>NC_088222.1:52014829-52367329 GCF_036934945.1 Oncorhynchus masou masou
CCCCCGTGTTGAGGATCAGCGTGGGAGATGTGTTGTTACCTACCATTACCACCTGGGAGTGGCCCATCATGATGTCCAGGATCCAGTTGCAGAGGCAGGTGTTTAGTTCCAGTGCCCTTATCTTAATGATGATCCTTGAGGTCACCATGGTGTTGAGTGCTGAGCTGTAGTCAATGAATAGCATTCTCACGTAGGTTTTCCTTTTGTCCAAGTGTGAAATGGCAGTGTGGAGTGCTGTAGAGATTGCATCATCTGTGGATCTGTTGGGGCATTACGCAAATTGGAGTGTGTCTAGGGTTTATGGGATAATGGTGTTAATGTGAGCCTTGACCAACCTTTGAAAGCACTTCATGGCTACAGACGTGAGTGCTACAGGTCAGTAGTCATTTAGGCAGATTACCTTGGTGTTCTTGGGCACAGGGACACTGGTGGTCTGTTTGAAACATGTTGATATTACAGATCCAGTCAGGGATAGGTAGAAAATGTCAGTTAAGACACTTGCCAGTTGGGCATGCTCTGAGTACATGTCCTGGTAATCCGTCTGGCCCTGCGGCCTTGTGAATGTTAACCTGTTTAAAGGTTTTACTCACATCGGCTATGGAGAGCGTGATCAAACATTCATCCAGAACAGCTGGTGCTCTCATGCATGCTTCAGTGTTGCTTGCCTCAAAGTGAGCATAGAAGTAATTTAGCTCATCTAGTAAGCTTGTGTCACTGGGCAGGTCGCGGCTGTGCTTCAATTTGTAGTCCGCTATAGTTTGCAAGCCCTGCCACGTCCAAATGTTGGAGCCGGTGTAATAGGATTCAATCTTAGTCCTGTATTGACACTTTGCCTGTTTGATGGTTCGTTGGATGGCATTGAGGGATTTTTTTATAAGCGGTTAGAGTCCCGCTCCTTGAAAGTGACAGCTCTACCCTTTAGATCCATGGCTTCTGGTAGGCATATGTAAGTACGGTCACTGTGGGAATGACGTCATCGGAAGAATCCCGGAACATATTCCAGTGTGCTAGCAAAACAGTCCCGTACCTCAGCGTGTCATCTGACCACTTCCGTATTGAGCGAGTCACTGGTACTTCTTGCTTTAGTTGTTTCTTGTAAGCAGGAATTGTGAGGTCGAGAGGTTGTTTTTCCTCTGGTAGAAACGAGTTAAAACTAATATAAGTTTCCCTGCATTAAAGTCCCTGGCCACTAGGAGTGCCAACCTCTGAATGAACATTTTCTTGTTTTGTTATGGCCTTTTACAGCTCGTTGAGTGCGGTCTTAGTGCCAGCATTGGTTTGTGGTGATAAAGAGACAGCTATAAAAAATATAGATAAACTCTCTTGCTAAATAGTGTGGTCTACAGCTTATCATATGATAGTCTAAATCAGGCGAGCAAAACCTTGAGACTTCATTAATATTAGATTTTGTGCACCAGCTGGTATTGACAAATAGACACAGACCGTCACCCCTTGTCTTACCGGAGGCAGCCATTCTTGCCGATGCACGGAAAACTCAACCAGATGTATGTTATCCATGTAGTCCTTCAGCCCCGACCCAGTGAAACATAATATATTAAAGTTTTTAATGTCCCATTGGTAGGATAATTTTGATCTGAGCAGTTTATTATGAAATGATTGCACGTTGGCTAATAAGACTGATGGTACAGGCGGGCTACCCCATGCCCCCCCGACCTACGGCCCCTGCAACTTTGTCTCTTCTTCATGTGAATGACAGGGATGTTGTCCGGTGTCCGAAGTAAATCCTTTGCGTCCGACTCGTTAAAGAATAAATCTTTGTCCAGTATGAGATGTGTAAGCACTGTTCTGATATCCACAAGCTCTTTTCGGGTCATAAGAGACGGTGGCAGAAAGATTATGGGTTTGGCCTTCGAAATAACTACACACAAAACACATCATAACTACTGTAAAATATGGTGGTGGATCTTTGATGTTAAGGCGCTATTTTCCTACCACTGGTCCTAGGGCCCTTGTTAAGGTCAACGGCATCGTGAACTTTACCAAGTAACAGGACATTTTATTCAAAAATCTGGTTGCCTCTGCCAGCAGGCTGAAACTTGGCCACAAATGAATCTTCCAGCAAGACAATAACTCCAAGCACACATCAAAATACACAAAATGTCACACTCTGACCATAGTTTGCTTTGTATGTTTGTATGTTCCTGTCTCTGTGTTTGCACCAGATAGGGCTGTTTAGGTTTTCGCACGTTTATTGGGTTTTGTTAGTCTATTCATGTATAGTTTTCTTTATTAAAGAACCATGAATAGAAACCACGCTGCATTTTGGTCCGCCTCTCCTTCAACTCAAGAGAACCGTTACACAAAGAAGGGGTTAATTTAACACAAAATCAACATTTTGCAATGACCTTCTCAGTCTCCGGACTTTAACCCCACTGAAAACATGTGGTTTTAATTGAAGAGGGCAGCCCATAAGAGCAGACAAAGTATGTCAAGAATCTGGAAAGATTCTGTATGGAGGAACGGTGTAAGTACCTTCACTATGTTTTCTTCAACCTCATAAAACATTTTAGAAAAAGTGTCATTGTACTCTCACAGGGAAAGTGTTGAACTATTGAAAACAGGGGATCCAATCATTTTGACCTTTATATTTTTTACTTGTTAAACCCAAAATCTCTATTTGTGCATTTGTATTAGTTTAAAATAATATAATAAAAATAGCCAACAATATAGCTCACTATTTTATTATTTAGTTCATACAGTCTTATTTGCTCATCTTATCAAACTTTTAAAAATCACTATATAAAGAGGAAAAGGAATTCAATAATTATAATTACTTACATGGTATTATTTAATTATCGTGAGAGAAATATTGAGTTTAAAATGTATTGATGTACAAGCTACTGAAGGAACCGATTGTTTTATAAATTAAGCATATTTCCCTTAAATCAGTTTTAGTTCACATCACTTGAAATGCAATCAAAATGTCAGACAAAAATCTGTTCTGAGCAGCCACACGTGAGTAACAAAAATACACATACACTGATAATAATATAATACAATACAATGTCTCTCTCTCTCTGTCTAATCCCACGCTACTATCTGTGCAGTGTTTGGCAGCGGCTGCAGTCTGGTCATGTCCTCTGTGCTGGATGCCGTTCAAAGATGTGTGCTGTGCCACTCACCGTGTGTGTCCTACTCTGTGCCGCACCTGTTCCTCTGCCCTACACCACGCAGCACTGGCAAACTGACAAAGCCCCCCCCCTCCCCCACCCCACAACAGCTGCCACGGCAGGAGGTTGGAGGAGTGAAATAAATAACAAACATCTGCAGCACACAGATTAATTGGGCAAAGTATCTGTAAATTGGGTCTGGTGGTTTTCTATCTGTTGGTCCAAACGTAGTGATGAGACACGGAAAGGAACCAGGAAGCGACAACATGACAGTCATCTCGCCAAATATGGCATTGATTTATTTGTTTTTCCCATGAAGGAAATCTAATTTGGAGTCGCTGAAACTTATGCCACAGCAGCCAGAATTAAATCGACTTGAAAGAATCCTATATGTATCCTATATTGTGTTTATTATGGGTGATTTCATTCGCCAGTATTTTGAATTAGATCATATTTTTTATTACAGGGATGCAGATTTAGTTGCACAGGATTAATAACCCAGATACCATAATCAGAATATTGCAACCAACCCCTATGGCTAATTGCCATATATTGAAGTTTGAAGCCCCATCCAATCTTTCATGCCAGACCTCACTGTCCTTGCTGTCCCCAAAGTTGAGGCCATAATTAGGTACAAACCTATTACTTTGATTAGGACTGGTCTGTGATTGCATTGCCTCGTGCTGGGTTAATCAGGACAGGGAACGTGGTCATCAGCGTCGAGGGACTTCTGATGACTGTGTGCCATCTGGGCTAACCATATAGGAAACGTTCTGAAAGCCTTAATCATGGTTGCCCTGTCAGAGGTCTCTGAGTGCTGTATCTAGCACCAGGGGCTCTGCTGAAAGCTGGACAGACAGAGGAGAACTGCTCTACAGGGGATGGCCAGTCTCTGAGAGTTCAGAAAGGGCCCTGTTCATCCGCTGATAAAGGCTTCTGTGCTTGCTGGCAGTGGCTGTACAATATCTGCTGTGCGAGTTGTGGCTAGCCGTTTGCTCAGCTCCCTGGCTGTCCAGCGAGCCCTTGTGTGGAAGAGGAAATTGAATAATAAGCTCATCTGGAGATCTACTTTGAAGTGGGGAACATGTGCTTCCAGAATTTAGGTCATGTTTGAAATGTTAATCAGGCAGCATGTAGCCAGGGTGCTTGTGTACTTTGCCGGTGCAAAGTACGGACCTGTGTGATTTTTATTTTATTGTATATATATTTTATTTAATCTTAATGAGATGGGTAATGCTTGAGATCTTCTTTGACACTCTTGCCCTTCACCTCCTCTTTGCTGTAGTCTTTCAAACGTAGTGATTGGAGAACATGCACATACAGTATACATCATCTTCATCTTATATGCACGGGACGGAGAAAGTGGCAAACATCATCTCCTGTCAATTTGAAAGTTATAGCTTCATGCACTCTTCTTTAAAAGTATGGATACGTGTCATTGCATAACATACATGCTGTTACGGTGGCTTTGTATAACAAGAAACCAACCAGTTGAGTATCAAGGGGACATGAATGCATCTGAGGCCCCTGAACCTAAACATCACTTAGTAGAGGTCAAGAGATAAAGAAAATCTATATTTCATTAGGATCCCCATTCGCTGACACCAATGGCGACAGCTAGTCTTACTGGGGTCCCACACATAATGAAAAAGACATTGCAGACAAAATACGTCACAATTTACACACATTTAAAACATTAACATGTCGAATGCGTATGTGTGCATGTTCTTTGACTCGGGGGTTGACTAGTAGAGCTGGTGGAGGAAAAAGATTGAACTCTAGAATCAGTATAGATTTCGAGGGTAAAACTCATGTCCTTGGTGGCACCAGATGCAGTGACCCTTTCACCTTGCACTAACAAGTACCTTCTATCACCACAAGGGTCAACTGCATGTCAACTCCTCTATTCCCTCAGGCCAGGGGTGTCAAACTTATTCCATGGCGGGCCTTGTGTCTGCTGAATTTTTCTATTCTTCTTCAATTAAGACCTAGACAACCAGGTAAGTGGAGATCCTTACTAATTAGTGACCTTAATTCATCAATTAAATACAAAGGAGGAGCGAAAACCCACAGACAAACATTGGAATGAGTTTAGACACATGTGCCCGAGGCTAACAGTGGTGCATGATGGGGAATTGGGAACCTTTAAGGCAGATGGAACACCTCTGGTTCATCCCAGACGTGGAGGTTTGAGGGTTGTGTCTTTTTGGTGGTACTCACCTCTCTCCTCCAGTTGGTTCTTTTCCATCGTCCGCTTACGAAAGCACGTGATGCAGAGAGATTTCCTCATGAAAGGGTGCAGTGGAGAGTTTAAGGTCAAGTATACATGGCTTTTATTAAATGCGGCACATGCAGAGGGTGAGAAAAAGCTGCAGGCAGACCCTCTGTCACCATCTCCTCGTCCCTCACTCTGTTTCCAATCATGGGACTCCAGTCTGATGAGGGTTGCATTAGCTCTGCACCACTGGCCACGGGGACCGCTCTTGCATAGTTATGTTACCCTTCACATTCCTCTCTACAAAGACTCCCCAGAAATACTTTTCCTGCCAATAACAGCGCTGTCGGTGGTGGATAATACTTTTTCCCACACTCACTGTCTTGCCCTTTGATGGTTTTGAGAAGACAACAGTTGTGGATAAAAGTCCAAGCTCAGCTCGAAGTGGAAATAATCTTTGGAGAAACTTTTTGAAAGTTATTTGATGTTTAAAATAGTAATTAATGTTAGAGACAAAACGCCAATTTAGCAGTCAGGTGAAGTAGAAATCAGAGCCCAGAACAAATTGTTATCATTACATACAGTCACAAAGCCAAATTTGGAAGATAAAAAATATTATTTGGCTTTATAAAACAATCCAGAGATGAATTAGTGTTCCAGTCATTTTTGTAGCGCTCAATAAAATGTCACTATAATTATCCTGGAGGCATTGAGTATTGTACATGTTCATAAAAAGCCTTGTTCTCAGCCTAGACTGACCCCTCTCCTTCAACTCGGCTTGATCTCAATTATCTTTTGTGGAGGGAAACAAGAACACAGAGAATTAGTAGAGCTTTACAGATTATCAGATTATCTCCCTGTTGTTGCTCTCCTCAGAGACAGACCATTTGATGTGATCAGATGCACATTGAATCAATTAAAATGTCATCCTGTAAAACCATACGCTCTGACAGACTTTGAAAACAAAATACACCAACGATCTAATTATTCACAGTAGACAAACCTAAGCTTTTTCATTTTGCATGGAAAAAATGAAATCCTCACAGCTATCATTTCCAGTGACCATCAGCTTGTTTGTGCATTTGATATGAATTATACTTAAGTCAATCTGACCATGACTCCATCTTGTTGCTCCCCTCCTAAAGGCAGAAACGAAAGCAGGAAGCACCGTGCTTAGGTCTAGGCAACGTTGGTCTGACCAATCGGATTCCACACTTCAAGATTGGTTCGATCACGTGGACTGGGTTATGTTCCGGGTATCCTCAGACAATAAGATTCATGTACACACTGACTCGGTGAGTGAGTTTATTAGGAAGTGCATTGTAGATGTTGTACCCACCGTGACTATTAAAACCTTCCCTAACCAGAAACCGTGGATTGATGACATCATTCGCGCAAAACTGAAAGAGCTAACCAAGAGCATTAAATCATGGAAAGGTGACTGGAAACATGACCGAATACAAAACAGTGTAGTTATTCCCTCCGCAATGCAATCAAACAAGCAAAGCATCGCAATTCAACAACTCAAACACGAGACGTATGTGGCAGGATCTACAGACAATCACGGATTACAAAAAGAAAACCAGCACCATCGCGGACATCGACGTCTAGCTCCCAGACAAATTAAACAACTTATTTGTGCGTTTTGACAATTTGTGCGTTTTGACAATACAGTGCCATCAACACTGCCCGCTACCAAAGACAGTGGTCTCTCCTTCTCCGTGGCCGACCTGAAACATTTAAACGTGTTAACCCTTGCAAGGCTGCCGGCCCAGACGGCATCCCTAGGCTCGTCCTCAGAGACTGGTGTGTTTACGGACATATATTCAAACAATCTCTATCCCAGTCTGCTGTCTCCACATGCTTCAAGATGGCCACCATTGTTCCTGTTCCCAAGAAACCTAAGGTAACTGAACTAAATGACTATCGCTTCATAGCACTCACTTCTGTCACAATGTGCTTCGATAGACATATCCAGGATCACATCACTTGCACCCTACCTGACACCCGAGACCCACTCTAATTTGCCTACCGCCCTAATAAGTCCACAGACGATGCAATCACCATCACACTGCCCTATCACTTCTGGACATGAAGAATACCTATGTTTGAATGCTGTTCGTTGACTACAGCTCAGCATTCAACACCAAAGTACCCTCCAAACTCATCAGCTATTATCTTTACACCTTTGTATGGTGAAAAATGTATAGGGGTATACTGTTAAACAAGGTCTACCCCCCCTCCCTCAGTGTACCTTTGTGTACTTGAGCAGTTAGCTAATTTGTTGTCTTCTTTTTCTAAATCTGTAGTTATAAACTAAATTATGATTGAGAAATGCAAACGTCAGACAATCTAAGACATGTGCAATGATCTATCCAATCTGGTGAATAAGCCTACACGGCCCAACCCCAAAGATCCTTAAAGGTTAACTCTGATTGATCTTATTTTCTTGGAACTCCCCATCCCGGATCCGGGATCGTGACTAAAGCCTCAGGCTCATTAGCATAATACATTTAACGATTTCTGAAAATCGCAAATTAAATGAAAATAATCGTCTGCTCTCAGGCTTAGCCTTTTCTTAACAACACTGTCATCTCAGATTTTCAAAATATGCTTTTGCACCATAGAAATTGACTAATTTGTGTAAGAGTATGCAAAGCTAGCATAGCATTTGAGTAGCATTTCTTTACGTAACATTTTCACAAAACCAGATAACCAAATAAATAAAATCATTTACCTTTGAAGAACTTCTGATGTTTTCAATGAGGAGACTCTCAGTTACATACCAAATGCGCAGTTTTTCCTGAAAGCGTCTGTGTGTGGAGAAATCCTTGACTTTGTTTTCTTTAATTGCCTTTTGCTAACTTTGAAAAGCTTGAACCAAAATTCAGTCACCTACAACGTCCCAACTTTTTCCGAATTAACTACATAATATCGACCGAAACATGGCAAATGTTGTTTGGAATCAATCCTCAAGGTGTTTTTTCACATATCTCTTCATTGATATGCAGTTCCTGTGGAAGCTTGCTTTCCTCTGTATCCCATGGAAAAATACTGGCAGCTGCCTTTGCGCACCAATTTCGGCGCAGGACACCGGGCAGACACCTGGTAAATGTGGTCTATTATGGTCAATCTTCCAATGATCTGCCTACAAATACGTCACAATGCTGCAGACACCTTGGGGAAACGACAGAAAGGGCAGGCTCATTCCGCTCGCATTCACAGCCATATAAGGAGACAATGGAAAACAGAGCCTCAAAAATCCTGCTCATTTCCTGGATGCGGTCTCATCTTGGTTTTGCCTGAAGCTCACGTTCTAGGGCACGCACAGAAAATATCTTGGTAGTTCTGGACACGTTTGAGTGTTTTTTTTTTTCAGCTATCAATTATATGCATAGTCGAGCATCTTTTTTCTGTGACAAAATCTCTTGTTTAAAAAGGGAACGTTTTTCATCCAAAAATGAAATAGCGCCCCAGAGCATCAACAGGTTAACAAATACACCAGATAAATACAGTTGAAGTCGGAAGTTTACATAACATGGTAGCCAAATACATTTAAACGCAGTTTTTCACAATTCCTTACATTTTATCCTATTAAACATTCTCTGTCTTAGGTCAGTTAGAATCACCACTTTATTTTAAGAATGTGAAATGTCAGAGTAAAAGTATAGAGAATAATTTATTTCAGCTTTTATTTCTTTCATCAAGTCAGAAGTTTACATACACTCAATTAGTATTTGGTAGCATTGTCTTTAAATTGTTTAACTTGGGTCAAACGTTTTGGGTAGCCTTGCACAAGCTTCCCACAATAAGTTGGGCGAATTTTGGCCCATTCCTCCTGGCAGAGCTGGTGTAACTGAGTCAGGTTTGCAGGACTCCTTCCTCGCACACACTTTTTCAGTTCTGCCCAAAATTGCTCTATGACATTGAGGTCAGGGCTTTGTGATGGCCACTCCAATACCTTGACTTTGTTGTCTTAAGCCATTTTGCCACAACTTTGGAAGTAAGCTTGAGGTCATAGTCCATTTGGAAGTCCCATTTGCGACCAAGCTTTAACTTCCTGACCGATGTCTTGAGATGTTGCTTCAATATATCCACATACTTTTCCTACCTCATGATGCCATCTATTTTGTGAAGAGCACAAGTCCCTCCTGCAGCAAAGCACCCCTGCAACATGATGCTGCCACCCCTGTGCTTCACGGTTGGGATGGTGTTCTTCGGCTTGCAAGCCTCCCCTTTTCCTCCAAACATAACGATGGTCATTGTGGCCAAACGGTTCTATTTTTGTTTCATCAGACCAGAGGACATTTCTCCAAAATTACAATCTTAGTCCCCATGTGCAGTTGCAAACCGTAGTCTGGCATTTTTATGGCAATTTGGGAGCCGTGTCGTCTTCCTTGCTGAGCAGCCTTTCAAAATGTCGATATAGGACATCGTATTACTGTGGATATAGATACTTTTGTACCTGTTTGCTTCAGCATCTTCACAAGGTCCTTTGCTGTTGTTCTGGGATTGATTTGTACTTTTCCAACAAAGTTACGTTCATCTCTAGGAGCCAGAACACATCTCCTTCCTGAGCGGTATGATGGTTGCAATCAAATTTATGGTGTTTATACTTGTCTACTGTTGTTTGTACAGATGAACATGGTACCTTCAGGCATTTGGAGGCAATTGCTCCAAAGGATGAACCAGACGTGTGGAGGTTTACAATTTATTTTTGAGGTCTTAGCTGATATCTTTTGATTTTCCCATGATGTCAAGCAAAGAGGCACTGAGTTTGAAGGTAAGCCTTGAAATAAATCCACAGGTACATTATTTGACTTTTAAATTATGTCAATTATACTAGCATAAGCTTCCTAAACCATGACATCACTTTCGGTACTTTTCCTCAGGATGTTTGAAAATACTGCACAGTCAAAAGAGGTTTAAACTTCTGACCCACTGGAATTGTGATAGTGAAATAATCTGTCTGTAAACAATTTTTCAGGAAAAATTACTTATGTCATGCACACAGATGTCCTAACCGACTTGCTAAAACTATAGTTTGTTAACAAGAAATTTGTGGAGTGGTTGAAAAACGAGTTTTAATGACTCCACTTGCTGAATGATCAATGAAATTCAATTCTAGTCTAAGCTTTTTTTTGTCTTTTACAGAAAAATAAGTCCAGCAGTGGTGGAAAAAGTACCAATTGGATCCCGGTGTGATACCTTAAAATCTTATGGGCAGCTGGGACGGGAACCCCCACCTGGCCAACATGTGGTGTAATTGCAGGCGTGAAATTCAAACTACAGAATAATCAATATTTAACTTTCATAAAATCACAAGTGTAATACATCAAAATAAAGCTTAACGTCTTGTTAATCCAGCCGCTGTGTCAGATTTCAAAATGGCTTTACTAGGAAGAAAGCACACTATGTGATTATCTGAGGACAGCGCCCGCATACAAAACCATGAAAAACATATTTCAACCAGGCAGGTTCAACAAAAATAATTCAAAGTCAGAAATAGTGATATAAAAAATGTCTTACCTTTGAAGATCTTCTTCTGTTAGCACTCCAAAATCCCAGTTACATTGAAAATTGTCCTTTTGTTTGATAATGTACTTCTCTATATCCATAACTCAGTTTCCCTCCATCAAAATGCATACAAAATAAATCCCAAACGTTACTATTAAACTTTTCCAAATAAGTCAAACAACGTTTATAATCAAACCTTAGGTACCCTAATATGTAAATAAACAATCAAATTTAAGACAGAGAATCGTTATTGTCTTTACTCTTATAAGACAAAAATACCTTTTATAATAAAAGTGACAGCCATTGAAAATAGTGGTAGGCTGAATATTTTTTTGGGGGGGTGTGTTTTGCCTGCCATATCAGTTGTGTTATACTCACAGACATTATTTTAACAGTTTTAGAAACTTTAGAGTGTTTTCAATTATATGCATATCTTAGCTCTTGGGCCTGAGTAACAGGCAGTTTACTTTTTAACGTACACTTTTCATCAGGATGTGAAAATACTTCCCCAGACGCAAAAGAGGTTTTAAGTGTGCAGCACACATTGTTTGCTCATTAAATCAAATGTTTTATTTAACATTGTTATCAGGAAATATTCCAAAGAATGGAAATCAGCTATTGCTGCTGCCACTCTATAAAGGTGGGGATATTATTGTTAATTATCGACCCTTTCTTATTTCAAGGCTTCCTTGTCTAGTTAAGATTCTTGATTCCTTGTTAAATCTACAACTTTGGGCTTTTTATCTGAGATATGTATTTTGAATGTAAACCAATCAGGGTTTAAGCCTGGGCCTAGCATTGGTGGAAAAAGTACCCAAATATCATACTTGAGTAAAAGTAAAGATACCTTTAAAGAAAATGACTCAAGTAATAGTGAAAGGTATCCAGTTGTCACGCCCTGGTCGAAATATATTATGTTTATTTCTTCATTTATTCGGTCAGGCCAGGGTGTGATATGGGTTATTGTGGTGTGTTTTTGTCTTGGGGTTTTGTGGGATGTCTAGCGTTAGTCTATGGCTGCCTGAGGCGGTTCTCAATCAGAGTCAGGTGATTATCGTTGTCTCTGATTGGGAACCATATTTAGGCAGCCATATTCTTTGTGTGTTTTGTGGGTGATTGTCCTTAGTGTCCTTGTTCCTGTATCTGTGTTAGTTTACACTAGTATAGGCTGTTTCGGTTTTCGTTACGTTCTTTGTTTTTGTAGTGTTTGTATTTAGATTCGTGTTACGTTTTGTTCATTAAACATGGATCGCAATCTACACGCTGCATTTTGGTCCGACTCTCTTTCACCGCATGAAAACCGTTACAGAATCACCCACCACAAACGGACCAAGCAGCGTGTCAACAGGCAGGAGCCACAGGAGAAACAGCAAAGGCAGCAGCAGGAACAGCGTAAAAAGGACTTTTGGACTTGGGAGGAAATCCTCGACGGGAGAGGACCCTGGGCTAAACCAGGGGAGTGTAGCCGCCCCAAGGAGCAACAAAAGGAGGTATCGACATGGGAGGAGGAATTATTCAGAGAAGGACCTTGGGATCAGCCTGGAGAATATCGCCGCCCCAAAGAAGAACTAGAGGCGGCGAGAGCTGAGAGGCGGAGGTATGAGGAGGCAGCGCGGCGACGCGGTTGGAAGCCCGGGAGTCAGCCCAAAAATGTCTTGGGGGGAGGCTCACAGGGATTATGGTGACGCTAGGTAGCAGTCCTGCGCCAACTTCCTGTGGTTACCGGGGGGCTAGAGAGACCGGGCAGGCACCGTGTTATGCTGTGGTGCGCACGGTGTCTCCAGTGCGGGTGCATAGCCCGGTGCATTCTATTCCAGCTCCACGTATTGGCCGGGCTAGATTGAGCGTTGAGCCAAATGCCATGAAGCCGGCTCTACACATTTGGCCCCCAGTGCGTCTCCTTGGGCCGGCTTACATGGCACCAGCCTTACGCTCGGTGTCCCCGGTTCACCTGCATAGCCCAGTGAGGGCTATTCCACCTTGCCGCACTGGCAGAGCAACCGGGAGTATTCAACCAGGTAAGGTTGGGCAGGCTCGGTGCTCAAGAGCTCCAGTGCGCCTGCACGGTCCGGTCTACCCAGTACCACCTACACAACCCAGCCCTCCGGTGGCAGCTCCCCGCACCAGGCTTCCTGTGCGTGTCCTCGGCCCAGTACCACCAGTGCCAGCACCACGCATCAGACCTACTGTGCGCCTCGCCTGTTCAGCGCAGCCAGAGCCTTCCGCCTCTCCTGCGCTGCTGGAGTCTCCTGCGCTGCTGGAGTCTCCTGCCTGTTCTGCGCAGCCAGAGCTGCCAGCCTGCATGGAGCAGCCAGAGCTTCCAGCCTGCATGGAGCAGCCAGAGCTGCCAGCCTGCATGAAGCAGCCAGAGCTGTCAGTCTGCATGAATCAGCCAGAGCTGCCAGTCTGCATGAAGCAGCCAGAGATGCCAGTCTTCATGAAGCAGCCAGAGCTGCCAGTCTGCATGAAGCAGCCAGAGCTGCCAGTCTGCATGAAGCAGCCAGAGCTGCCAGTCTGCATGAAGCAGCCAGAGCAGCATGGAGCATGCATGGAGCAGCCAGTCTGCCCAGCGCCGCCAGTGCCGCCAGTCTGCCCAGTGCCGCCAGTCTGCCCAGTGCCGCCAGTCTGCCCAGAACCGCCAGTCAGCCAGGATCTGCCGGAACCGCCAGTCAGCCAGGATCTGCCGGAACCGCCAGTCAACCAGACTCTTCCAGATCCGCCAGTCAGCCAGACTCTTCCAGATCCGCCAGTCAGCCAGACTCTTCCAGATCCGCCAGTCAGCCAGACTCTTCCAGATCCGCCAGTCAGCCAGACTCTTCCAGATCCGCCAGTCAGCCAGACCCTTCCAGATCCGCCAGTCAACCAGACTCTTCCAGATCCGCCAGTCAACCAGACTCTTCCAGATCCGCCAGTCAACCAGACTCTTCCAGATCCGCCAGCCAGCCAGGATCTGCCGGAGCCAACTACCTGCCTGAGCTTCCTCTCAGTGCTGAGCTTCCTCTCAGTGCTGGGCTTCCTCTCAGTGCTGGGCTTCCTCTCAGTGCTGGGCTTCCCCTCAGTGCTGGGCTTCCCCTCAGTGCTGAGCTTCCCCTCAGTCCTGAACTGCCCCTCAGTCCTGAACTGCCCCTCTGTCCCGAGCTGCCCCTCTGTCCCGAGCTGCCCCTCTGTCCCGAGCTGCCCCTCAGTCCCGAGCTGCCCCTCAGTCCAGTGGGGTTCTGGGTGAGGACTACTAGGCCATGGTTGGCGGCGAAGTTGGACTAAGACATTTATAAAGTGGGTTCCACGTCCCGCGCCGGAGCCGGAGCCGCCACCATGGACAGACGCCCACCCGGACCCTCCCTATTATTTTGATGTGCGTCCGGGAGTCCGCACCTTAGGGGGGGGGGGTTCTGTCACGCCCTGGTCGAAATATATTATGTTTATTCTTCATTTATTCGGTCAGGCCAGGGTGTGACATGGGTTGTTGTGGTGTGTTTTTGTCTTGGGGTTTTGTGGGATGTCAAGCGTTAGTCTATGGCTGCCTGAGGCGGTTCTCAATCAGAGTCAGGTGATTATCGTTGTCTCTGATTGGGAACCATATTTAGGCAGCCATATTCTTTGTGTGTTTCGTGGGTGATTGTCCTTAGTGTCCTTGTTCTTGTATCTGTGTTAGTTTACACTAGTATAGGCTGTTTCGGTTTTCGTTACGTTCTTTGTTTTTGTAGTGTTTGTATTTAGATTCGTGTTACGTTTTGTTCATTAAACATGGATCGCAATCTACACGCTGCATTTTGGTCCGACTCTCACCGCATGAAAACCGTTACACCAGTAAAATACTACTTGAGCAAAAGTCTAAAAGTATTTTGTTTTAAATATACTTAAGTATCAAAAGTAAATGTAATCGCTAAAATATACTTAAGAATTAAAAGTAAAAGTATAAATAATTTCAAATTCCTTATATTAAGCAACCCAGACTGCATGATTATCAAGTTTTTAAAATGTACGTGGCACAGTGGCACACTTCAACAGTCAGACATAATTTACAAATGAAGTATTTGTATTTTGTGAGTCTGCCAGATCAGAGGCAGTAGGGATGACTGGGGATGTTCTCTTGATAAGTGCATAAATTCAAAAAATGTTCTGTCCTGCTAATCGTTCAAAATGTAACAAGTATTTTTGGGTGTCAGGGAAAATGTAAGGAGTAAAACGTACATTATTTTCTTTAGGAATGTAGTGGAATAAAAGTAAAAGTTGTCAAAAATATAAACAGTAGAGTAAAGTACAGATCCCCTAAAAACGACTTAAGTTGTACACCACTGGGGTATAACACTATTACAGCAACCACTGTAGTTCTTAAGGATCTAGTCAATGCGAAAAGTAAATGTGCTACTTTGTGGACCTGTCAAAAGATTTTTATTTTATTGAATAAATTGTCCTTGATAGGTTATTTTAGTGACAGAACTCAGGCCATTGTGATTGATGGGGTTAAGACTGAATTTCTTGAAGTACATAAAGATGTACCACAGGGGCCGCTTTTGGGTCCTGTTCTATTCACTATTTATACAAACAACATTGGTCAATCCGTAAAAAATTGTAAACTTAATCTGCAGTATATGCCGATGATAGTATTATGTATGTTATTGCCCCAACTTATCTGCCTGTGTTAAAAGTACAGTCAGATTTTATAGCCATGGAATCCCTTGCTGAGTTAAAACTTCGGCAAAACTATTATTTTTTTAAAGTCTCAGAAAAAGCTTTCAGATTAACAACATGTGAACTCATCCAATCGAACGTGTTCCCGTATATAAATGCATCGGCATTTGGATTTGGCGCTTACAAAACGTATAGATGAGCTGAATAAATAGCTACGATTTCAAACAAAAAGTTTTTTTACACTAACAGATTGTGCCTTTCTCTAAGCAGTAGGAAGCCGATTATTCAGTCAACCTTTATCTGTTCGTGATTATGGTGATATTATTTATCGAAGTGCAGCTGCCTGTAACAAAAAGAAGGGCACTATGACAGATTGCATCCGAAGGCTTTAGAGTAGTGGTGACAGTTTTGATACTCATCACCGCATCCAGTATCAAAAGGTTGACTGGTCTTTGATAGACTTGTGGATCTTTATATTACTACCTTTTCGTTTACAAGGCCTTAGTTCATAAACTTCTGTCTTATCTAACTTTGCTGTTAAAGTGTAGACACCTGAGTTGCCTAACCCGTTCACAGGATTGCTGAGGTTGCTAGGGTCTCCACCGAGCTAGGTAAGTCTGCTTTTAGTTTTAATGCACTATATCGTTGTGTGTGTGTGTTTTGAAGTCGGAAGTTTACATACACTTAGGTTGGGGTCATTAAAACTTGTTTTTCAACCACTCCACAAATTTCTTGTTAACAAACTATAGTTTTGGCAAGTCGGTTAGGACATCTTCTATGTGCATGACACAAGTAATTTTTCCAACAATTGTTTACAGACAGATTATTTCACTTATAATTCACTGTATCACAATTCCAGTGGGTCACATGTGTACATACACTAAGTTGACTGTGCCTTTAAACAGCTTGGGAAATTCCCGGAAATTATGTCATGGCTTTAGAAGTTTCTGATAAGCTAATTGACATAATTTGAGTCAATTGGAGGTGTACCTGTGGATGTATTTCGAGGCCTACCTTCAAAAGTCAGTGCCTCTTTGCTTGACATCATGGGAAAATCAAAAGATATCAGCCAAGACCTCATAAAATAAATTGTAGACCTCCACACGTCTGGTTCATCCTTGGGAGTAATTTCCAAATGCCTGAAGGTCCCACATTCATCTGTACAAACAATACTAAGCAAGTATAAACACCATGGGACCACACAGCCGTCATACCACTCAGGAAGGAGACGCGTTCTGTCTCCTAGAGATGAACGTATTTTGGTGTGAAAAGTGCAATTCAATCCCAGAACAACAGCAAGTGACCCTGTGAAGATGCTGGAGGAAACAGGTACAAAAGTATCTACATCAAAGGTAAAATGAGTCCCATATCGACAGAACCTGATAGGCAGCTCAACAAGGAAGAAGCCACTGCAACAAAACTGCCATAAAAATGCCAGACAACGATTTGCAACTGCACATGGGGACTAAGACCGTACTTTTTGGAGAAATGTCCTCTGGTCTGATGAAACAAAAATAGAACCGTTTGGCCATAATGACCATCATTATGTTTGGAGGAAAAGGGGGACAATGACCCTAAGCATACTTCCAAAGTTGTGGCAAAATGGCTTAAAGACAACAGTCAAGGTATTGGACTGGCCATCACAAAGCCCTGACCTCAATCTCACAGAACAATTTTGGGCAGAACTGAAAAAGTGTGTGTGAGGAAGGAGTCCTACAAACCTGACTCAGTTACACTAGCTCTGTCAGGAGGAATGGGCCAAAATTCACCCAACTTATTGTGGGAGTCAGGCATAGGTGTATAGGTGGCAGGGAAGTCAGGCGCAGGAGAGTCAAACGGAGTGTAAAATGGAGTCTTTTAACCTCATGCAGCCTGCTTACTGTGATTGAGACTCAACATACTTGGTAAGACTCTAAGGATCAAGGGCTTTCTTAAACCAGGAAACTTAGCCAAAGAAAGAGGACATTTCTATCTGCATATGGGTACAATGATCATTGATTATGAGTTACAAGCATCAGTATCACATGTTGTTTGAGGTCAACTGGTAATGTGTTTTTCATTTTCCTATCTAAGCTGTCTCCTGTCTCCAGAGAGAGACAAATATTATTTTCCTACAATTATTTTGTCACAAGAAACAAAATGCAATTTTCTGAGTATGAAATGTGAATTAATTTCATGTTAATGAATTGGCCCCTGGCAATGTGACTATTCTCCCTGAAATGGAGACTGTCTACGGGCCATCACTGATCTTGTAGCTCATTTTCAGAGGGCAAGTTATATGGACAATTACATGCTAACTAATAAATACTTTTTAAAATCAGTACTACTGACACACTCATCTCAGACTCACTATTAAGACAATCAAAAAATGTCCATAATGATGGTACAACTGGGTGCTTGCAAGCATTTACCTGGTAAGATTGATATGGTTTGTGGTTTAGCACAAAGGGCATAAGTGCTTTTATACCTGCACCCTAGTGGAAATGAAGGTTGCTCTATGCCCACTCAGAAAATGGATGGCAGGGGATTAGTTTTGTCAGTAAGAAGAAACCCACTGTGCACTTCAATTCAGTGTCTATTTCACGTTGGTTCAGTGTAATTTCATTGAAATGACGTGGAAACAGCATTGATTCAACCAGTGTAGACTTACTGCAGACATTTCAGACAGAGTTCTGTGAGGGAAAATCTAATAAGTCTGGCAATATTGCAATAACAATATAAGAAGCAGAGCCATTCTAGATACTCCTCATTTCTCTTTTATCAGATATTTGTGTATTGTCAGGTGGATTGGGTGTCAAACCGTTGATGTTGAAAATGTTGAAGATGTTGAAAAGGCTGCCCTGGCTGACTTCAAGGTTGGAGAGTAAAATTACAAGTTTTTAAAACTCTTTTAATTCATATTTCATGGACTCTGCATGGTAATCATACTTTCCAGTCCCTTTTTCTTTTCATAACCAGAACAAACGACTCCAGGTTCTTTGTCAATCTATTTACACATCAACATGTTACATATCTGGTAAACCAATAGACCACCCGCTCACAAACAAAATCCAGTCACTCCATGGACAAAGACAAAAAACAAACCCAGTCACTCCATGGACAAACAAAGAAAGCAACTCAGACACACACATCTTCACGCTAGCAGGCAATTCCATTCAACCACTGTTTGATAAAAGGATAAACTACAATGGAAAGTTAACTTTGACCTTTGTAATCGTCATTTCACTATGAAATCTGTCTGTGCATCAGCATGGCGTTCATATAAGAAATTACTCATAACAAATTTTACACTTACAGTAAAGTGAGCTGATGATCAATAGCGATGAAGGTCGTGTCAGACATGCAGTGCATTGTGATTGGATGAGTGTGAACTTATGCCTCCTCCTGTGTCCTTCTCTCTCTCTGAGAGGTGAACTTATACAGTCTGTTAGTGTCCTAACATCCCACCAGGTCCCAGTTGGACATCTCTATCTCTGTGTTTAATGTTGCATGAAGTCATCTGAAAAGAGTAAACATTTGTTATGTGCGCTGGGTTTTACCCAAATTATTTGCCATCCATTACACATTTGGCCATGGGAAGCCATGAAAGCAATAGCACCTACAGCAGGGATGAACAACTGGCGGCCTGCAGCCTCCCTTTTGTTGTCCCATGGAATAACCACCCCCCCCCAAAAAAAGAAAAAATGAAATGCATATATAACTTATTTTAGGAACTCGGTAAGGGTCTCAACTTACTGTTGAGAGGTAGAATAGTAGAATACACAAGGTGCACATTCAACATTTGATTGTGCATCAGCAGTTTTTCTCTTGTTTTGTCAGTCACCGACTGTCACTCCAGTAGCCCATGTCAGCATTTTTTGTAAATCAATATTTATTTGTCTTATGTGCCAAATACAACAGGTAGACCTTACCGTGAATGTTGACTTACAAACCCTTAACCAACAATGCAGTTAAGAAATCTAAAGTAAAAAATACAAAATGAAAAGTAACACAATAATTAGACTATACAGGGTTTACCGGTACAGAGTCAATGTGCGGGGGTACAGGTTAGTCGAGGTAATTTGTACTTGTACGTAGGGGTAAAGTGACTATGCATGGTTAATAAACAGTGAGTAGCAGCAGTGTAAAAACAAAGGGGTGGGGGGACATTTGCAAAAAGTCAGGGTGGCCATTTGATTAATTATACAGAACTCTTATGGCTTGGGGAGCAGATAGAAGAGTCTATGACTTGGGTGACTGGAGTCATAGACAACATCTGACACTACCTAGTATATAGGTCCTGGATTGCAGGAAGCTTGGCCCCAGGGATGTACTGTGTTGTACACATTACCCTCTGTAATGCCTTACGTTCAGATGCCGAGCAGTTGCCATACCAGGCAGCGATGCAACCGGTCACGATGCTCTCGCTGGTGCAGCTGTCGAATTTTGAGGATCTAGTGACCAATGCCAAATCTTTTCAGTCTCTTGAAGGTGAAAGGGCATTGTCGTGTCCTCTACATAACTTTCTTGATGTGTTTGGACCGGGATAGTTTGTTGGTGATGTGGACACCAAGGAACTTGATACTCTCGACCCAATCCACTACAGCCCCATTGATGTGAATGGTGGCGTGTTCGACCCTCCTTTTCCTGTAGTCCACGATCATCTCCTTTGTCATGCTACATTGAGGGAGAGGATGCTGTCTTGGCAGTCGTTGACCTCCTCCCTATTGGCTGTCTCATCATTGTCGTTGATCAGGCTTACCACCATTAAGTCGTGAGACAACTGTGTTGGAGCTGTGCTTGGCCACGCTGTCGTGGGTGAACAGGGAGTACAGAAGGGGACTAAGCACGCACCCCCGAGAGGCCCCGGTGTTGAGGATCAGCATGGCAGATATGTCGTTGCCCATCAGGAGTTTCAGGATCCAGTTGCAGAGGGAGGTGTTAAGTCCCAGGTTCCTTATCTTAGTGATGAGCTTTATGGGCACAACGGTGTTGAACGCTGAGCTATAGTCAATAAACCGCTTTCTCACATAGGTGTTCCTTTTTTTCAGGTGGGAAAGGGCAGTGTGGAGTGCAATTAAGTGGGTCTAGGGGGTCTAGGGTTTCTATGATGATGATGTGAGCCATGGCTAGCCTTTCAAAAGCTTAATTTCTACGACATGAGTGCTAAGGGGCGTAAGTCATTAATTCAGGTTACCTTCGCTTTCTTGGGCACAGGGACTATGGTGGTCTGCTTGAAATATGTAGGTATTACAGACTCGGTCAGGGAGAATTTGAAAATGTCAGTGAAAACACTTGCCAGTTGGTCCGTGCATGAATCTGAGTACACGTCCTGGTAATCCGTCTGGCCCCGCAGCCTTATGAATGTTGACCTGTTTAAACTTTTTGCTCACATAGGCTACGGAGATTGTGATCACACAGTTGTTTGGAACAGCTGGTGATCTCATCCATGCTTCAGTTTTGCTTGCCTCGAAGCGAGCATAAAAGGTATTTTGGTAATCTGGTAGGTTTACGTCATTGGACAGCTTGAGGCTGGGTTTCCCTTTGTAGCCCATAATAGTTTACAAGCCCTGCTACATCCGATGAGCATCAGAGCAGGTACTAAGGTTCAATCTTGGTCCTGTATTGACCCTTTGCCTGTTTGATGGTTTGTCTGAGAGCACAGCGGGATTTCTTATAACCGTCTGGATTAGTGTCCTGCTCCAAGCCTTTGGCTCGGTGCTGATGTTGCCTGTATTCCTTGGCTTCTGGTTGGGATATAGTCCCTTTGGGGACGACGTCGTAGATGCACTTACTGATGAATCTGGTGACTGAGGTGGTATACTCCTCAATGCCATTGGATGAATCCAGGAACATATTCCGTCTGTGCTAGCAAAGCAGTCCTGTAGCTTAGCATCCGCATCTTCTGACCACTTCCGTATTGAAAGAAGTCACAGTAAGTAGGTATCAGGAGGATAGAATTATGGTCAAATTTTCTAAATGGAGGACGAGGGAGAGCTTTGTATAAATCTCGGTGTGTGGAATAAAGTGTTTTTCTCATCTGGTTCCACATGTGACATGCTGGTATAAATTAGGTAAAACGTAGTTAAGTCCCCGGCCACTAGGAGCGTCAGTTGTGGATGAGCATTTTCTTGTTTGCTCATGACCTTATACAGCTCATGAGTGCCAGCATCAGTTTGTGGTGGTAAATAGACAGCTATGAAAAATATTGATTAAAACTCTTGGTAAATAGTGTGTGTGGTCTACAGCTTATCATGAGTACCTCAGGTGAGCAATACCTCGAGACTACCTTAATATTAGACAATGAGCACCAGCTGTTATTGACAAATAGACACACATCCCCACCCCTTGTCTTAGCTGTTCTGTCCTGCTGGTGCACGGAAAACCCAGCCAACTGTATATGTGACCCATTTCAGGAAACGAGTCGTATGTTGCTGGTCACTACATCCCAGGAGAGCCGTTTGAATGTAATCTTTAAAAAAAAATCAAAATACGTTTTTTGTCAGAAATGCCTCCTCAAACATGTGAACTTTCATGTGCCTTAATAACAAACTTGTATGCCATCTGTAAATACTAATACAATTGTTAAATTAAGAGCATAGTTGGTTTAGCCACAGAAAAAGGCAGCAACCTTCCAGATAGCCATGATTGGCTGAGATAATAAGTGGGATGGACATGCCGAGAGATGAGTTTGGATTGGTTTGCTATATAGCAAGCTACAGTCTATTTGAGCTGGTCAGTATGTGTTGGTAATCCTGTCTAACACTGCTTTAAAAAAAATGTTTTATTGCGTGGGTAAAACTGCATAAGTGTTGCTCTACATTTTGTGGAGGACCGAGTTCAGTGGAATTCAAGTACGACACCTAAGGAGAGGGAGAAAACCGCTGTCTCTGGAGTACATCTTCAATCTAAGGGCAACCATGGCATCCATGACAGAAGGCGCGTCCATCTATGATGTATACTAGTAAGAAAGTGGTTTCATTGTGTACTGTTAGCTAGCTAATGTTTGCTAGCTAACGTTACATGTATGACCTTATTATTCGTATCTCAGAGCCATTTGCTTGGCCAGCTATTATTGAACCTGGATGGTTAGCTACCTTCAGATTTATGCAGGGTAGTAATGTCATGAGTTGAGATTATGGATCATTGTTTAGCTAGCTAGCTACATGATTTAACAAAAGACTCCACTATACAAGTATCCATTTCAAAAGAATGTCACTGTGACAACTGTTGATAGACATTGGTTAGCTACCTGCAGATGCATGCAGGGTAGTAATGTCATGAGTTGAGATTATGGATCATTGTTTAGCTAGCTAGCTACATGATTTAACAAAAGACTCCACTATACAAGTATCCATTTCAAAAGAATGTCACTGTGACAACTGTTGATAGACATTGGTGAGCTACCTGCAGATTCATGCAGGTTAGTAACATCATGAGTTGTGATTATGGTTCATTGTTTAGCTAGCTACAGTGGCTTGTGAAAGTATTCACCTCCCTTGGAATTTTTCCTATTTTGTTGCCTTACAAACCCCCCAAAAAATCAGGTTTAATTCCAGGTTGTATCATTTGATTTACACAACATGCCTACCACTTTTAATAAGATGCCAAATATTTTTTGTTGTGAAACAAGCAATAAAACTTCAGCATGCATAACTATTATCCCCCTCAAAGTCAATACTTTGTAGAGTCACCTTTTGCAGCAATTACATCTGCAAGTATTTTGGGGTATGTCTCTATAAGCTTGGCACATCTAGCCACTGGGATTTTTTACCATTCTTCAAAGCAAAACTGATCCAGCTCCTTCAAGTTGGATGGGTTCCGCTGGTGTACAGCAATCTTTAAGTCATACCACAGATTCTCAATTGGATTGAGGTCGAGGTTTTGACTAGGCCATCCCAAGACATGTAGAAGTTTCCCCTTAAACCACTCAAGTGTTGCTGGAAGGTGAACCTCCGTACCAGTCTCAAATCTCTGGAAGACGGAAACAGGTTTCCCTCAAGAATTTCCCTATATTTAGCGACATCCATCATTCCTTCAATTCTGACAAGTATCCTAGTCCCTGCCGATGAAAAACATCCCTACAGCATGATGCTGCCAAAAACTGTGGGGGTGATGGGAGGTGTTGGGTTTGCGCCAGACATAGCATTTTCCTTGATGGCCAAAAAGCTCAATTTTAGTTTCATCTGACCAGAGTACCTTCTTCCATATATTTGGGGAGTCTCCCACATGCCTTTTGGCAAATTGCTTATTTCTTTCTTTAAGCAATGTCTTTTTTCTAGCCACTCTTCCATAACGCCCAGCTCTGTGGAGTGTACGGCTTCAAGTGGTCCTATGGACAGATACTCCAATCTCCGCTGTGGAGATTTGCAGCTTCTTCAGGGTTAATTTTTTAATGATTTATTTCACCTTTATTTAACCAGGTAGGCTAGTTGAGAACAAGTTCTCATTTACAACTGCGACCTGGCCAAGATAAAGCAAAGCAGTTAGACACATTCAACAACACAGAGTTACACATGGAATAAACAAACATACAGTCAATAATGCAGCAGAAAAAAATAATATATAAAGTGTGTGCAAATGAGGTAAGGCATTAAAATAGGCCATAGTGGCGAAGAAATTACGATATAGCAATTAAACACTGGAGTGATATGTGCAGAAGATGAATGTGCAAGTAGAGATACTGTGGTGCAAAGGAGCAAGATAAATTAATAAATATAGTATGAGGATGAGGTAATTGGATGGGCTATGTACAGGTGCAATGATCTGTGAGCTGCTCTGACAGCTGGTGCTATAAGTTAGTGAAGGAGATAAATGAGGGAGATATGAGTCTCCAGCTTCAGCGATTTCTGCAGTTAGTTCCAGTCATTAGCAGCAGAGAACTGGAAGGAAAGGCGGCCAAATTAGGAATTGGCTTTGTGGGTGACCAGTGAAATATACCTGCTGGAGCGCGTGCTACGGGTGGGTGCTGCTATGGTGACAAGTGACATGAGAAAAGGCAGGGCTTTACCTAGCAAAGACTTGTAGATGACCTGGAGCCAGTGGGTTTGGCGACGAGTATGAAGCGAGGGCCAGCCAACAAGTGTGTACAGGTCGCAGCGGTGGGTAGTATATGGGGCTTTGGTGACAAAACGGATGGCACTGTGATAGACTGCATGCAATTTGTTGAGTAGAGTGTTGGAGGCTATTTTGTAAATGACATCGCCGAAGTCAAGGATCGGTAGGATAGTCAGTTTTATGAGGGTATGTTTGGCAGCATGAGTGAAGGATGCTTTTTTGCGAACTAGGAAGCCGGTTCTAGATTTATTTTTGGATTGGAGATGCTTAATGTGAGTCTGGAAGGAGAGTTTACAGTCTAACCAGACACCTGGGTATTTGTAGTTGTCCATATATTATAGGTCAGAACCATCCAGAGTAGTGATGCTGGATGGGTGGGCAGCTGTGGGCAGTGATCGATTGAAGAACATGCATTTAGTTTTACTTGCATTTAAGAGCAGTTGGAGGCCACAGAAGGAGAGTTGTATGGTATCGTCTGGAGGTTAGTTAGCACAGTGTCCAAAGAAGGGCCAGAAGTACAGTGCCTTGCGAAAGTATTTGGCCCCCTTGAACTTTGCGACCTTTTGCCACATTTCAGGCTTCAAACATAAAGATATAAAACTGTATTTTTTTGTGAAGAATCAACAACAAGTGGGACACAATCATGAAGTGGAACGACATTTATTGGATATTTCAAACTTTTTTAACAAATCAAAAACTGAAAAATTGGGCGTGCAAAATTATTCAGCCCCTTTACTTTCAGTGCAGCAAACTCTCTCCAGAAGTTCAGTGAGGATCTCTGAATGATCCAATGTTGACCTAAATGACTAATGATGATAAATACAATCAACCTGTGTGTAATCAAGTCTCTGTATAAATGCACCTGCACTGTGATAGTCTCAGAGGTCCGTTAAAAGCGCAGAGAGCATCATGAAGAACAAGGAACACACCAGGCAGGTCCGAGATACTGTTGTGAAGAAGTTTAAAGCCGGATTTGGATACAGAAAGATTTCCAAAGCTTTAAACATCCCAAGGAGCACTGTGCAAGCGATAATATTGAAATGGAAGGAGTATCAGACCACTGCAAATCTACCAAGACCTGGCCGTCCCTCTAAACTTTCAGCTCATACAAGGAGAAGACTGATCAGAGATGCAGCCAAGAGGCCCATGATTACTCTTGATGAACTGCTGAGATCTACAGCTGAGGTGGGAGACTCTGTCCATAGGACAACAATCAGTCGTATATTGCATAAATCTGGCCTTTATGTAAGAGTGGCAAGAAGAAAGCCATTTCTTAAAGATATCCATAAAAGGTGTCGTTTAAAGTCTGCCACAAGCCACCTGGGAGACACACCAAACATGTGGAAGAAGGTGCTCTGGTCAGATGAAACCAAAAATGAACTTTTTGGCAACAATTCAAAAAGTTATGTTTGGCGTAAAAGCAACACAGCTCATCACCCTGAACCCACCATACCCACTGTCAAACATGGTGGTGGCAGCATCATGGTTTGGGCCTGCTCTTCTTCAGCAGGGACAGGGAAGATGGTTAAAATTGATGGGAAGATGGATGGAGCCAAATACAGGACCATTCTGGAAGAAAACCTGATGGAGTCTGCAAAAGACCTGAGACTGGGACGGAGATTTGTCTTCCAACAAGACAATGATCCAAAACATAAAGCAAAATCTACAATGGAATGGTTCAAAAATAAACATATCCAGGTGTTAGAATGGCCAAGTCAAAGTCCAGACCTGAATCCAATAGAGAATCTGTGGAAAGACCTGAAAACTGCTGTTCACAAATGCTCTCCATCCAACCTCACTGAGCTCGAGCTGTTTTGCACGGAGGAATGGGAAAAAATTTCAGTCTCTCGATGTGCAAAACTGATAGAGACATACCCCAAGCAACTTACAGCTGTAATCGCAGCAAAAGGTGGCGCTACAAAGTATTAACTTAAGGGGGCTGAATAATTTTGCACGCCCAATTTTACAGTTTTTGATTTGTTAAAAAAGTTTGAAACATCCAATAAATGTCGTTCCACTTCATGATAGTGTCCCACTTGTTGTTGATTCTTCACAAAAAATACAGTTTTATATCTTTATGTTTGAAGCCTGAAATGTGGCAAAAGGTCGCAAAGTTCAAGGGGGCCGAATACTTTCGCAAGGCACTGTATACAGAATAGTGTCATCTGCATAGATGTGGATCAGAGAATCACCAGCAGCAAAAGCGACATCATTGATGTTGACATTTTTGGCAGATCATTTTAGACAGAGAGGGTCCAGATTGTCGAGCCCGGCCGATTTGTAGGGGTCCAGATTTTGCAGCTCTTTCAGAACATCAGCTATGTGGATTTGGGTGAAGGAGAAATGGGGAGGCTTAGGTGAGTTGCTGTGGGGGGTGCAGGGCATTTGACCGGGGTAGGGGTAGCCAGGTGGAAAGCATGGCCAGCCGTAGAAAAATGCTTCTTGAAATTCTCAATTATTTATTGGTGGTGACAGTGTTTCCTAGCCTCAGTGCAGTGGGCAGCTGGGAAGGAGGTGCTCTTATTCTCCATTAACTTTTTTGAGTTTGTGCTACAGGATGCAAATTTCAGTTGGAAAAAGCTAGCATTAGCTTTCCTAACTGCTTGTGTATATTGGTTCCTAACTTCCCTGAAAAGTTGCATATCACGGGGGCTATTTGATGCTAATGCAGTACACCACGGGATGTTTTTGTGCTGGTCAAGGGCAGTCATGTCTGGAGTGAACGAAGGGCTATATCTGTTTCTGGTTCAATTTTTTTGAAGGGTGCATGCTTATTTAAGATGGTGAGGAAAGCACTTTTAAAGAATAACCAGGTATCCTCTACTGACGGAATGAGGTCAATATCCTTCCAGGATACCTGGGCCAGGTCGATTAGAAAGGCCTGCTCGCTGAAGTGTTTTAGGGAGCGTTTGACAGTAACGAAGGGTGGTCATTTGACCTCAGACCCATTACGGATGCAGGTAATGAGGCAGTGATCGCTGAGATCTTGGTTGAAGACAGCAGATGTGTATTTGGAGGGCAAGTTGGTTATTGGTTAGAATGATATCTATGAGGGTGCCCGTGTTTACGGATTTGGGGTTGTACCTGGTAGGTTCATTGACAATTTGTGTGAGATTGAGGGCATCAAGCTTAGATTGTAGGATGGCCGGGGTGTTATGCATGTCCAGTTTAGGTCATCTAGCAGCACGAGCTCTGAAGATAGATGGGGGGCAATCAATTCACATATGGTGTCTAGGGCACAGCTGGGGGCAGAGGGTGATCTATAGCAAGTGGCAACAGTGAGAGACTTGTTTCTGGAAAGGTGTATTTTTAGAAGTAGAAGCTTGAATTGTTTGTTGTCATGCCATATTATTTCAATTTTAATATTGGATTCAATGGTGCTCCGTGGGGTGTTCAAGGTTTATGATTTTTTTTATGACCCTACCCTGATCTGTACTTCTCCACAACTTTGTCCCTGACCTGTTTGTAGAGCTTCTTGGTCTACATGGTATCACTTCCTTAGTGTTGTGGCAGACTCTAGGGCCTTTCAGAGCACGTGTATATGTATTGAGATCATGTGACAGATTGTGACACTTAGATTGCACACAGGTGGACTTTATTTAACTAATTATGTGACTTCTGTAGGTAATTGGTTGCACCAGATCTAATTTAGGGGTTTCATAGCAAACGTGGTGAATACATATGCACGCACCACTTTTTTCATTTTTTTATTTATTTATTCATTGAAACAAGTTGCTTTATTTTCTTTTCACTTCACCAATTTGTACTATTTTGTGTATGTCCATGACATGAAATTCAAATAAAAATCCATTCAAATTACAGGTTGTAATACAACAAAATAGGAACAACGCCAAGATGAATGAATACTTTTGCCAGGCACTGTTCATGTCTCAACAAAAGGCTCCTCCATGCTGGTATCCATTTCAATAGAATGTCACTGCGACAACTGTTTATAGATGTTGGTTAGATACCTGCAGATTCATGCAGGGTAGTAATGTCATGAGTTGTGATTGTGGTTCATTGTTTAGCTAGCTAGCATGCAACATGTCTGAACAAAAGACTCCATTATGCAAGTAACCGTTTTGGGTGCGTTCGTAAATTCAGCTATCAAGTTAGAATGGGTGCTTGACTGCTATTTTTGTATTATTATTATTATTATTAATATTATTATGAACAAAACAAATACTAAAACAGAAATATATATATATATATATATATATATATCACAGTAGTGGGAAGTTTACATACACCTTGGCCAGATACATTTAAACTCAGTTTTTCACAATTCCTGACATTTAATCCTAGTAAACATTCCCTGTTTTAGGTCAGTTAGGATCAACACTTTTTTAAGAATGTGAAATGTCAGAATAATAGTATAGAGAATGATTTCTTTCATCACATTCCCAGTGGGTCAGAAGTTTAGTTAATATTTGGAAGCATTGCCTTTAAATTGTTTAACTTGGGTCAAACGTTTCAGGTAGCCTTCCAGACACTTCCCACAATAAGTTGGGTGAATTTTGGCCCCATTCCTCCTGACAGAGCTGGTGTTACTGAGTCAGGATTGTAGGCCACTTTGCTCGAATGTGCTTTTTCAGTTCTGCCCAAAAATGTTCCATGGGATTGAGGCCAGGACTTTGTGATGGCCACTCCAATACATTGATTTTGTTGTCCTTAAGCCATTTTGCCACAACTTTGGAAGTATGCTTGGGGTCATTTTCCATTTGGAAGGCCCATTTGCGACCAAGCTTTAACTTCCTGACTGATGTCTTGAGATGGTGCTTCAATATATCCACATCATTTTTCTACCTCATGCTGCCATTTATTCTGTGAAGTGCACCAGTCCCTCCTGCAGCAAAGCACCCCCACAACATGAAGCTGCCTCCCCCATGCTTCACGATTGGGATGGCGTTCTTCGGCTTGCAAGCCTCCTCCTTTTTCCTCCAAACATAACAATGGTCATTATGGCCAAACAGTTCTATTTTTGTTTCATCAGACCAGAGGACATTTCTCCAAAAAGTACGATCTTTGTCCCCATGTGCAGTTACACACCGTAGTCTGGCTTTTTTATGGCAGTTTTGGAGCAGTGGCTTCTTCCTTGCTGAGCGGCCTTTCAGGTTATGTCGATACAGGACTTGTTTAACTGTGGATATAGATACTTTTGTACCTGTTTCCTCAAGCATCTTCACAAGGTCATTTGCAGTTGTTCTGGGAATGATTTGCACTTTTCGCACCAAAGTACGTTCGTCTCTAGGAGACAGAACACATATCCTTTCTGAACCAGACTTGTGGAGGTCTTTTTTCGGAGGTCTTTGCTAATATCTTTTGATTTTCCCATGATGGCAAGCAAAGAGGCACTGGGTTTGAAGGTAGGCCTTGAAATACATCCACGGATACACCTCCAATTGACTCAAATGATGTCAATTATCCTATCAGAAAAGCCATGACATCATTTTCTGGGAATGTCCAAGCATGTTTGAAGGCACAGTCAACTTTGTGTATGTAAACTTCTTCCCCACTGGAATTGTGATACAGTGAATTATACGTGAAATAATCTGTCTATAAACAATTGTTGGATCAATTACTTGGGTCATGCACACAGTAGTCATGCACACGACTTGCCAAAACTATAGTTTGTTAACAAGAAATTTGTTTAGTGGTTGAAAAATGAGTTTCAATGACTCCAACCTAAGTGTATGTTATCTTCCGACTTCAGCTGTATACTCAGCTGTCGGGTTTACAAGATTCGAATTTCATATAATTTTCAAGTCAGCAATGTAGCAGCAGAACAAACATATCACAATATTGGAATGTACTTCAAATAAAAATAAATCAATGTAGGCTACAGCAGAATACACATTACAATATATAGCCCTCCTGCCTATGTGATAAGATGAAGTGCATATTCAGATTAACGTCACAGTTCAGAACAGGTTTGTAAATAAAAAATAGGTTCCCACTTTAGTTTTCCAAAACCTCCCAAAACACAGCCATTTATTTCCTTTTTGAATTTTTAAAAATGTATTTATTAAATATTCGAAACGTACAATATACTTGCAGTGAAGCCGCTCACACAGCCATTTCCTTGTACGTCTTCTCCACCCTATTTCTTGTTTTGCTCTTGGTGTCTGTGATACATCTGTGTCCTTTAGCAATCCATGACCTCACATAATGGACTGGGTTGAATTTGGTCAGGGAAGGGCCAATAAGGTTCAGAAAGAGTAGCCCTGATAGGGTGGAGGAGTGTAGGGAGGCACTGATTGGGGGGGAAATCAGATTCAATTGAGAAAATCCCTACTCCCATTCTGCACTAGAGATGGGGAAGATGCTGACCGCCACCAACAACTCTTTAAGTCCCTTTGGAATCGTTTTCCATTGGTGCCCCTGTACTGCCTGGATGCCAATATGACCTACGTGGACTGTCAATGCCAAACCATTCTATCTCTGTTTCTCCATACAGTGCTGCTGCATCCTCTGGCCAGTATTGCGCGTAAAACACCTTCAGCTCCTCGATTAACTGTCTGTATTTTATATTGTCCACTACCCGTCCACCTTGAGAGAACATTCTGGGACTTCCACCATTCCGTTTGACGCCTTGGAAAGAGTTCTCCTGAATCCCTCTCCGGCTGAGTTGTGTGTGTCAGCCTGGCTGCTCTGCCATTGCACTGAACACCCTGGCTTCCCTGAAGCCTGCTCTGTGTGTAGTTCTCATTGTGCAGTCTCTCTTTTGGAGCTCGAGTGACAATTCAGATAGTTCTTGAAATAGGTCACACATAAGGCTTAGATTGTTAAGAAACGCATGCAAGGATATGCGCATGGCAAGGCCACTATAGCTCCAACAGGGAGGCCTCCTCAGGTGCTGCGGTGAAATGCAGTTCTTAAGCTGGATGCCACCCAAATGGCCAAATGGACGTGGAGCGCCCCAGGGATAGGGTCAGGGGCAGAGGACCGGAAAGGCAAACCCCTGGTCAGATGCCAGCGCGAACACTGGATGGAGCTTCACTGCTGCGATTGAACTGCATGGACTCAACACCCATCTCAAGTGAAACACTTTGGTTGTCAGTTCCAACAGATGAGGAGAATTTGACTCTAGAAAATGTGTTTTCCATGAGAGGACTACACATCCTTCTTTTCAACCTTAGAAGTCTTTTTCCCAAGATTGAGGAAATTCGCCTACTCTCCAGTAACTGTAAGGTGTGAGTGCTTTGCCCGAAACATGGTATGATGGTTCGATTAAAAAAAAACTGAGATTGAAGCTACAAATGATGTAGTAATTATAAGTGCCCGCAATTGCAAAGGCAGGGGAATTTGAATTTATGTAAGATCCGATATTGGGTCCAACTATAGATCCGATTTAAGCCATGACGAGATTGAAGCTGTGTGGTTGGACATTTTATTACCAAAATTTAAACACATCATAGCCGGAATCTGTTACAGACCACCAGACCAATACAAGTTGTATGAATTGTGGGAGGAGACTTGCCAACTGTACAGACTTTGATAAATCAGAGGTTATTGTTACTGGTGATTTTAATACAGATATGCTCAAAAAGGGTCATGCTACTTTTAAAGCTCTTAAGAATTGTTGTAATCTGTTTGCCTTATACCAGCTGATTAATGAGCCCACCAGGGTCTGTCCTTCGACCCAAACCATCATTGACCTTGGGTTGGTGTCGGATCGATCAAAGGATATCAAACAGTAGGGTTGTATGCTCAATGATCATTCCATCATTTTCTGTAGTAGGAAGATTCAGAAAACAGTTTTTAATTGTCATAACGCAATAAAAATTATATATTTCTTTTAATTAAGCAAAGAACAGAACCATGGATAAACAATAAAACGTTTGTCACATGTGCTCCCTCTCCGGTCTCTAGGTCACCATGCTGCTCGTTATGGATCACACCTGTCACCATCGTTACGCGCATTATGACACTCACCTGGACTCCATCACCTCCTTGAATACCTGCCCTTTACATGTCACTCCCTTTGGTTTCTTCTCCAGTCGTCATTGTTGCTGTTTCATGTTGGTGCTCTGTTTGTGGTTCTTGTTTTGTTCATTTATTATTCAAATGTATTCACTCCCTGAACTTGCTTCCCGTCTCTCAGAGAACATTGTTACAATTTTAGAGGCAATTAAGCGTGGAAATGAATGCTTTCTGGAGTTCAGGAAATCCAGGGCAGATTATATATTTATAGACTAAGACATGAGGTTAACAGGATGACATAGAAGGCCAAGAAAGATTATTTTAATGACAAAATAGTTGAAAATAGGAACAATCCAAGTAAATTATGGAAGTGTCTGGAGCTGTTAGGCTATAATAGCAGATTAAAGACCAAAACTCAATCTTAGCTTGGACAGTGGAAGAAAGGTTACATCATATAAGACCATGGTTGCATACAGTCTGAATAGCTATTTTAAAACTATAGCTAATACATTAGTTAGCAAGTTACATTGTAAATGTTTTTATTTATTTTTATTTCACCTTTTATTTAATCAGGTAGGCTAGTTGAGAACAATTTCTCATTTACAACTGCGACCTGGCCAAGATAAAGCACAGCAGTTCAACACATACAGCAACACAGAGTTACACATGGAATAAAGAAACAGTCAATAATACAGTAGAAAGAAAAGTCTATATACAGTGTGCAAATGAGGTATGATAAGGGAGGTAAGGCAATAAATAGGCCATGGTGGCAAAGTAATTACAGTATAGCAATTAAACACTGGAATGGTAGATGTGCAGAAGATGAATGTGCAAGTAGAGATACTGGGGCGCAAAGGAGCAAGATAAATAAATGAATATAGTATGGGGATGAGGTAGTTGAATGGGCTGTCAATCAGGTTGCTATGGGGAGAGTCATGTCCAGCAGTTTTACTCATAGCAGGGGGTTCAAGTAGATGCTTTTTTATTTGAAAAGGTGTCTGAGTCAACTGTGCTAGAGAAGCTGAAAGAACTTGACCATTTCAAAGCAACTGGCCTTGACAACATTCCTGACAGATTCTAAAGGATACTGCAGTAGTTATCCCCCCCTGTGTAACTCACATTGTAAATCTGTCTATTGAACTATGGTGTTTTCCCAGTGAACAAATATTTGCAATGGTCATTCCTTTATATAAAAAGGGAATAAGTTAGAACATGGAAACTATCAGCCTGTCTCAATCCTGTGTGTTTTATCGAAGGTCATGGAAAAGATTATGTTCAAGCAGATTGACAGTTATACTTCCTTACATAACCTGTTATATGAGCTCCAATCTGGCTTTAGGAAATCCCATTCCACTGACACTTGCCTACTATATCTAACTGACCAACAAGGAAGGAAGTCGACTGAGGGAAATGTTGTGGTATGGTTATGTTAGATCTCCAAAAGGAGTTTGATACAGTGGGATTCTGAGATTCTGTTAATCGAACTAAGAGCCAATGGCTTTAACAACTTAGCAGTAAAATGGGTTATCTCTTAACTGCAAGGAAGAAAACAGATTGTGGATTTGGATGGGACCCTGTCTAAACCCAAAATCTTGAACTGCGTGGTTTCCCAAGCGAGTTTGCTGGGTCCCACCTTTCTTTTTTATTGTATATAAATGATCTGAAATCTGCCTGGACATGTGACCTTTTCAGCTATGCAGATGATTGCACTGTTGGTTTACCAAAAAAAAAATGTGGTTGCAAAAGCCCTCAGTGCTGAACTTCTGAATGTCAGTAAATGGCCGTATGACAACAAGCTGTCACTTCACCTTGGAAAAAGAGAGTCCATCTTGTTCTGTGAAACTGTGGATATCCCCTTGATTTTAAGGTGGTAGTAATCACAGCAAAATACTCTGTTAATTATCTTGGATGTGTGCTAGATAACTCTTTGACAGGGGAGAGCAATGGCACAAAACATATCCAAAGTGAACCATAAAACATGGTTTCTGGGAAGAACTTCCAAATACCTGGATAATAATTCAATAGGGGCTCTTGTTCAGTGCCACTTTGACTACGCATGCTCTTCTTGGTACAATAGTGCCCCCAAGAGAATAAAAAATTAATTGCAGACATCTCAGAACAAATTAGTCAGGATTATTCTTAAAATCCAACAATTATGCTGTGGTTAGAGCGTTGGACTTGTAACCGGAAGGTTGCAAGATCGAATCCCCGAGCTGACAAGGTAAAAATCTTTTGTTCTGCCCCTGAACAAGGTATTTAACCCACTGTTCCTAGGCTGTCATTTAAAATAAGAATATGTTCTTAACTGACTTGCCTAGTGAAATAAAGGTAAAATAAAAATATTAAAAAACATAAAAAATCTTTACCATTCCCAGGTTGAAAGCCTGTTTTCTCAGAATGCCATTTCACATTTCTAGTTACAGTCTAACGTTAGATAGCTAACATTTAACTTATTTGTTTAACTTTAGCTAGCTTTGACAATCGGTTTGAGTTGATAGTACTCTATGGATTGGGTTTATGGTTCACTATTTAGCTTTCTACATGTCTAAACAAAAGACCCCAAATTAAAGCTTGCAGTTAGCTAGATAAGGTTAGCTGAAGTTAGATGGCTGGCTAGCTAGCTAACATTACATGTATGAAATGTTTGCAGTGATATCTCAGAATGCCATTTTGCATCTATTGTATAATAACGCAAAAAGTATTTTATCGGGAACTTGTCTTTCAGCATCAAATCAAATCAAATTTATTTATATAGCCCTTCGTACATCAGCTGATATATCAAAGTGCTGTACAGAAACCCAGCCTAAAACCCCAAACAGCAAGCAATGCAGGTGTAGAAGCACGGTGGCTAGGAAAAACTCCCTAGAAAGGCCAAAACCTAGGAAGAAACCTAGAGAGGAACCAGGCTATGCGGGGTGGCCAGTCCTCTTCTGGCTGTGCCGGGTGTAGATTATAACAGAACATTGCCAAGATGTTCAAATGTTCATAATGACCAGCATGGTCCAATAATAATAAGGCAGAACAGTTGAAACTGGAGCAGCAGCACGGCCAGGTGGACTGGGGACAGCAAGGAATCATCATGTCAGGTAGTCCTGAGGCATGGTCCAAGGGCTCAGGTCCTCCGAGAGAGAGAAAGAAAGAGAGAATTAGAGAGAGCACACTTACATTCACACAGGAATAGGACAGGAGAAGTTCTCCAGATATAACAAACTGATCCTAGTCCCCCGACACATAAACTACTGCAGCATAAATACTGGAGGCTGAGACAGGAGGGGTCAGGAGACACTGTGGCCCCATCCGACGACACCCCTGGACAGGGCCAAACAGGAAGGATATAACCCCACCCACTTTGCCAAAGCACAGCCCCCACACCACTAGAGGGATAACTTCAACCACCAACTTACCAACCTGAGACAAGGCTGAGTACAGCCCACAAAGATCTCCGCCACGGCAGAGCCCAAGGGGGGGGGACGCCAACCCAGACAGGATGATCACATCCCGCATCAGTAGAACATGCCTGAGTCTCCTCCACCAGTCATACAAGAAGAATGTTCTAATGCCTCCCATTAAAAAGAGTGATTGCTTGGGCCAGCTCAAGTTACACTTGAAGCATGAGGACTTGCAGCGTGTGGTGAACTTCATCAACAACTACCCAGAGGATAATGCAACAGTATTACCTGGGCGCCACCCAGGACACAAACACTTTGGTGGACAGCTGCTGCCATCCCATGTGGCAAAAGCAGCAGTGTGGCGTCTCTACAAGGAATCGATGACAATACTTGGTATGTAAAGCATAAACACGTTTTGATTATTTAATTGACTTCCAACGTAATTGGCACTACTTTTATTGATCTCACATTATTTCTGTCTCTGGGGGCCCGTACTGAACCAGCAAACAGTCTGGACCTTCATTTCCTGATCACAGGCCACACCAAGTTTGCCCCCGACTGGTGCTTCGGCCTCATCAAGCAACGCTTCAGAAAGACCAGAGTGAATACTTTGTCAGAGATTGCTGGTGTTTTGAAGGCATGCACTGTGACGGGTCAACAACCCACAGCTGGTTAGACTGGAGGATGATACGGTGTTGGTGGAAGGCTATGGCTGGCAACTTCCCCTGACTCCGTTTTTCAGGCCGCTGCCACAGATCAAGCAGTACCAGCACTTCAGGTGAAAATCATTTTCATTGCATTAGTCTTCTTATCTAAACTTGGGAGGTGAATTGATGTTGTGCAGGGTAGTAATGTCTTCAGATTTTTTGTTGTTGTTATTCCCTGTTAAACAGCTTCAATGCTCTGGAGCCTGGGGTTGTTGCCAAAGAGCGTTCTGACTGTCAGGAACAGGTTTCAGCTGCTGCGCAACACTGACATCCATCCTCCCATAGATGGTCTGCCTGAACACGCACCACCTGGACTGGACACAGCTATGCAAACGTATCATTTTGAGAAGATCGGGGAGCTTTGTGACAAAGAGGCTATGGACATCACATGCCCTGCACCAAAGTCAAGGGGAGGACACAAACAGGCTGTCCGAATATAGATTCCCTTGTTCATGGGTGGTTTGGACGGACCTGTCATCAGCACTATCTGCAGTGCCTCATTTTAAATTACTCCCTCCTAATACACACGCCATAAGTTCCTGCTACTATTTTTTTTATCCTGGTGCTCAGCCTCTTTACCCCTGATCGTATGCATATAACTACCTTGTCTGTCACTGATATCATCATTGATATTGTTCTTGTACATACTGTATATTATTTTCTTTATATTGACATTATTTCTGATATTGTTACTATGCAAGTAACCATTTGTCTGTACCGTTTACACCTTCTGTAGAGACCATCCACTTAGCAAGATTTAGCAAAATATTGATATGTAAAATTAATATTGATTATGTGTGGTCATAACATGTTTTTGTGGCATACAACAACAATATAAAGTGACCGTATGGAGTGTCCACCACATAAATATATGGTGCATGCATCTGTTTATGTACTGTACATGTGCACCTCACTCAGGTTTCAATTCAGGTTGCATGGCCTTAACTTATGTATGGAATACTATGTGATAAGTGCGTGTGTAACGGTATGTAAAGTATGCTAATGTCCTGGTGTGAAGTCATTTGGGCAGTGGAGTAAAGTACTTCAGCAAAAATACTTTAAAGTACAAATGTTTTTTTGGGGGTGGGGTGTATCTGTACATTACTTTACTATTTATATTTTTGGCAACTTTTACTTCACTACTTTTCCGAAAGAAGATAATGTACTTTTTACTCCATACATTTTCCCTGCCACCCAAAAAGTACTTGTCCAATTCACACACTTATCAAGAGAACATCCCTACTGCATCTGATCTTGCAGACTCACTAAACACAAATGCTTTGTTTGTAAATGATATCTGAGTGTTTGAGTGTGCCCCTGGCTATCTTCAATTTTTTTTTGTTAAATACAAAAATAGTAATTGTGCCATCTGGTTTAATATAAGGATTTTTTTATGTTATTATTTATACTTTTACTCAAGTATGACAATTTAGTACTTTTTCCACCACTGGATGTGGCTGGGGGTTAAAGCATTTCTTTCACATGACCCATAAATTTAGACAACTGTGTCTGGGTAAGCTTCAACCAATATTTATAAAATGTTTTTTTTTCTGGACACTTTCTGTTTACCTGGAATTTTTCCTTATTGTAGGCTACTACCACTTTCAGTCTCAATCTTTATTACACTACTCACTGTTTAGCACATGACCTCGCATGTGAATCTTTAAAGAGATGGGTGGGGCTGCCTTAACAGGGAGTGAACAATGCTGAGTGGGTGCAGACAAAGGAGAGCTCTCCAGTAGGTACCAAAACATTTTAAGGCCCTTTTCTCAAAAGTGAGTTTACAAGTTTATCAACATTCAAAGCAGAATTACGTTCCCATTGTTCCTCAAAAATGCAGTGTGTGATATACCATTTTGTAGCTCTGAGTCTCTACTTTTATCCAATGTTTTACCCAACAAAAAATGTTGCTACATAAGACCGATATGAGCCGGTCAGTCACATATGGTCTGCATTTTTGGTGCCTGTTGTTAATCTTATTGTGATTGTCTTAGGGATTGATTGTTTTATATATTAAGGGTATGTGAGACAAGCGAGATGTACCTGTCCATAGTTGTTTATTAGGAAAGGGAATTGTACAAATTATCTCATGTTATTTTGTCTGTCATTGACTGTTGCCACTACAATTGCCGCCCAACCTTGTTGCATTCGCCATTCCCCCTTCCCTCTTCAAAAGGACCACAATGGAAATAAGCTTTTAAGCTTTATTGTGTTATCCTTGATGATTTTCTTAAATTGTATGTGGAGGTGTCACCGGCTAGACGGCCTTACATAAGTATATTTTTTTTAAGTTGTCTAATATATTCAATCAATCAATCAAGAGAGATGACAAGTGCCTGAATTAGGACCTGCTCCGCTTCCTGTGTGAGGAAAGGTATTATTCTACGGATGTTGTGGAGCATGAACCTGCAGGAGGGACTCACTGCTTTGATGTTTGCAGAGAACGACAGGGTGTTGTATCCAGGATTACACCAAGCTTCTTTGCACTCGGGGTGGGGGACACCGTGGAGTTCTCAACTGTGATGTAGAGGTCTTGGAGCGGGCAGGCCTTTCCCGGTAGGAAGAGCAGTTCCATTTTGTAAAGGTTGATCTTGAGGTGGTGAGACTACATCCAAGCCGAGATGTCTGCCAGGCACGCAGAGACGACTGTTGCCACCTGGGTGTCAGAAGGGGGAAAGGAGAAGAGTAGGGGACACAGACACATGCATACACACACACACACGATAGCATACACACTATACGCACATGTATAGTTCAACTCAGAAGTTTCATACACTTAGGCTGGAGTCATTAAAACTTGTTTTTCAACCACTCAACCACTCAACCACTGCATACACACAAATTTCTTGTTAACAAACTATAATTTTGGCAAGACGGTAAGGACATCTACTGTGTGCATGACACAAGTAATTTTTCCAACAATTGTTTACAGACAGATTATTTCACTTCTAACTCATTGTATCACAATTCCAGTGGGTCAGAAGTTTATATACACTAAATTGATTGTGCCTTTTAACAGCTTGGAAAACTACAGAAAATTATGTCATGGCTTTAGAAGCTTCTGATAAACATAATGTGAGTCAATTGGAGGTGTATCTGTGGATGTATTTCAGGGCCTACCACAAACAGTGCCTCTTTGCTTGACATCATGGGGGGAAAAAATGTAGGCCTCCACAAGTCTGGTTCATCCTTGGGAGCAATTTCCAAATGCCTCAAGGTACCACGTTCATCTGTACAAACAATAGTATGCAAGTATAAACACCATGGGACCACACAGCCGTCATACCGCTCAGGAAGGAGACGCGTTTTGTCTCCTATAGATGAACGTACTTTAGTGCGAAAAGTGCAAATCAATCCCAGAACAGCAAAGGACCTTGTGAAGATGCTGGAGGAAACAAGTACAAAGTATCTATATCCACAGCAAAACAAGTCCTATATCAACAAAACCAGATAGGCTGCTTAGCAAAGACGAAGCCACTGCCATAAAAAAGCCAGACTACAGTTTGCAACTGCACATGGGGACAAAGATCGTACTTTTTGGAGAAATGTCTTCTGATCTGCTGAAACAAAAATGGAACTGTTTGGCCATAATGACCATAGTTATGTTTGGAGGAAAAAGGTGGAGGCTTGCAAGCCGAAGAACACCATCCCAACCGTGAAGCACAGGGGTGGCAGCAACACGCTGTGGGTGTGCTTTGCTGCAGAAGGGACTGGTGCACTTCACAAAATAGATGGCATCATGAGGTAGGAAAATGTTGTGGATATATTGAAGCAACATCTCAAGACATCAGTCAGGAAGTTAAAGCTTGATTGCAAATGGGTCTTCCAAATGGACAATGACCCCAAGCATACTTCCAAGGTTGTGGCAAAATGTCTTAAGGACAACAAAGTGAAGGTATTGGAGTGGCCATCACAATGCCCTGACCTCAATCCTATAGAAATTTTGTGGGCAGATCTGAAAAAGCAAGGAGGCCTACAAACCTGACTCAGTTACCCCATCTCTGTCCGGAGGAATGGGTCAAAATTCACCCAATTTATTGTGCGAAGGTTGTGGAAGGCTACCCAAAACTTTGACCCAAGTTAAACAATTTAACGGTAATGCTACCAAATAATAATTGAGTGTATGTAACCTTCTGACCCACTGGGAATGTGATGAAAGAAATAAAAGCAGAAATAAATAATTATTTCTGCTATTATTCTGATATTTCACATTCTTAAAATAAAGTGGTGATCCTAACTGACCGGGAATTTCTACTAGGATTAAATATCAGGAATTGTGAAAAACTGAGTTTAAATGTATTTGGCTAAGGTGTATGTAAACTTCAGACTTCAACTGTACACATGGATTTTGTACTGTATATGTGTGGTAGTGGTGGAGTAGTGGTGGAGGCTTGAGGGCACACATTCTGTGAATGTATTGTCATGTTTTTAAATGGTATAAACTGCCTTCATTTTGCTGGACCCCAGGAAGAGTTGTTGCCTTGGCAGCAGCTAATAGGTATATATAATAAATACAAATACAAATAGTCGAGTGTCAACGGCATAGCAATGATAGGAGAGACCATGTGATGATATGCCAGTAAAGACAAAAGAGGAGAAGGCCTTGAACTGAGCCCTGGGAGACACCAGTAGAGAGCCTGTGATGCAGACAGAGATCCTATCCATGCCATCTGGTTAGAGGACCAGCCAGGTAGGATGCAATCCAGGAGTGTGCAGAGCCTGAGACGCCCAGCCCTGAGAGGGTGGAGAGGAAGATCGGATGTTTCACGGTGCAAAAGCAGTAGATAGATCCAGAAGGATAGGAAAGTCAGCTCTACACAGAGGAGAACAGTCTCAGTTGAGTGAGCCACCTTGAAGCCTGACTGGTCAAGAATATTGTTCTGAGAGAGATAACGAGAGAGTTGGTCAGGGACAGCAAGCTCAATTGTTTTGGAAAGAAAAGAAAGATAGGATACTCGTCTGTAGTTTTGGACATCAGAGTGTTGTTGATTTCATGAGGAAGGGAGTGAATCTGGCCATCTTGAAGTCAGAGGGGATGCAGCCAGTGGTCAGTGGTGCATTGATGAGGGAAGGGAGAAATAGGAGTAGGTCTCCAGAGATGATGTGGAGAAGGGAAGAGGGGACGGGTTCGTATGGGCAGGTTGTCGGGCGGCCAGACATCACTAGCCACAGGATTTCTTCTGGAGTGAGAGGGGAGAAAGAGATCAAGGCATAGGGTCAGTTGCAATTTTAATCATGTAAATCTTGGTGTGCCAAACCAAAAATGTATTTTTGTTCGATGATTATCAGCAAGGCCACTACACAACATAACACTAAACAATACATTTGCACTATAATGGTGACAAACAGTGCCCACAAACTGTTAGGGCCTACATAAAGATATCCCAACAACTTACCACTGCAACACCTGGCTATCAGCAGAGCCTTGTCCAGCAGCGAAACAGTTAATTCAGCCTCATTTACTGCCTTTAAAAAAAACATAGCTGATATGGCTGACTTGCTTAATTAAACAAATGTGGTTTCTACTGACAAGTGAGATGTACAAACTATTGCATAAGGGAACGACGAGCGGATGAGAGGCATTCCGTAATTTCGATTAAGACAATAATGAGTGAGCTAGGATGGACGTAGTAAATATAACTCTTTGTTCAGCACTTTTACGGTATTCTCCCTGTACACCAAGTCAGAACCATAGGATAAATAAAAGGGGCACATAAGCAGACAGTGAAAGCTCTAACAATATAAAATAATTATATTATCCTAAAACAGGCTATAGGCTACATGTGCACCACGAGTCAGAACAGTAGGCAGAATTAAGAGGGGGAAAAGGGAACAAATTATTGGGGTGAAGCACATGGGCTACTAACAGCTTACTACACAACATACAATTAGTATTACTTTCTTATCTACAGTATACATATCTCCCTGGCAAATTACATCATTTATACAGCAGCATACAAGACATTGTTGGACGCACCTTGTTGTACTGTGCTCACTTGAACAGGAAGGTGTTGCGGCGGTCCTTCTTGTGCAAATTTTGTCATCAAACATTGTAATTCTCTGGATTTATTGTGCTTTCAAGACAACTGGGAACAAGGTTGAATTATGATAACATCACTGATCTTCCGATCGGAGCTCTAGAAAGAGGCCTGAGTTCCCAAGAGTGTCTCAATAGTGTGGGTACAGCTGTAGAAGCACTGAGCGTATCCCTGCCTCAGCAGGCACTGGTACACATCCCCTGTGATGTGTGACAGCTGTCTCTCTTTGTGTTCCTCTGCCAGGTTATGGGTTACTTGTCATATCATATCAGTGCTCTACCTCATCATCCTGCCTCACTCTTCTGTGTGTGTTCTGTGCAGCCAATGGACTCCTCCAGATGGAGCACAGGTGTTTTAGAGAATTCACATGGGAGGGTTTTCGCCTGCCTGGATTTGAGATCAAAATGAATGAGTAGGGGAGAATGGGGTGAGATGAACCATTTTTTACATTCAGCATCACTACTAGAAATATGGTATTATTTATTTCGAAGATTTCTACATAAGGTAACAATTAACATTTTAGAAACAAATTCTCATTCCAGGGATTTTCTTTATTTTGACTATTTTATACATTGTAGAATAATAGTGAGTACATCAAAACTGTGAAATAACACATCTTGTAGTAACCAAAAAGTGTTAAGCAAAACAAAATACATTTTATATTTGAGATTCTTCAAATAGCTACCCTTTGCCGTGATGAAAGCTTTGCACACTCTTGGCATTATCTCAACCAGATTCATAAGGTAATCATGAGGACTACAGGAAAAGGAGGACCGAGCACGCCCCCATTCTCATCGACGGGGCTGTAGTGGAGCAGGTTGAGAGCTTCAAGTTTCTTGGTGTTCACATCACCAACAAACTAACATGGTCCAAGCACACCAACACAGTGGTGAAGAGGGCACGACAAAACCTATTCCCCCTCAGGAGACTGAAAAGATTTGGCATGGGTCCTCAGATCCTCAAAAGGTTCTACAGCTGCACCATCGAGAGCATCCTGACTGGTTGCATCACTCTGCTCGGGCTCTGACCACAAGGCACTACAGAGGGTAATGCGTACGGACAAATAAATAACTGGGGCCAAGCCTCCTGCCATCCTGGACCTCTATACCAGGCAGTTTTATAGGAAGGCCCTAAAAATTGTCAAAGACTCCAGCCACCCCAGTCATAGACTGTTTGTCATGTTATGACCTTAGTTCCTTTGTCTTGTTTTTTTTTTAGTATGGCCAGGGCGTGAGTTGGGGAGGGCAGTCTATGTTATTTTGGGATTTCTGTGCTTGACCTGGTATGGTTCTCAATCAGAGGCAGCTGTCAATCGTTGTCCCTGATTGAGAACCATACTTAGGTAGCCTGGTTTCACCTTTGAGTTGTGGGTGATTATTTTCTGTTCTGTGTTTTGCTTGACTCTGTACCGGTACCCCCTGTATATAGCCTCGCTATTGTTATTTTACTGCTGCTCTTTAATTATGTGTTATTTTTATTTCCTTTTTTTAGGTATTTTTCTTAAAACTGCATGTTGGATAAGGGCTTGTAATTTCAATGTGTGGTGTTGTATTCAGCGCATGTGACAAATTTGATTTGACCACCTGGAATGCATTTCAATTAATAGATGTGCTGTCTTAAAAGTTAATTTGTGGAATTTCTTTCCTTCTTAATGTGTTTGTTCCAGTCAGTTGTGTTGTGAAAAGGCAGGGTGGTATACAGAAGATAGCTCTATTTGGTAAAATACCAAGTCCATATTATGGCAAAATACCAAGTCCATATCATGGCAAGAACAGCTCAAATAAACAAAGAGAAATGACAGTCCATCATTATTTTAAGACATGAAGGTCAGTCAATATGGAACATTTCAAGAACTTTGAAAGTTTCTTCAAGTGCAGTCGCAAAAACCATCAAGCGCTATGATGAAACTGGCTCTCATGAGGACCGCCACAGGAATGGATGTGCCAGAGTTACCTCTGCTGCAAGGGATAAGTTAATTCGAGTTACTATTCCAAATAAATGCTTCACAGAGTAACAGACACATCTCAACATCAACTGTCCGGAGGAGACTGAATCAGGCCTTCATGGTCCAATTGCTGCAAAAAAACACTACTCATGGACACCAATAAGAAAGAGAGACTTGCTTGGGCCAAGAAACACGAGCAATGGACATTAGAATGGTTGAAGTGTGTCCTTTTGTCTGGAGTCCAAATTTGAGATTTTTGGTTACAACCACCATGTCTTTGTGAGACACGGTGTGGGTGAACGGATTCTCTTGGGAAGTAATATGGTCTGCATTTTATTTTTAGGTTTTCTTTGTTGGGTGTACAAAAGGAGTTGAGTTTTGTGCGTTATTGTAAAGGTGGAATCCTATGATGGTGCCACTTTGAAAGTCACTGACTTCTTCAGTAAGGTTATTCTACTGTCAATGTTTGTCTTTGGAGATTGCATGGCTGTGTGCTCGATGTTATACACCTGTCAACAATGGGTGTGGCTGAAATAGCCGATTCCAGTCATTTGAAGGGGTGTCCACATACTTTTGTACATATAGTATATGAGAGGTAGTGGAAATGTGTACATCCTTCATGCTCAAGGGGTAATCCTATAGATTCCTATCTTTCAATGAGACTAATTTTAATTGGATTTGATAAGTGTGTTGTAACTGTTACCAAATAATGACATTAACATATATTGCTAGGAATGTGACAGTAGGGTAACTCCACTAGCGGGTCTCGATCCCAGGCCACCAGCACCAATGATGAATTCCCTAACCAATGTCCCAATAAGGGATATCACTAGGGCATGTGCTTATTGGGCCAGTATAGTTAGGCCCTGCCCTTAAGAATCCATAACCCTCCTCCCTAGGCACTTGTGTAGATCTGAAACAACTTGATAGGTTTAATCAATACAGTAAATGCACCTTAAAGTAAATCTCAGCCCTGTTTAAAGTGCACTCAAGAAAATATTTGATGGATCATTGTGATTCAGGAGTACCAATAAAACAGGTTAATATGCCCCACCCACATTAGAAAACTATACAGAAAACCCTAAAATTGCTGAAATAAGTTTTAAAAAATCAATGATGAGAGAATAGTCAGATTAACTGATACCTTACAGTATATTGTAACAATCCGGGTGTCGTGGGTGTGGAGTCAAAGGCAGGAGACAGAGAGTACAATGCTGTGCTCTTTAATGCACTAAACGCACCTCAGGGTGCTAACAATGATCACGGCACCAAAACACAGGGAATGTCAAAATGACGATTCAAAAAAGGCACGACTAGGAACTAACACGTTCCTCTGATACAGAGCAGAAGGTTACAAAGAATAATCCCGCACAACAACCAATAATAATCCCACACAGGTGCTACCAATAAACATACAAGGAGGGGGAGAAAAGACAATCAGTGGCAGCTAATAGGCCGGTGACGACGACCGCCGAGCGCCACCCGACCGGGAAGGGAAACCACCCTCAGTCGGACTCGTGACAGTACCCCCTCCCGACGCGCGGCTCCCGCAGCGCGCCGACACCGGCCTCGAGGTCGCCCCGGAGGACGGGGTGCAGGGCAATCCGGATGGAGGCGATGGAAATCCCTCAACATGGATGGATTCAAGATGTCCCCCACCAGTACCCAGCACCTCTCCTCCGGACCGTACCCCTCCCAGTCCACGAGGTACTGCAGGCCCCTCACGCAGGGGACCCCTCGATGTCCAGAGTGGGGAGGAGGGACCTCCGGCACCTCACTGTCCTGCAGGGGACCAGCTACCACCGGCCTGAGGAGAGACACATGAAACGAGGGGTTAATGCGATAATAGGAAGGGAGTTGTAATCGATAACACACCTTGTTTATTCTCCTTAGGACTTTAAAGGGCCCTACACACTGCGGACCCAGCTTTCGGCAGGGCAAGCGGAGAGGTAGGTTTCGGGTCGAGAGCCAGACCCTGTCCCCCGGTACAAACACGGGGGCCTCACTGTGGTGGCGGTCAGCACTCCTCTTCTGCCGTCCACTCGCTTGTCGTAGAGATCCCTGGACGGCCCTCCAGGTCTCCTTGGAGCGCTGTACCCATTCCTCCACCGCAGGAGCCTCGGTCTGGCTCGGATGCCATGGTGCCAGGACCGGCAGGTACCCCAACACACACTGAAAAGGGGACACGTTAGTAGAGGAGCGGCGTAGTGAGTTCTGGGCCATTTCAGCCCAGGGAATGTATCGTGCCCACTCCCCTGGCCGATCCTGGCAGTACGACCGCAGAAACCTACCCACCTCCTGGTTCAGTCTCTCCACCTGCCCATTACTCTCGGGGTGATAACCGGAGGTCAGGCTGACAGAGACCCCCAAACGCTCCATGAAAGCCCTCCATACCCGAGACGTGAATTGGGGCCCCGATCAGAAACGATGTCCTCCGGCACCCCGTAGTGCCGAAAGACATGGGTGAATAATGCCTCCGCAGTCTGTAGGGCTGTAGGGATACAGGGCAACGAGAGGAGACAGCAGGACTTAGAGAACCGATCCACAATCACTAGAACCGTGGTGTTCCCCTGAGACGGCAGAAGATCGGTCAGGAAATCTACTGATAGATGTGACCATGGCCGCTGTGGAACGGGGAGGGGTTGTAATTTCCCTCTAGGAAGGTGCCTAGGAACCTTACTCTGGACGCACACCGAACAGGAGGAGACATAACCCTTAACGTCCTTAGCCAAAGTAGGCCACCAATACCTCCCCTGAAGGCTCCCCACTGTCCTCGTCACCCCAGGGTGACCCGAGGAGGGTAGGACGTGAGCCCACCAAATCAGCTTGTCCCGAACACCAAGCGGCATGTACCTTCGCCCCGCCGGACACTGAGGCGGAGCAGGTTCCGCCCGTAACGCCCGCTCGATGTCCGAGTCCACCTCCCATACCACTGGTGCTACCAGCTTTGAGGCGGGAAGGATGGGAGTAGGTTCGGTGGACCCCTCCTCCGTGTCGTAAAGGTGGGACAGTGCGTCAGCCTTCACGTTCTGGGAGCCCGGTCTATAAGACAAAGTAAACCGGAACCGGGTGAAGAACATGGCCCACCTTGCCTGACGTGGGTTAAGTCTCCTAGCTGCCCGAATATACTCCAGATTCTGGTGGTCAGTCCAGATGAGAAAGGGGTGCTTAGCCCCCTCAAGCCAGTGTCTCCACACCTTCAGAGCTCAAACCACCGCTAGCAACTCACGATCCCCCACATCATAGTTACGCTCCGCTGGGCTGAGCTTCGCTGAGAAGAAAGAGCAGGGGCGGAGTTTTGGTGGCGTACCCGAGCGCTGTGATAGCACGGCCCCCACCCCAGCCTCGGACGCGTCCACCTCCACTATGAATGCTAGAGAGGGGTCCGGATGTGCCAACACGGGTGCATCAGTGAACAACGCCTTCAACTTGTTGAATGCTCCGTCCGCCTCTGCTGACCACTGCAACCGCACCGGGGCCCCCTTCAGCAGTGAGGTAATGAGAGCCGCTACCTGGCCAAAACCCCGATTAAACCTCCGGTAGTAGTTGGCAAAACCCAAAAAACGCTGCATCACCTTTACCGTGGTCGGAGACGGCCAATTACACACGGCCCTAATGCGGTCGCCCTCCATCACCACCCACGAGGTGGAAATGCGATAACCCAGAAAAGAGACGGCTCGTTTAGAGAACACGCATTTCTCAGCCTTCACATATAGGTCATGCTCCAGCAGTCTCCCAAGCACCTTGCGTACCAAAGACACATGCGCGGGGTAAGTGGCCGAGTAGATCAGAATGTCATCAATATAAACAACCACTCCCTGCCCGCACAGGTCCCTGAGAATCTCGTCTACAAAGGATTGAAAAATGGCTGGAGCATTCTTTAAACCATACGGCATGACGAGGTACTCATAGTGGCCTGATGTGGTACTAAATGCGGTTTTCCACTCATCTCCCTTCCGAATACGCACCAGACTATATGCGCTCCTAAGATCCAGTTTTGTGAAGAACTGCGCTCCGTGGAATGATTCCACCGCCGTAGCGATGAGAGGTAGAGGGTAACTATACCCCACTGTGATGGCGTTTAGACCTCTATAATCAATACACGGACGCAAACCTCCCTCCTTTTTCCTCACAAAAAGAAACTCGAGGAGACGGGTGAGATGGAGGGCCAAATGTACCCCTGTCCCAGCGACTCCGTGACATATGTATCCATCGCCAACGTCTCCTCCTGGGACAACGGGTACACGTGACTCTTGGGAAGCGCAGCGTTTACCTGGAGATCTATCGTACAATACCTTCCCGGTCGATAAGGTGGTAATTTAGTCACTTTCACTTTACTGAAAGCGATTGCCAAATCGGCATACTCGGGGGGAATGCACACGGTGGAACCCTGGTCTGGACTCTCCACCGACGTGGCACCGATGGAAACTCCCAAACACCTTCCAGAACACTCCTCTGACCACCCCTGGAGAACCCCGTCTCCACGAAATTTTAGGATTGTGCCGGGCCAGCCAGGGAATCCCCAGCACCACTGGAAACGCAGGCGAATCAATAATAAAAAGACTGATGCGCTCCCTATGATTCCCCTGCGTCACCATGTCCAGTGGGACCGTGGTCTCCCTGACCACCCCTGACCCTAATGGCCGGCTATCTAGGGAGTGCACGGGAAAGGGAGAATCTATCGGCACAAGCGGAACCCCTAACTTAAGGGCGAGTCCGCGATCCATAAAGTTCCCAGCTGCGCCTGAATCGACTAGCGCCCTATGCTGGGAAGAGGGAAAAAAGTGAAGGAAAAAAGTTAAGACAAACAGGTGGCCAACAAGGGGTTCTTGGATGAGTTTGATGCTGACTCACCTGGGGTGATCGAGAAGCGTTCCGCCTGCCATCTCTACTCCCAGACGGACCCCCCCAGCACCGATCAGACGTGTGTCCTCTCCGACCACAGTTGGTGCAGGGAAGGCCTCCTCCTCCGGTACCCCTCGGCACAGCCCCTCCCAACTCCATCGGAATGGGAGCGGAGGGGCTGGGTGGTGAAACGCACAGGACCCTCTCCGAACGCCCGCGGGCAGCCAGCAGATTGTCCAGTCGAATAGACATGTCTATCAGCTCATCCAGTGACAGAGCGGTGTCCCGACACGCTAACTCCCTGCGGACGTCCTCCCGGAGACTACACCTGTAGTGGTCAATAAGGGCCCTGTCGTTCCACCCAGATCCTGCTGCCAAGGTCCGGAACTCCAGCGCGTAATCCTGGGCGCGCCTCCTCTCCTGCCTGAGATGGAAAAGTTGTTCTCCCACCGCTCGGCCGTCTGGAGGGTGATCAAACACGGCACGGAAGCGGCAGGAAAACTCTGGGTAGTGCTCCCGTGCTGAGTCTGGGCCATTCCGGGACTGCATTCGCCCACTCCAGAGCACGACCCGTGAGGCAGAAGATGAGGACACTCACCCTCTCCGCTCCCGAGGGAGTGGGTCTGATGGTGGCCAGGTATAGCTCCAGCTGAAGCAGAAACCCCTGGCAACCCGCCGCCGCTCCATCATAAGCCCTCAGAAGCGTCAGACGGAGGGTGCTGGAGTCGGGAGATGGGGAGTCCGGAGCCGGGGGTGCCGAAGGTGGAGAGAGGAGACCACTCCTCTCCCATCGGTCCATTCTCTCCATTACTTGATCCATCGCAGATCCGATCCGATGGAGGACGGTGGTGTGCTGACTCCATTCAATTTAGGTGCGGGATTCTGTAACAATCCGGGTGTCGTGGGTGTGGAGTCAAAGGCAGGAGACAGAGAGTACAATGCTGTGCTCTTAAATGCACTAAACGCACCTCAGGGTGCTAACAATGATCACGGCCCCAAAACACATTCAAAAAAGGCACGACTAGGAACTAACACGTTCCTCTGATACAGAGCAGAAGGTTACAAAGAATAATCCCGCACAACAACCAGGCGGGCCGGCTGTCTAATAAAGACAAACTAATCATACACACAGGTGCTACCAATAAACATACAGGGAGGGGGAGAAAAGACAATCAGTGGCAGCTAATAGGCCGGTGACGACGACCACCGAGCGCCACCCGACCGGGAAGGGGAACCACCCTCAGTCGGACTCGTGACATATATGGACATGTTGACATAGGAGGAAGATTGGAGAACCGTGAAACAAGAAGTTGAGTTCAAACCCCAGGCGAGAACATGCTGAATAATAATTCCCGATTAATTGAACATGCACAATGTAATCATGTATGTCAAATGTGTCAATTGAAAATGTTGTATCTTAAATGCACTGTGAGTATCCTTAACCTTACCAACAGACAAAAAGCTTTGAATGGATCAGTGGTTCACCAATCAGGGCTCTCATTGGCTCGGCAACAAAAATAAGACGTGATATTTAATGAATGTTAATGATATTTTAATGAACAAATGTTTTTGCAACGTTCCAATGAAACCTGTCGAGAACATTCATATTTTACTTTCTGAGAACATGGCAACCATGTTCTGTGTATGTTCGGTGGGACATTGATGGAATATTCCAATAACCCTCAGAAAATTGTACACATGAATGTTCTTGCAAAGTTTTCAGAACGTTAATATCTTATATTCTGAGAACATGGCAGCCATATTTTGTGTATGTTTGGTGGGACGTTTATCGAATATTCTCCTAACCCTCAGAAAACTCGACGCATGAATGTTCTTGCAACGTTCCCATGAAGCATGTCGGGAACAATCCTATCGTGTATTCTGAGAACATGGTAACCACGTTCTAGGTAAGTTCTATTTGATCTCTTGGAAACATTGCTTGCAACATCAAAGGAATATTCCTATGAAAACATTACTTAATGGCCGAATGGCTCTAAAGGGAACATTCTCTAAAGTTGTGGGAACATTTGTTATTAGTCTTGGGCAATGACAGAGTTGTGGGTTCAGGACTCTTGTTCAATTTCTATTCAAGTGGATTTGGAGTGGAATGGGTAGATAAAGTCAGTGAGTCTCAGGTGATGTCCTTGACGCCAGCCAGGGACAAACTCCATCCCCCCCAAAAAAGTGTTTCTATTAGCTTAAACGTTCCTCACCTGATGCCTCACTCACCCCTCCCTCAGCTCACTGCCTATTATTTCACATGATGGCCACAGAATCCATAAATATACTCCTTTATTTATACGCTCGGTTTACCTTGAAAATGTTTTTCCCTCTCTCCCCTTGAAAAACAACTTTATCTCTGCGCTGAGGTGGCTATTACCATACAAATGAAAGACGAGCACCTGAATTCCACAAAAAAAAATTGAGTGCTGAGAGAGAGAAAGTTTGGAGTTGCAGAGACAGAGATACAGATTCTCTGGCCAGAGAAACATAAAATGCCACGAAGTATGATTAATCATGGGGCTGATTGAGAATCGTGCGATCCATTCAAGCCACTTGTATGTTCGATTTCTTTTTCCCCTCACTGATTGTGCCACTCTTCCTGCACTCGGTGACTTTGCTATTTTTTTCTTTACAGCTCTTCTTTTCCAAACACACTTCTACTGGAAAAGGAGGTCAGCCCAACACTTTGCATCTGGTGAAAGTCATTTCGGAGTCAGGGATTTGATTTGAACTGAAACTTCAGCTTGGATTTACATCTTGCGATGGAGATGATTGCAACATTGGCCTTGTGACAGGGATCTCTTCCCCTGACGCCTCTTCCCCTTTTGCCATACTCATGACTTGACCTCACTGTCATGGCTGTACTCAGCTTATTATAGAGTCAGAGGAAGGCCCAAAAAATTGTCAAAGACTCCAGTCACCCAAGTCATAGATTGTTCTCTCTGCTACCACACGGCAACGGAGTGCCAAGTCTAGGTCCAAAAGGCTCCATAACAGATTCGAACCCCAAGCCATAAAACTGCTGAACAATTAATCAAATGGCCCCACAGGCTCCGTGCATAGTCACTTTACCCTTACAGTACCTACATGTACAAGTTACCTCGACTAACCTGTACCCCCTGTATATAGCCTCATTATTGTTATTTTATTGTGTTACTTCTCATTTAAAAAATTACTTTAGTGTATTTAGAAAATATGTTCTTGACTCTGCATTTCTTGAACTGCATTGTTGGTTAAGGGCTTGTAAGTAAGCATTTCCCGGTAAGGTATTCGGGACATGTAACAAATAACATTTGATTTGATTTGAGTCTCTCCATGGACTTAAAGTGACGAGAAACACTACCTCCCAACCCACCAGCACCAGCCCACCTCGCTGTGGAGAGAGGAGAGGTACATGGAGTTTACATGTTCCAGCACATGCTGTGTATTTACCCAGCCTGGTTTTTCACTCTTTAACATCCTTGCTATAGTGTCAGGGAGGCAGGACACAGGGATGAATTACAGGGCTGCTGGAGATGCATTATGAGTGCTCAGCGTTGCGTTGACAGAACTGGTTCATATGGAGATCATACACCAGGCAGCCTACATCAGATGCTGCATGTTTTATGAGAGAGATCTTCACTGGAAGCTCTTATTTTTTTCCCACTTCTTCCCTCCAAACACAACTCCACCACACACACCCTTCCTCCTGCTGGCCCACCTCCTGGAGTCACCACACTTGCTAAATGCAACTGGGTTATTCTGATCTGGAGGACCTTGCATTGCAATGATGGAGCTGAGTGAACAGACAATGAGATGCAATGGACAAATCACAGAGCAGTGTTCTGACTCAGTTTTTGAAGCGTATACATATTGTCCTACACAATTTCCCAACCAATGGAAAAGGGGCATTGCCATGCTTTATGCTGTAAGATATGAACGGTGGCACTGACAGATAGGGCTGCCGGGCTGTTTTTTTTTAATTTATTCTAAAAACCTGTTTTCACTTTGTCATTATGGGTACTGTGGGTATTATGGGTACTGTCATTATGGGTACTGTGTGTAGGATGATGAGGTAGAAAATAATGTGATCAATTTTAGAATTATGCTGTAACGTTAAAAAATGTGGAAAAGGGGAAGGGGTCTGAATACTTTCCCAAATGCACTGTAATTCAATATCAAATACGTGGTTAAACATTCACACTGATATAGTGGCTAGGCCTACCGTAAATTGCAGTCTGGACATGAACATGCCAAATGTAGTCAATAAGCAAGATTACATTTACTAGGCTATTGAGGCCAAAAAGACAATGCATAATTCTAATCAAATTCTAATATAAATGAAACAACAACTTGCTTTAAATTGGCTTTGTCTGAATACAGTTACAGGCAACATAATTGCTATAATATTATAATTGCTATAATACTGTAACGGTTTTCTTCTGGCGAAAGAGAGGCGGACCAAAACGCAGCGTGGTTACTTGTAAACATCTTTAATAAAGATGAACAATCTACAAAACAAGAAATGTGAAAAAAACCAAACCAGCCCTATCTGGTGCAACAAACACAGAGACAGGAACAATCACCCAACACAAAAAAGGCTACCTAAATATGGTTCCCAATCAGAGACAATGACTAACACCTGCCTCTGATTGAGAACCATATCAGGCCAAACATAGAAATAGACAAACCAGACACACAACATAGAATGCCTACCCAGCTCACGTCCTGACCAACACTAAAACAAAGAAAACACACACGAACGATGGTCAGAACGTGACAAATACAGGTTTTTAATTAAATGAAACAAAAAACAATATTTTTTTTAAACCTATTTCTAAATAGGATCGGGTCACAAGCATGATATAATATATTGCTTCTCTCGTTCCATGGCACTGTGTGCACACGTTGACCTAAATGTCTTTACTCATAACATTCACACGTCTATACATAAATACTAGGCTCCAGTCAATTGTATCATTGCCAATGTGCGAGACAGATTGTCCCAAAAAATCTGTGTTTATACTGAAGTGAATAGCTTGGAGGTGCATATCTTTGGTAATCGGACGAGAGGCCTGAACCTGGTGTTGGGGCTGGAAAAGGCCAGTGCGCCAGTTTTTACCTGACAAAATTGCTAACTAACGTGCGTTTTACACTTGCGCCTCCTTAGCGCCAGCTGAAAATAGAGCCCCATGCCTTTGATATTTTGGGGGGGAATATGCTCTACACACTTTTCCCCAAACAGAAGGGACCCATATTTGGAGCAATTATCACAAAATCCTTAATAAAGTGTTGTTTGCGTGTAGTCTGGGAGGGTGAGAGAAGGAGCAAAGGAGAAAGTGTTGTACTGAGTGACAATCCCCTGAGAAGTCCCAGCCAGTTGATAGATATGTTACGTCTCTGAGTGTGAGGGTGTGAGTGGCAAGAGACGCCTCTCTGAGACCAAGGGGATCTGCTGTGTGGAACATGTGTTAATGTGTCTGAGAGGATGATGACATATTTCCTCAGATGTATGTTTTTTGGTCTCATACCCTCGGCAGTTTAGAACCACTCAGACAGTATCGACTTTTTATGAGTGGCATTGAGTTGTTATAAGAGACATTCATGCAAGCTCAAGAAGGGTTTTAGAGTCATCTTTTGACATTGTCAAGAGTTGGCATTGGGTGGAAACTCTTTCCGCTGTGTTGCCATCAGATTAAGGGCAGCTGAATCAGTGTTTGGTAGATTTACATTACTACTCCTCTCTCCTCTAGGTGAATCAGATTTGTCCAGTTTGGTCCTGAATAGTTCTGAATAAAATAACAATACCTACTGTTTAAGGAGACACGTGACAATTATAATGATTGTTGGTTTTCTCCTGCAGGGGAGTGGGGACGGTACAACCATTTGTCGTGTGAGGACCTCAAAATTACATTTTATATAGTTATAGTAGTTACTACTATATAGTTACTATTAACAGTTATCAGAACTCAGAATAAGACCCGGATGCAGACAGCTAGAGTCACAGGTGTTTATTGACCCAAACAGGGGGCAGGCAAAAGACAGGTCAAAGGTAGGCAGAGGTCCGTCATCCAGGTCAGAGTCAATAAGGTACAGAACAGCAGGCAGTCTCGGAGTCAGGACAGGCAGAGGTGCGTAAACGGGTCAGAGTCAGGCAGGTACAGAATGGCAGGCCGGGTCAGGGCAGGCAGAATGGTCAGAACCGGGGAAACAGAACTTGAGAAAGCAGGGAGACAAGAAACACGCTGGTAAGAACTGACAAGACGAACTGGCAACAGACAAACAGAGAACACAGGTATATATATATATATATACACTGGGGATAATGAGAAAGATGAGTGACACCTGGAGGCGTTGGAGACAAGCACAAAGACAGCTGCAACAGATCGGGGTGTGACAGTTATGACATTAGAATTATCAACAGTGAGAATTAATCATGCTAGTCAAGGAACAATTGAGTGTTGGACAATATACATGACTCTGTAAAGAACAATCTCATCTAATGCCCCACACATACAAACCAATTATATGTTTTGATTTAGACTTCAGATACTTTCTTCGCTTTCAGGCCCATGGAGAAGGGGTGGTAGGGGAGGACTGATAAGCAACCTTGGTTGCTGGGTGGGATGGAAAGGAGTGGAAAACAAGCTTTCTTCAGGTTTGGGAGATGGAAGGATACGAGCAGGTGGGGACTGAGGGGGAATGGGTTTGGGTTACCTTTGTATGCATTTCTTTGATTCTTTTTTGTACCTATAACCCCTATTTGAATAAAATACACAACTATATATTTTTATTATATCTATGTGTCCACCAGATTGTCCATAAAATATCACTGATTTGCAGATGTTACATAATTTGTGTGTTTTTCTACTCATGTATGAATATGAAATATCAGAGAACATTATGTGCTCAGACTTGTCTTTCTTCTTTTTGTTCTTTTTCCCCATTTTTCTCAGTTGTTCTCCAGCATTGATAAGAATAAGAAAGTTGAATAATTTATCAGTGTCTAAAGGCCTATATCCCTCAGCTTTTCAAAGAAGGATCTTTCTGTGCTTCTTAATTTAATTTTATTTCTTTTACTGAGGGGGCAGTAACAAAAGTTTTGAGAATGACACAAATGTTAATTTTCACAACATTTGCTGCTTCAGTGTCTTTAGATATTTTTGTCAGACATTAATATGGAATACTGAAGTATAATTACAAGCATTTCTTAATTGTCAAAGGCTTTTATTGACAATTACATGAAGTTGATGCAAAGAGTCAATATTTGCAGTGTTGACCCTTCTTTTTCAAAACCTCTGCAATATGCCCTGCCATGCTGTCAATTAACTTCTGCATAATCAATGCTTGGAGTTTGTCAGAATTTGTGGGGTTTTGTTTGTCCACCTGCCTCTTGAGGATTGACCACAAGTTCTCAATGGGATTAAGGTCTGGGGAGTTTCCTGGACATGGATCCAAAATGTAGATGTTTTGTTCCCGGAGCCACTTAGTTATCACTTTTGCCTTATGGTTAGGTACTCCATCATGCTGGAAAAGCCATTGTTCGTCACCAAACTTTTACTGGATGATTGGGGGAAGTTGCTCTCGGAGGATGTGTTGGTACCATTCTTTATTCATGACTTTGTTCTTAGGCAAAATTGTGAGTGAGCCCACTCCCTTGGCTGAGAAGCAACCCTGCATGACACAGGACTGATGGTAGCCCTAAACAATCGGAAAGGGGATTCATCAGAGAAAATGACTTTACCCCAGTCCTCAGCAGTCCAATCCCTGTACCTTTTGCAGAATATCAGACTGTCCCTGATGTTTTTCATTGAGAGAAGTGACTTTTTCGCTGTCCTTCTTGACACCAGGCCATCCTCCATAAGTCTTCACCTCACTGTGCTAGCAGATGCACTCACACCTGCCTCCTGCCATTCCTGAGCAAGATCTGTACTGGTGGTGCCCCGATCCCGTAGCTGAATCAACTTTAGGAGACGGTCCTGGTGCTTGCTGGACTTTCTTGGGCACCCTGAAGCCTTCTTCACAACAATTGATCTGCTCTCCTTGAAGTTCTTGACGATCCGATAAATGGTTGATTTAGGTGCAATCTTACTGGCAGCAATATCCTTGCCTATGAAGCCCTTTTTGTGCAAAACAATGATGACAGCACGTGTTTCCTTGCAGGTAACCATGGGAGCAATTATTCCAAGCATCACCCTCCTTTTGAAGCTTCCAATCTGTTATTCGAACTCAATCAGCATGACAGTGTGATCTCCAGCCTTGTCCTCATCAACACTCACACCTGTGTTAATGAGAGAATCACTGACATGATGTCAACAGGTCCTTTTGTGGCAGGGCTGAAATGCAGTGGAAATGTTTTTTGGGGGGATTCAGCTAATTTCTCTTCATAACATTCTGGAGTATATGCAAATTGCCATCATACAAACTGAGGCAGCAGACTTTGTGAAAATTAATATTTGTGTCATTCTCAAAACTTTTGGCCACAACTGTGCATTATTGATTGTGGTTGGCGTTGATGTTTGGGCTATGTAGTACTACTACTTGTTTCTACTGTCAGACAAACATGCTCTCCTCCCATGAGACATGGCATATAAACCAGCTAAGACAACAACAGATGTTCAGACGGCCCAATCACAGTCACGACAGCACTCATTCCTTTTAAATAGGCCACCAGGGTTGTTTTGTAATATTACACTAACCTTTTGTCTCAAAATGGCTGCCTCAAGTGCACCCCCAGTTTGATGTAGTGATTTACCTCAATGCTTTGTTCATAGTTGAGGATTACATAAGTCGATCTGAGGTGTGTCCTCCTCTCCATAACTGATGTGACGATGATGCATGCAGTCATTTTTTCGACCTTGATGCATTTAGATTTCCACACACATTTCCACATCTCTATGGATCCAGAATAAATGAGGACTGGGAGTAATCAGATTGCTAAACATTTCTATTAAATGATAAGGAGGACATTTGCAGGCAGACTGCATGTTTAGTGACCCCTGTGCCAAAACATTTGTACTGGGAAACAAGGTCAGCCCATCCATTTGCGTCTGGTAAAGGTCATTTCTGACTTAAGGATTTAAGTTGAACTGAAACTTCAGCTTGGATAAAAAAAATTGAATTTACATACAGTCCTCTCTCTGATACTGTAATCTTGCCATGGAGAGGAATACACCATTGGCCTTGTGACAGGGAATGTTTCCACTGACGCCTCTTCGCCACACTCATGACGTGACCTCACTGTCATGGCTGTACACAGCTACAGAGTTGTTACAGAGTTTCTCCATGGACTTACAGCGAAAATAAACACTACCTCCAACCCACCAGCACCAGCCCACCGAGTTATGGAGAGAGGAGAGGTACATGGAGTTTCCATGTATTTACCCTGCCTTGTTTTTCACTCTTTAGCATCCTTGCTAATGTCTGGAGGCAGGACACAGGGATGAATTATAGGGCCGCAGGAGATGGATGCATTCCTCCTGCCAGCCTACCTCCCGTAGTTACAGCACTAGCTGGGTTATTCTGATCTGGGGGAAGTGTATACATGTTGTCCTACACTATTTCCCAACCAATGGTAAAGGGTCATTACCATGCTTTATACTGTAAGAAGCGAAAGATGGCACTGACAGATAGGGCAGCCGTGCTTCTAGCTCCTAAGCAACTTTGCAGTATTTCATTTTTTTATATTATTAGCCCAGAATTTTTTTGTTTGTATTACACACAGCCGGAAATAACTTTTGGAAATCAGAGAGGCGATAAGTCACCAGCATTACCAGCATTACGTCCAGGAATACAACTTTCCCAAATTGTATCCTTTCTTTGTACCCTCCAGGGCAATTTAATTGATTCCAGAAGCTGATCCAAAACTCTGCCGGCAGAGAAGAGAATTCCAGAGGGTACTTCTCATCCACCTCAGGAGGCGCGCACACCATCCAACGCTTCCGAATATATTACTCGTTAATGTTCAGTCTCTAGACAATAAAGTTGACAAGCTCAGGGTGAGGATCTCCTTCCAGAGAAACATCAGGGATTGTAACATGCTCTATTTCACAGATAAATGGCTCTCTCAGGATATACTGTCCGTACAGCCAGTTGGGTTCTCAGTTCATCACGCAGACAGGAATAAAGATCTCTCCGGGAAGAAGAAGGGCGTATGTTTCATGATTAATTACACATGATGTGATGTGATAACATGCATAAGCTCAAGTCCTTTCGTTCACACAACCTAGAACACCTCACAATCAAATGCTGACCATATTACCTCTCAAGATAATTATCTTTGGTTATAGTCACAGCCTTGTATATTCCCACTCAAGCCAATACTACGACGGCCCTCAAAGAATTACACTGGACTTTATGCAAACTGGAAACCACATATCCTGAGGGCGCATTTAGTGTTGCCGGGGATTTTAACAAAGCTAATCTGAAAGAAAACGAGAGAGCACTCGCTCTGAGAAAACATTGGACCACTGCTACTCAGCTTTTCGAAATGCCTATAAGGCCCTCCTCCACCCTCCATTTGGCAAATCTGATCAAAACTCCATTTTGCTCCTCCCTTCCTATAGGCAGTAACTCAAACAGGAAGTACCCATGCTATGGACTATTCAATGCTGATCTTACCAATCAGAATCAAATGCTTCAAGATTGTTTTGATCACGCAAACTGGGATTTGTTCCAGGTAGCCTCTGAGAATAACAACTTTGAATAGACGGTGACTGAGTTCATCAGGAAATGTGTAGGAGATCTTGTACCCACTGTGCCGATTTAAACCTACCCAAACCAGAAACCGTGGATAGGTAACTGGGAATATGACCAAATAGAAACAGTGTAGTTATTATCCCTGTGTGGCTCAGTCGGTAGAGCATGGCGCGTGCAACGCCAAGCGTCGTGGGTTCGATTCCCGCTGGGGCCACCCATATGTAAAAGTAGTGGCCCCAGCTGACTTGTAAGTTGCTTTGGACAAAAGCGTCTGCTAAATGGGATATATTATTTATTATATTATTCCCCCAATAAGGAAATTAAAAGTCCAGAGAGAAAGTGGAGTCACAATTCAACGGCTCAGACACGAGACACAGGTGGCAGGGTATACAGACAATCACGGACTACGAAGGGAAAACCAGCCACGTCGCAGACACCAAAGTCTGCTTCAGGATAAGCTAAACACCTTTTTCACCTGCTTTGAGGATAACAAAGTGCATCCGACGCTACCAGCTACCAAGGACTGTGGGCTCTCATTCTCCGTGGTGGACGTGAGTAAGAGATTTAAGCGTGTTATTCCTGGTAAGGCTGCCGGCCCAGACAGCATCCCGAGCCGAGTCCTCAGAGCATGAGCAGACAAGCTGGCTGGAGTGTTTATGGACATATTCAATCTCCTCCTATCCCAGTCTGCTGTCCCCACATGCTTCAAGATATCCATGATTGTTTCTGTACCCAAGAAAGCAAAGGTAACTGAAGTAAATGACTATCGCCCCGTAACACTAATTTTTGAAATCATGAAGTGCTTTGAGAGACGAGTCAAGGATCATATCATCTCTACCTTACCAGACACCCTAGACCCACTTCAATTTGCTTACCGCCCCCAATAAATCAACACACTGCACACTGCCATATTGCATCTGGACAAGAGGAATACCTACACTACCGTTCAAAAGATTCGGGTCACGTAGAAATGTCCTTGTTTTTTAAAGAAAAGCACATTTTTTGTTCACTAAAGTAACATAAAAATTTTCAGAAATACAGTGTAGACATTGTTAATGTTGTAAATGACTATTGTAGGTGGAAACAGCCACGGTTTTATTATGGAATGTCAACATAGGCGTACAGAGGCCCATTATCAGCAACTATCACTCCTGTGTTCCAATGGCACGTTCTATTAGCAAATCAAATCAAAATCAAATCAAATTTATTTATTTAGCCCTTTGTACATCAGCTGATATCTCAAAGTGCTGTACAGAAACCCAGCCTAAAACCCCAAACAGCAAGCAATGCAGCAATGTAAATGTCAGTTGGCTTTTCATAGCCATTTTATTAAGAGTATCTCTACCACTCCTGCTGTCTCTAGAGAGTTGAAAACAGCATGTTTGGGACAGGTAGCACGTCCGGTGAACAGGTCAGGATTCCATAGCCGCACGCAGAACAGTTGAAACTGGAGCAGCAGCACGGCCAGGTGGACTGGGGACAGCAAGGAGTCTTCATGCCAGGTAGTCATGAGGCATGCCTAGGGCTCAGGTCCTCCGAGAGAGAGAAAGAAAGAGAGGAAGAGAGAATTAGAGAGAGCATACTTAAATTCACACAGGACACCGGATAAGACAGGAGAAGTACTCCAGATATAACAAACTGACCCTAGCCCCAAAACACATAAACTACTGCAGCATAAATACTGGAGGCTGAGACAGGAGGGGTCAGGAGACACTGTGGCCCCATCCGATGATAACCCAGACGGGGCCAAACGGGAAGGATATAACCCCACCCACTTTGCCAAAGCACAGCCCCCACACCACAAGAGGGATATCTTCAACCACCAACTTACCACCCTGAGACAGGGCCGAGTAAAGCCCACAAAGATCTCTGCCACGCCAGAGGAAGATCACATCAGTGACTCAACCCACTCAAGTGATGCACCCCACCTAGGGACGGCATGAAAGAGCACCAGTAAGCCAGTGACTCAGCCCCTGTAATAGGGTTAGAGGCAGAGAATCCCAGTGGAAAGAGGGGAACCGGCGGGGCAGAGACAGCAAGGGCAGTTCGTTGCTCCAGAGCCTTTCCGTTCACCTTCACACTCCTGGGCCAGACTACACTTAATCATATGACCCACTGAAGAGATGAGTCTTCAGTAAAGGCTTAAAGGTTGAGACCGAGTCTGCGTCTCTCACATGGGTAGGCAGATCATTCCATAAAAATGGAGCTCTATTGGAGAAAGCCCTGCCTCCAGCTGCTTGCTTAGAAATTCTAGGGACAATTAGGAGGCCTGCGTCTGGTGACCGTAGCGGTCGTGTAGGTATGTACAGCAGGACCAAATCAGAGAGATATGTAGGATCAAGCCCATGTAATGCTTTGTAGGTTAGCAGTAAAACCTTGAAATCAGCCCTTGCCTTAACAGGAAGCCAGGCTCGCATGGAGTAATATGATCAAATTATTTGGTTCTAGTCAAGATTCTAGCAGCCGTATTTAGCACCAACTGAAGTTTATGTAGTGCTTTATCCGGGTATCCAGAAGGAGGAGCATTGCAGTAGTCTAACCGAGAAGTAACAAAAGCATGGATTAATTTTTTCTGCATCATTTTTGGAAAGAAAGTTTCTGATGTTTGCAATGTTACATAGATGGAAAAAACTGTCCTTGAAATAGTCTTGATATGTTCGTCAAAAGAGAGATCAGGGTCCAGAGTAACGCCGAGGTCCTTCACAGTTTTATTTGAGACGACTGTAGAACCATCAAGATTAATTGTCAGATTCAACAGAAGATATCTTTGTTTCTTTGGACCTAGAACAGGCATCTTTGTTTTGTCCAAGTTTAAAAGTAGAAAGTTTGCAGCCATCCACTTCCACTTATATCTGAAACACAGACTTCGAGCGAGGGCAATTTTGGGGCTTCACCATGTTTCATTGAAATGTACAATTGTGTGTCATCCGCATAGCAGTGAAAGTTAACATTATGTTTTCGAATGACATCCCCAAGAGGTAAAATATATAGTGAAAACAAAAGTGGTCCTAAAACGGAACCTTGAGGAACACCGAAATTTACAGTTGATTTGTCAGAGAACAAACCATTCACAGAGACAAACTGATATCTTTCCGACAGATAAGATCTAAACCAGGCCAGAACTTGTCCGTGTAGACCAATTTGGGTTGCCAATCTCTCCAAAAGAATGTGGTGATCGATGGTATCAAAAGCAGCACTAAGGTCTAGGAGCATGAGGACAGATGCAGAGCCTCGGTCTGATGCCATTAAAAGGTCATTTACCACCTTCACAAGTGCAGTCTCAGTGCTATAATGGGGTCTAAAACCAGACCAAAAAAAAAAAAGACAGACTGAAGCATTTCGTATACATTGTTTGTCTTCAGGAAGGCAGTGAGTTGCTGCGCAACAGCCTTTTCTAAACATTTTGAGAGGAATGGAAGATTCAATACAGGCCGATAGTTTTTAAAATATTTTCTGGGGCAAGGTTTGGCTTTTTCAAGGAGGCTTTATTACTGCCACCTTTAGTGAGTTTGGTACACATCCAGTGGATAGAGAGCCGTTTATTATGTTCAACATAGGAGGACCAAGCACAGGAAGCAGCTCTTTCAATAGTTTAGCTGGAATAGTGTCCAGTATGCAGCTTGAAGGTTTAGAGGCCATGATTATTTTCATCATTGTTTCAAGAGATACAGTACTAAAACACTTGAGTGTCTCTCTTGATCCTAGGTCCTGGCAGAGTTGTGCAGACTCAGGACAACTGAGCTTTGAAGGAATACGCAGATTTAAAGAAGAGTCTGTAATTTGCTTTCTAATAATCATGATCTTTTCCTCAAAAAGTTGAATTTATTCCTGCTGAAATGAAAGCCATCCTCACTTGGGGAATGCTGCTTTTTAGTTAGCTTTGCGACAGTATTAAAAAGGAATTTCGGATTATTCTTATTTTTCTCAATTCAGTTGGAAAAATAGGATGATCGAGCAGAAGTGAGGGCTATTCGATACTGCACGGTACTGTCTTTCCAAGCTTGTCGGAAGACTTCCAGTTTGGTGTGGCTTCATTTCTGTTCCAATTTTCTGGAAGCTTGCTTCAGAGCTCGGGTATTTTCTGTATACCAGGGAGCTAGTTTCTTATGAGAAATGTTTTTATTTTTAGGGGTGCAACTGCATCTAGGGTATTGCGCAAGGTTAAAATGAGTTCCTCAGTTAGGTGGTTAACTGATTTTTGTCCTCTGACGTCCTTGGGTAGGCAGAGGGAGTCTGGAAGGGCATCAAGGAATCTTTGTGTTGTCTGTGAATTTATAGCATTACTTTTGATGCTCCTTTGTTGGTATCTGAGCAGATTATTTGTTGCAATTGCAAACATAATAAAATGGTGGTCCAATAGTCCAGGATTATGAGGAAAAACATTAGGATCCACAACATTTATTCCATGGGACAAAACTAGGTCCAGAGTATGACTGTGACCGTGAGTAGGTCCAGAGACATGTTGGACAAAACCCACTGAGTCGATGATGGCTCCAAAAGCCTTTTGGAGTGGGTCTGTGGACTTTTCCATGTGAATATTAATGTCACCAAAAATTTGAATATTATCTGCAATGACTACAAGGTCTGATAGGAATTCAGGGAACTCAATGAGGAATGCTGTATATGTCCCAGGAGGCCTGTAAACAGTAGCTATAAAACGTGATTGAGTTGGCTGCATAGATTTCATGACTAGAAGCTCAAAAGACGAAAGCGTCTTTTTCTTTTGTAAATTGTAATTTGCTATCGTAAATGTTAGCAACACCTCTGCCTTTGCGGGATGCAAGGGGAATATGGTCACTGGTGTAACCAGGAGTTGAGGCCTCATTTAACACAGTAAATTCTTCAGGCTTAAGCCATGTTTCAGTCAGGCCAATCACATCAAGATTATGATCAGTGATTAGTTCATTGACTATAACTGCCTTTGAAGTAAGGGATCTAACATTAAGTAGCCCTATTTTGAGATGTGAGGTATCACGATCTATTTCAATAATGACAGGAATGGAGGAGCTCTTTATCCTAGTGAGATTGCTAAGGCGAACACCGCCATGTTTGGTTTTGCCCAACATAGGTCGAGGCACAGACACGGTCTCAATGGGGATAGCTGAGCTGACTACACTGACTGTGCTAGTGGCAGACTGGCAAGCTGGTAGGCTGGCTAACAGCCTGCTGCCTGGCCTGCACCCTATTTCATTGTGGAGCTAGAGGAGTTAGAGCCCTGTCTATGTTGGTATATAAGATGAGAGCACCCCTCCAGCTAGGATGGAGTCCGTCACTCCTCAGCAGGCCAGGCTTGGTCCTGTTTGTGGGTGAGTCCCAGAAAGAGGGCCAATTACAGTTTTCAACCAGCGATTGAGTTGTGAGACTGCTGTAGAGCTCATCACTCCCCCTATCTGGGAGGGGGCCAGAGACAATTACTCAATGCCGACACATCTTTCTAGCTGATTTACACGCTGAAGCTATTTTGCGCTTTCATCTGACTGTTTCATCCTAACAAACTTAATCCAAGTTTATACTTTTAAAAGGCTAATTGATCATTAGAAAACAATTTTGCAATTATCTTAGAACAGCTGAAAACTGCTGTTCTGATTAAAGATGCAATAAAACTGGCCTTCTTTAGACTAGTTGAGTATCTGGAGCATCAACATTTGTGGGTTCGATTACAGGCACAAAATGGCCAGAAACAAAGAACTTTCTTCTGAAACTCGCTAATATATTCTTGTTCTGGGAAATGAAGGCTATTCCATGCGAGAAATTGCCAAGAAACTGAAGATCTCGTACAACGCTGTATGCTACTCCATTCAAAGAACAGCGCAAACTGTCTCTAAGTGGGAGTGGGAGGCCATGGTGCACAGCTGAGCAAGAGTACAAGTACATTAGAGTGTCTAGTTTGAGAAACAGACGTCGCACAAGTCCTCAACTGGCAGCTTCATTAAATAGTACCCGCAAAACACCAGTCTCAACGTCAACAGTGAAGAGGTGACTTCTGGGATGCTGGCCGTCTTCAGCCTCAGGAGGCTGAATAAATTTGGTTTAGCACCTAAAACCCTCACAAACTTATACAGATGCACAATTGAGAGCATCCTGGTGAGCTGTATCACTGCCTGGTACGGCAACTGCACTGCCCGCAACCGCAGGGCTCTCCAGAGGGTGTCAAGCGCATCACCGGGGGAAAATTACCTGCTCTCCAGAACACCTACACCACCCGATGTAGCAGAAGGTCCAAAAAGATCCTCAAGGACAACAACCACCCGAAGCCACTGCCTGTTCACCCCGTTATCATCCAGAAGGCAAGGTTAGTACAGGTGTGTCAAAGCTGGAACCGAGAGACTGAAAAACAGCTTCTATCTAAAGGCCATCAGACTGCTAAATTGCCATCAGTATGAATTTAGAGGCTGCCACCCTATATACATAGACTTGAAATCACTGGCCACTTTAATAATGGAACACTATAGTCACTTTAAAAATGTTTACATATTGTGCATTACTCATCTCATTTGTATATAGAGTAGAATATCATAGAATACGCTATCTGAGTCTATGCTCCTCCAACATTGCTCGTCCAAATATTTCTATATTCTTAATTCCATTCCTTTACTTTAGATTTGTGTGTATTGTATGTATTGCTGTGAAATTGTTAGATATTACTTGTTAGATATTACTACACTGAAACACAAGCATTTCGCTACACCAGCAATAACATCTGCTAAACATGTGTATGTGACCAGTTACATTTGATTTGATATGCATTGTAGCTGACACTCTCAACATCTCATATTGGGCTCTAGTTTAACAAACTTAAATATTGGTGCTGACGGTAGCGTTAAAGGTTCGGGGGGGTGTCAGAAATATGTTAGCTATTTTCATCATGGGCGCAGTCGCTGGCGGTGGTGCGAAAGGGCTGGGGTTTGATGAATAAACAGATTGGAGGTGTGTCGAGGCTTGACCCCTCACTGGCCAGGAAACGAAGCAAATGTCACACGTCACTACTTCACAGGAGAGGCGTTGAGCGTAAACATTTATTTTTGATGAAAATGCTTTTTTTGACAGAAATGTTTTGAACTTTCATGTGCCTTAATAACAAACTAGTATGCCATCTGAAAATATAAATACAGTTGTTAAATTACGAGCCTAGTTGGTTTAGCCACGGAAAAAACCAGGAACCTTCCCTCTAGCCATGATTGACTGAGATAATGCATGGGCTGAACAAGGTCCCCCAGTGACAAAACAAACCACTCAATCAAATTGCTCAATGTTGCATCATTCCTATTTAAAACTCAGGCTGCATATGAGAAACTGACACATTTGAAAAAGTTAAATAAGAGTTATACTTTCTCTCAATAGTTTTTAAGAGAAGGAATTACAAGATTCCTAATTTCTCCTCAACACAAAGACTTTTTGTGGCACATTCCAAATTCACAGCATTGTTATAAATATAACGGTTGTGTGGACAACCTGAGGGCATGTGTATTCAGAAACACTTAGGGCAAACTGTCTGCAGCCTCCTGCTGATTGCAGTCTGTTCTGCACACCAATTAAGGATTCCTAATGTTATTCTTAAAAATAACCCAAGTTACCCCTTTGCCTATTTATAGCTAACACCCTGAGCGGCTTTCGGCTAGTGGAGAGAGCCTGTGGTCAGCAGCTGGCCAGGGGACTGACTGGTTCTAGAAGAGGTCAGGGACCTGGTTACACTGTCAACCTTAATCACATATCTCATTAGCATTTGGTGGCGCAGGATCGATCGCATCCACATTCTCTCAGCATGTTTAACCCTTTGTTCAATCACACTTGTCTGATCCAAATCAGCTCTAATTTATTTGTCTTGAAAGTGGTACCAACGCCCTACCCGACTCAACTTAATCTCAGCGGAGACGGGATGGATTGATCTCGCGCTCTCCTCATCTTAGTTTGTCCAAAGTAAGAGAGGTGATGACGCTAGCTGCTATGGTGATCGTGCCATGTCGTTAATAAATCCTCCTGACGTCGTTGTAATCTGCTACAAATAAAGTCTTATAAGGGGAGCTATGCAGGAACATGGTCATTACACATTAAATACAACCGCATTTTAAAGATGTCAGATAATACTGATTTGATTGATCTATTCTATTCAATGGTCTGCTTATGATCGATCCACCATGAGATTTGTTGTTGATGCTGGTTCAGATATCTATGCAAGGGTCACCAGTCGATAATGTTTCCAGTCCGAAGACAGAATACGTTTTGCATAGATACCAAGCAGCTGAAGTGTATTGTAACGACTTCCCACCTTCCCCTGTCCTTCCTATGTGTTCTTGTTACTCTACAATGCAGCTCTAAATCACCCAGGCCCTCAGATCTCATATGAATGTCGTACCATCTTTCTCGGTTCAGCACCACTTTTCAGTCCACAATTGTACATCTGAATTTTGGAGTTGTCAACCTGAAAGGAAAAGTTTGACACGCTTTACAATGTATTCATCTAACTTTCAAGATGTACTGTACATTGAACATTACCTGTACATAATCTGTATTTTGTTCTGACATCATAAGTACAGTGTGTATCACTCATGTTACTCAACATGCAAGTAGGCAATCTGTTATAAATTCTAGTTGTGGGGGAAGTTGTATACTGCAAAAGCTGATATTTCTTTTCATTTCTTGTGAAGGGACATGAACATTCACAAAATCCAGTGGAATATTTTTATGCAATGTTTCTATAGTATACTTCACAATGTCTCCTCTCAAAATGTTGCATTATTTTGGAACCCCAAATGGTCCTTGTTTTGCAGTTACACCATACAGCCAGACAAGGGGACCTAACAGCTTTTCCAAAAAGCTTCCAGCCAACCAAATGACACTTTAATATAATCCATTTTCTTTGTTTGGGAGATTTGTATAATTCAAAGTCAACATGCAATGTCAACTGCCAACCTTGAGTACTGTGATCCCTACACATCTGACGGGTGGAGCCTGTGATTCCCCCCCATAGAGGTACAGCTAGGAGAGGGCCTAGGATGTGCTCCCAGTAATACGTCAGCCTGGCAGGCCCTATTGGTACAGTAGGAGAACAGGGAGGGCCACACTGCACACTTCATGTGCAGCACAAAACAATTGTCTTGAGTGCTGTCTGTACTGTACTTTTGGATTCATTGCAATTGAAGATAATAAGAGTCACCAAATAGAGTATTTTCAAGAGGTGATTCATGGTGATTCCTTACGTCCTTGTGCAGTATTTTTGCTCTCTCTAGTCTGAGGGGTTTCATAACAGGAATTGGATGCCCTTTGATTGCACTTACTTTGAATAATATACAGTGCATGCGGAACGTTTTCAGACCCCTCCCCCTTTTCAATGTTTTGTTACTTTACAGCCTTGTTCTAAAATGGATTTAAAACAATGTCCATCAATCTACACACAATTCCCCATAGTGACAAAGAAAAACTGCTTTTTAGACATTTTGAAAAATCTTATTTACAGAAGTATTCAGACCCATTGCTATGAGACTCGAAATTGAGCTCAGCTCCATTCTATTTCCATTGATCATCCTCGAGATGTTTCTGCTAATTCATTGGAGTCCACTTGTGGTAAATTCAATTGATTGGATTGTAAAGGCACACAACTGTCTATATAAGGCCCACAGTTGACAGTGCATGTCAACACAACAACCAAGCCATGAGGTCAACGGAGTTTTTGTGTCGAGGCACAGATCTGGGGAAGGGTACCAAAACATTTCTGAGGCATTGAAGGTCCCCAAAAACACAGTGGCCTTCATCATTCTTAAATGGAAGACGTTTGAAATCACCAAGACTCTTCCTAGAGCTGGCTGCCCGGACAAACTGAGTAATTGGGGGAGAATGGCATTGGTCAGCAAGGTGACCAAGAACCCGATGGTCACTCTGACAAAGCTCCAGAGTTCCTCTGTGGATATGGGAGAAACTTTATGTTAGAGTGGCTAGGCGGAAGCCACTCTTCAGTAAACGGCACATGACAGCCTGTTTGGAGTTTGCTAAAAGGACTCTCAGACCATGAGAAACCAGATTCTCTGGTCTGATGAATCTAAGAGTGTTCCCTTGGCCTGAATGCCAAGCGTCACGTCTAGGGGGAAACCAGGCACCATCCCTACGGTGAAGCATGGTGGTGGCAGCATCATGGTGTGGGGATGTTTTTCAATGGCAGAGACTGGGAGGATTGAGAGAAATATGAATGGAGCAAAGTACAGAGAGATCCATGATGAAAACCTGCTCTAGAGCGCTCAGGACCTCAGACTGGGGCAAAAGTTCACCTTCCAACAGGACAACGACCCTAAGCACACAGCCAAGACAACGCAGGAGTGGCTTCGGGACAAGTCTCTGAATGTCCCTGCGTGGCCCAGCCAGAGCCCGGACTTGAACCTGATCGAACATCTCTGCAGAGACATGAAAATAGCTATGCAGCGACGCTCCCCATCCAACCTGACAGAGCTTGAGAGGATCTTCAGAGAAGAATGGGAGAAACTCCCCAAATACAGTTGTGCCAAGCTTGTAGCGTCATACCCAAGAAGACTTGAGGCTGTAATCGCTGCCAAAGCTGCTAAAACAAAGTACTGAGTAAAGGGTCTACTTATGAATACTTATGTAAATGTGATGTTGATTGTTTTAAATTTAAATTAAATAAAAAAATTAGCAAACATTTCTAAAAATCTGTTTTTGCTTTGTCGTTGTGGGGTATTTTGTGCAGACTGATGAGGGTAAAACAACTATTTTAATACATTTTAGAATAAGGCTGCAACATAACAAAATGTGGGAAAAGTCAAGGGGTCTGAATACTTATTGAATGCACCGTATACTATGCTAAATAATGGAACATGTGCCAAGTTCCCCAGGTGTGTAGGACAACAAAAAAAGACTTTAAAGAAGACAGCAGGAAGCTCACTATGCAAGTCTCATGTGAGCTAACCATTACTTGCATTGTCTAGGCTGAACCTTCTATTGTTGAGGGACACATTTGGTCACCAAACGACTTTTCGGTACGCAAACTCCTGGGCCAATACCAAAGGTTATGGATTTCGTGTCAGGCCACAGTACTCTCCGCAGAGTTCCTTTTGGCTAATTTCTTTCTGAGCTGTGTGTCTGCATGTTAGCATTCCATTAGGCTGGGATATACAGCCTGATAGATAACCTCGCCCAGATGTCACGGCCATTCTCACTAGCAAAAAGCAAAAACACAGAACCAATCATCCACCTCACTGAGTGTTCTGAAACACTCAGCTCTGCGTGCTTCCACCATGAGGTTCAAATGATCCGTGTGGAGGCTGTGGCACTTTACTGGGGAACTGCCATGGAGACAAGCTAGCTAGGATTAGGACGTCCTTAACATTCAATCACAGCTTATTGTCTGTGCTCTTTACTATCAGTTTGGGATGTATTAGTACCCAGCAACAATCATGCAAACAGGAAGCAGAGAGCGATGGAGTTTTAATTGTATTTATTTATGACATTTTTAGGGTCCTACTTATCGCCACCGACGTCCATGCAGATTCAGTAGTTTATAATTGCTCCATAATTACTCAGCAGTTGGTAAACAATTAAGAGCCAGATGATTAAGTGTGGTATGAGTGTTCCTGCTCACTGGCAGGAACATCATAGAAACCTTTGATGAGCTCCGAAGACAATTTTGTCAATACAATAGTTGACCTGTTTTTAGGCTGGCGATGGTTTCTACTAGGAAGGATTTTGTTGCTAAAATCACTCAAACAGTCCTTTGTGATTTCAATGTATGCATTCAAAGCACTGCCCTACTTCTTTTATCAATTTCAAAGTACAGACCTAGTTGCCATGGTTCCATTGCTTTTCAGAACATATCTATATCGGTGGTGGAAATTCAATGCAATGTGCCTTTTTATTTCAATCCCATCTCAGTGTACTTTCATCACCGTGAAGTGGATATGAGATATTCTCCAACACCTGGACGTTGTTAGCCTGTTGTACAGAACCTTGTGGGACTGGGACCCGTCATCAGAGCCGTGTAGCCTTGGGATCTTTCCATTCACCACAGCCAAAAGACGGTCACAAGGAGAAGGCATGTGGGGTCGAGGTAACCTGATCCACAAACAGAGAGGGAATACTAAAAACAATGGGCAGACATCCCAATTGCCTGGCTGGAGCGGTGGGTGCATTGTTTACACGCAGCAATGTACCCCCTTTCATGTATATTTTGGAGACTAGAGCGCACTCGGCCGCGGAATGTGAATCACTCTAGCTGTCCTGTACCTTGGTTATAGCGCCGGGAGCATGAGAGATAACGCTAATGCGGATCGATCCCTAATTTCTGCTATTTTGTGGGCTGATTGCAGGCATGGAGGCTTGTTACCAGGGGCTGTTACATTTCACACTCAATGTCAGGGCAAATTATAGTTGAAGCAACAACAATACATTCTGGAAGCTTTTCAAAAACGTCCAATATTCTCTGTGTTGAGAGCTAATATCTGCTGTTATTGTGGATGTGAAAGACTTCAGGCAATTGCCTTTGAGGCGATATGATTCACGTTTGTAAAACAGAACCTTTGCTCTGTTCACTAATCCTACAAATGCATCAACACAAATGCATCAACACAGACAAAATAATCAAGTTTGTGTAACCAAATTTGTGTAACCAAATGTGATGGAAAACAATACACAGTATATTTTCTTGCTCATTCTAGGAATGAGACTTTGTATGATAAAACCACTTGTGACTAGCCCTATAACTCTCGAGAGGCTAAAGTACACTACTTTGGCCTGAAATAATTTCTTGAGCACTGCATGAATGAATGAATGAAGTGTATTTTCATGTCAAATTGCAAGTTGGCAACCCATCCCTTATGGGAATAATTGACACATACAGTAAACAAACATAACAATAATTCACCATGATATTTCAGTGATAATACTTCTTCCGGTTTTCTCTGCAGTTCGATTTCCATAGAGTGCGTGTGCGGATGAGTAGATTGTTAGCTCACATTTTTCTTACTGTAAATACAGACTAACACACAGCACCGTGGGAGTCTGCAACAGATTCACAGAAGCTGGCGCTGCAGATGGCAATATGTCTGCACCAGCAATGACAACAAAAAGGGTTTCAGGAATCCCATTTCTCCAGGGAAATAGGTTGTCTCAGTCCATGATACAGGAAGAGAAACAGATTGAGAAGACACAGGGTGGATGGTGATGATTTATCTGTAAAAACCTTTGTAAGACCACTTCTCAGGGTCTTCTTCCCCTCTTAAATTGTGTTTCTTCCTCAAGTGATGTGAGTGGTAGGCCGGTGGTCACGGGTGAACAATAACCAGTTGAAAAGTTAATGGTCTCTGAAATGGTCAGGAAACACTACAGCCATCGCCAAATCCTGGAACAAAATGGTGGAGTTTTTTTTTTGGGGGGGTGTAATAGATTTGTCCCACTTAGACCACTAGGTCCTCTGTGATGAGAGATTTGGCTGCAGCGAGGAGGGTTGGATATGTGTGTGTTTGTCTGTCTCCCCTGGCTCTCAGCTTTAGCATGTGTCACAGTTTGATCAGAGACGGTGATGAGAGGCTGTCAGAGGTAAGCTGATCCTCGCTATCCTCTCCTTCACAACTCAAATAGGCCATGAGACTTTTATCTATCAGGACTATCAAGTATTTTGGGGGAAAGGTATGATGGAAAAAAACTGTAAATTAAAAAATGTTGATAACTTGTTTTCTTAGGATTATTGAAGGTCATGTTGCTCATAGCAGTTTTTGACTATAAGCCTTCAAACCTCTGGCCTAATTTCCACAAAAAAAAAAACTAGACCAACTTTAGTTTTACATTTTTCAACTATATTTCCCTTGTATTTTCAGTTACTTACAAATGACTAATTCTTCATTATTTCGTATTATAAAGGTTTCTGTGTGGTCTTTACAACGGGCACACCAGTGGTGGTCAGTGCCGTTTCAGATGAGGGAGGAGGATTCTTTTTCATGAGCACGGCCTTATTTCTATTACAGCATATTGGATGACTGTCATTCATATTCCATCACCCAGTTCAATGTAACAGTGATATGTTTAGGCTACTACACGATACAAAAAAATCTCTACACCCAACGTAGGTGCACACAGGTCGAGAGACAAACTGGATGTGACAGGCAGTGACACATTCAATAACGCCTTGCACACTCTTGCCTGCATCTAGCTGATAGTGGGTGTAATCATTAGTCCAACAATAGCAAACAAGAGTTTCTACTGGCCAAATTCAGGTATGTTTATCCCCGTTTGCTTCTGTTTGATAAATGTTTTCCAACAGAATCAGTGGAATTAATACACCCCTGATCAGGCGTAAACACAGATCATAGTTTCATAGCAGCCACGTTGCATTCCTTCTCTCATCAATGTTATGCACTCTCCTCCTTTCACCTCTTCCCTTCGCTTGTGGACTTCACTGCACAACACATCAGCTATATGTCAACAGGAGAAAAAATGTTTCCAAGCCAAACCGCTACACAGTCTACATCGTTGTTACCATATTAGCTAAAGTAACGTCATAGTCCGCATAGCTAATAGAACTAAAGCATTAGTAAACCCGCTTGCTGCATTTGCTAGCTAAGTATTTATCTCTTGCTTCTCCTTCATTTAGGAATAAATTAATTTGTTCAAAACTGTTCAACTATTTTCTTTCTCTCTCTTTGAGTCAACTACTTACCACATTGTATGCACTAGCTGTATAAGCTAGCTGTAGCTTATGCTTTCAGTACTAAATTCATTCTCTGATCCTTTGATTGGGTGTACAACATGTCAGTTCATGCTGCAAGAGGCCATGAACTGGTTGGAGGACCTCCTCCGGAAGTTGTCATAATTACTGTGTAAGTCTATGGAAGGGGTTGAGAAAATGGTTTAGTATGTACTGTCAATGTACTGTAGTCAATGTACAGGAGGACGGACGCTAGCTCTCCTCCAGCTACACCATGATGCTACCCTACAGAGTGCTGTTGAGGCTACTGAAGACCTTTGCAAAACAGTGTATTTAATCAATTACTTGGTGATGTGATTTATATTTAGTAAAGTTTTATCTAAAATGGATGACTTTTTACATTTTCATGAAATTCACTGAGGAGGATGGTCCTCCTCTTTCTCATCTGAGGAGCCTCCACTGGTGCTGTTGACTGAAGCAGTTTAGTTATATGTAAATGACTTGAAACTGTCCACAGTGAAGCAAAGTGATATGTGTTCCACCCGCTCAGAGATGATGGAGGGTCTGGGAAGGCCCTATCTTCCTCCACACTGTCTCCACAGCACCGCTACTCACAGTAAGCAGCAGACCAGAAAATCACCCTAAACACAGCCTAGTGGGAGTCTTGTATGCGAGAGAGAGACTTTATTTGGATAGTCCATCTGTAGATGCTTTACAGACTATCAGTAACATTTCAACTAACTAGGAGAAAAAACGTTTCCATAACCCTAGGATAACCCTAGCCCTCGCCCTAACATTAACCCTGATCTTAACCCTAACCTTAACCCTTACCCTAGCCCTCGCCCTAACATTAACCCTGATCTTAACCCTAACCTTAACCCTAACACTAGCCCTTATTCCTGACGGGCCGCCCCCAGGTGGTGAGGGTAGGCAACAACATCTCCACCCCGCTGATCCTCAACACTGGGGCCCCACAAGGGTGTGTTCTGAGCCCTCTCCTGTACTCCCTGTTCACCCACGACTGCGCGGCAACGCACGCCTCCAACTCAATCATCAAGTTTGCGGACGACACAACAGTGGTAGGCTTGATTACCAACAACGACGAGACGGCCTACAGGGAGGAGGTGAGGGCCCTCGGAGTGTGGTGTCAGGACAATAACCTCACACTCAACATCAACAAAACTAAGGAGATGATTGTGGACTTCAGGAAACAGCAGAGGGAACACCCCTCTATGCACATCGATGGAACAGTAGTGGAGAGGGTAGTAAGTTTTAAGTTCCTCGGCATACACATCACAGACAAACTAAATTGGTCCACTCACACAGACAGCATCGTGAAGAAGGCGCAGCAGCGCCTCTTCAACCTCAGGAGGCTGAAGAAATTCGGCTTGTCACCAAAAACACTCACAAACTTCTACAGATGCACAATCGAGAGCATCCTGGCGGGCTATATCACTGCCTGGTACGGCAACTGCTCCGCCCACAACCGTAAGGCTCTCCAAATCAAATCAAATCAAATTTATTTATATAGCCCTTCGTACATCAGCTGATATCTCAAAGTGCTGTACAGAAACCCAGCCTAAAACCCCAAACAGCAAGCAATGCAGGTGTAGAAGCACGGTGGCTAGGAAAAACTCCCTAGAAAAGCCAAAACCTAGGAAGAAACCTAGAGAGGAACCAGGCTATGTGGGGTGGCCAGTCCTCTTCTGGCTGTGCCGGGTAGAGATTATAACAGAACATGGCCAAGATGTTCAAATGTTCATAAATGACCAGCATGGTCGAATAATAAGGCAGAACAGTTGAAACTGGAGCAGCAGCACGGCCAGGTGGACTGGGGACAGCAAGGAGTCATCATGTCAAGTAGTCCTGGGGCATGGTCCTAGGGCCCGGTTCAGTTGAAACTGGAGCAGCAGCACGGCCAGGTGGACTGGGGACAGCAAGGAGTCATCATGTCAGGTAGTCCTGGGGCATGGTCCTAGGGCTCAGGTCCTCCGAGAGAGAGAAGGAGAGAATTAGAGAACGCACACTTAGATTCACACAGGACACCGAATGGACAGGAGAAGTACTCCAGATATAACAAACTGACCCCAGCCCCCCGACACATAAACTACTGCAGCATAAATACTGGAGGCTGAGACAGGAGGGGTCAGGAGACACTGTGGCCCCACCCGAGGACACCCCGGACAGGGCCAAACAGGAAGGATATAACCCCACCCACTATGCCAAAGCACAGCCCCCACACCACTGGAGGGATATCTTCAACCACCAACTTACCATCCTGAGACAAAGCTGAGTATAGCCCGCAAAGATCTCCGCCATGGCACAACCCAAGGGGGGGCGCCAACCCAGACAGGATGACCACATCAGTGAATCAACCCACTCAGGTGACGCACCCCCTCCGGGGACGGCATGAGAGAGCCCCAGCAAGCCAGTGACTCAGCCCCGTAATAGGGTTAGAGGCAGAGAATCCCAGTGGAAAGAGGGAACCGGCCAGGCAGAGACAGCAAGGGTGGTTCGTTGCTCCAGAGCCTTTCCGTTCACCTTCCCACTCCTGGGCCAGACTACACTCAATCATATGACCCACTGAAGAGATGAGTCTTCAGTAAAGACTTAAAGGTTGAGACCGAGTTTGCGTCTCTGACATGGGTAGGCAGACCGTTCCATAAAAATGGAGCTCTATAGGAGAAAGCCCTGCCTCCAGCTGTTTGCTTAGAAATTCTAGGGACAATTAGGAGGCCTGCGTCTTGTGACCGTAGCGTACGTGTAGGTATGTACGGCAGGACCAAATCAGAGAGATAGGTAGGAGCAAGCCCATGCAATGCTTTGTAGGTTAGCAGTAAAACCTTGAAATCAGCCCTTGCTTTGACAGGAAGCCAGTGTAGGGAGGCTAGCACTGGAGTAATATGATCAAATTTTTTGGTTCTAGTCAGGATTCTAGCAGCCGTATTTAGCACTAACTGAAGTTTATTTAGTGCTTTATCCGGGTAGCCGGAAAGTAGAGCATTGCAGTAGTCTAACCTAGAAGTGACAAAAGCATGGATTAATTTTTCTGCATCATTTTTGGACTGAAAGTTTCTGATTTTTGCAATATTACGTAGATGGAAAAAAGCTGTCCTTGAAATGGTCTTGATATGTTCTTCAAAAGAGAGATCAGGGTCCAGAGTAACGCCGAGGTCCTTCACAGTTTTATTTGAGATGACTGTACAACCATTAAGATTAATTGTCAGATTCAACAGAAGATCTCTTTGTTTCTTGGGACCTAGAACAAGCATCTCTGTTTTATCCGAGTTTAAAAGTAGAAAGTTTGCTGCCATCCACTTCCTTATGTCTGAAACACATGCTTCTAGCGAGGGCAATTTTGGGGCTTCACCATGTTTCATTGAAATGTACAGCTGTGTATCATCCGCATAGCAGTGAAAGTTAACATTATGTTTTCGAATAACATCCCCAAGAGGTAAAATATATAGTGAAAACAACAGCGGTCCTAAAACGGAACCTTGAGGAACACCGAAATTTACAGTTGATTTGTCAGAGGACAAACCATCCACAGAGACAAACTGATATCTTTCCGACAGATAAGATCTAAACCAGGCCAGAACTTGTCCGTGTAGACCAATTTGGGTTTCCAATCTCTCCAAAAGAATGTGGTGATCGATGGTATCAAAAGCAGCACTAAGGTCTAGGAGCACGAGGACAGATGCAGAGCCTCGGTCCGATGCCATTAAAATGTCATTTACCACCTTCACAAGTGCCGTCTCAGTGCTATGATGGGGTCTAAAACCAGACAGATTTCATATACATTGTTTGTCTTCAGGAAGGCAGTGAGTTGCTGAGCAACAGCCTTTTCTAAGATTTTTGAGAGGAATGGAAGATTCGATATAGGCCGATAGTTTTTTATATTTTCTGGGTCAAGGTTTGGCTTTTTCAAGAGAGGCTTTATTACTGCCACTTTTAGTGAGTTTGGTACACATCCGGTGGATAGAGAGCCGTTTATTATGTTCAACATAGGAGGGCCAAGCACAGGAAGCAGCTCTTTCAGTAGTTTAGTTGGAATAGGGTCCAGTAAGCAGCTTGAAGGTTTAGAGGCCATGATTATTTTCATCATTGTGTCAAGAGATATAGTACTAAAACACTTGAGCGTCTCTCTTGATCCTAGGTCCACGCAGAGTTGTGCAGACTCAGGACAACTGAGCTTTGAAGGAATACGCAGATTTAAGGAGGAGTCTGTAATTTGCTTTCTAATAATCATAATTTTTTCCTCAAAGAAGTTCATGAATTTATCACTGCTAAAGTGAAAGTCATCCTCTCTTGGGGAATGCTGCTTTTTAGTTAGCTTTGCGACCGTATCAAAAAGGAATTTTGGATTGTTCTTATTGTCCTCAATTAAGTTAGAAAAATAGGATGATCGAGCAGCAGTAAGGGCTCTTCGGTACTGCACGGTACTGTCTTTCCAAGCTAGACGGAAGACTTCCAGTTTGGTGTGGCGCCATTTCCGTTCCAATTTTCTGGAAGCTTGCTTCAGAGCTCGGGTATTTTCTGTGTACCAGGGAGCTAGTTTCTTATGAGAAATGTTTTTAGTTTTTAGGGGTGCAACTGCATCTAGGGTATTGCGCAAGGTTAAATTGAGTTCCTCAGTTAGGTGGTTAACTGATTTTTGTCCTCTGGTGTCATTGGGTAGACAGAGGGAATCTGGAAGGACATCAAGGAATCTTTGTGTTGTCTGTGAATTTATAGCACGACTTTTGATGATCCTTGGTTGGGGTCTGAGCAGATTATTTGTTGCAATTGCAAACGTAATAAAATGGTGGTCCGATAGTCCTGGATTATGAGGAAAAACATTAAGATCCACAACATGTATTCCATGGGACAAAACTAGGTCCAGCGTATGACTGTGACAGTGAGTGGGTCCAGAGACATGTTGGACAAAACCCACTGAGTCGATGATGGCTCCGAAAGCCTTTTGGAGTGGGTCTGTGGACTTTTCCATGTGAATATTAAAGTCACCAAAGATTAGAATATTATCTGCTATGACTACAAGGTCCGATAGGAATTCAGGGAAATGTGATGAACGCTGTATATGACCCAGGAGTCCTGTAAACAGTAGTTATAAAAATGTATTGAGTAGATTTCATGACTAGAAGCTCAAAAGACGAAAACGTTATTTTTGTTGTAAATTGAAATTTGCTATCATAAATGTTAGCAACACCTCCGCCTTTGCGGGATGCGCGGGGGATATGGTCACTAGTGTAACCAGGAGGTGAGGCCTCATTTAACACAGTAAATTCATCAGGCTTAAGCCATGTTTCAGTCAGGCCAATCACATCAAGATTATGATCAGTGATTAGTTCATTGACTATAATTGCCTTTGAAGTAAGGGATCTAACATTAAGTAGCCCTATTTTGAGATGTGAGGTATCATGATCTCTTTCAATAATGACAGGAATGGAGGTGGTCTTTATCCTAGTGAGATTGCTAAGGCGAACACCGCCATGTTTAGTTTTGCGCAACCTAGGTCGAGGCACAGACACGGTCTCAATGGTGATAGCTGAGCTGACTACACTGACTATGCTAGTGGCAGACTCCACTATGCTGGCAGGCTGGCTAACAGCCTGCTGCCTGGCCTGCACCCTATTTCATTGTGGAGCTAGAGGAGTTAGAGCCCTGTCTATGTTGGTAGATAAGATGAGAGCACCCCTCCAGCTAGGATGGAGTCTGTCACTCCTCAGCAGGTCAGGCTTGGTCCTGTTTGTGGGTGAGTCCCAAAAAGAGGGCCAATTATCTACAAATTCTAACTTGTCGGAGGGGCAGAAAACAGTTTTCAACCAGCGATTGAGTTGTGAGACTCTGCTGTAGAGCTCATCACTCCCCCTAACTGGGAGGGGGCCAGAGACAATTACTCGATGCCGACACATCTTTCTAGCTGATTTACACGCAGAAGCTATGTTGCGCTTGGTGATCTCTGACTGTTTCATCCTAACATCGTTGGTGCCGACGTGGATAACAATATCTCTATACTCTCTACACTCGCCAGTTTTAGCTTTAGCCAGCACCATCTTCAGATTAGCCTTAACGTCGGTAGCCCTGCCCCCGGTAAACAGTGTATGATCGCTGGATGATTCGTTTTAAGTCTAATACTGCGGGTAATGGAGTCGCCAATGACTAGAGTTTTCAATTTGTCAGAGCTAATGGTGGGAAGCTTCGGCGTCTCAGACCCTGTAACGGGAGGAGTATAGACCAGAGAAGGCTCGGCCTCTGACTCCGACTCGCTACTTAATGGGGAAAACCGGTTGAAAGTTTCTGTCGGCTGAATGAGCGACACCGGTTGAGCGTTCCTACAGCATTTCCTTCCAGAAACCGTGAGAAAGTTGTCCGGTTGCGGGGACTGTGCCAGGGGATTTATACTACTATCTGTACTTGCTGGTGGCACAGACGCTGTTTCATCCTTTCCTACACTGAAATTACCCTTGCCTAACGATTGCGTCTGAAGCCGGGCTTGTAGCACAGCTATCCTCGCCGTAAGGCGAGTACAGCGACTGCAATTAGAAGGCATCATGTTAATGTTACTACTTAGCTTCGGGTGTTGGAGGTCCTGACGAATCGTGTCCAGATAAAGCGTCCGGAGTGAAAAAGTTGTGGGTGGAAAAAAAAATATATATATATATATATGTGTGTGTGTGTATAACAACAGTAATTAAAAAGTAAAAACCGTAAAATTGTCAGGTAGCAAAATAGGTTGGCAACAAAACGCACAGCACAGCAACTCGAAAACAGGTCTGCAAGTTGTGACCGGAAGTAATGAAAGGTCAGAACCGTCCAGAGTAGTGATGCTAGTCGGGCGAGATGCTACTCCAGAGGGTAGTGAGGTCTGCACAACGTATCACCGGGGGCAAACTAACTGCCTTCCAGGACACCTACACCACCCGATGTTACAGGAAGGCCATAAAGATCATTAAGGGCAACACCCACCCGAGCCACTGCCTGTTCACCCCGCTATCATCCAGAAGGCGAGGTCAGTACAGGTGCATCAAAGCTGGGACCGAGAGACTGAAAAACAGCTTCTATCTCAAGGCCATCAGACTGTTAAACAGCAACCACTAACATTGAGTGGCTGCTGCCAACACACTGACTCAACTCCAGCCACTTCAATAATGGGAATTGATAGGAAAGGATGTAAAATATATCACTAGCCACTTTAAACAATGCTACCTAATATAATGTTTACATACCCTACATTATTCATCTCATATGTATACGTATATACTGTACTCTATCATCTACTGCATCCTTATGTAATACATGTATCACTAGCCACTTTAACTATGCCACTTTGTTTACATACTCATCTCATATGTATATACTGTACTCGATGCCATCTACTGTATCTTGCCTATGCTGCTCTGCACCATCACTCATTCATATCTTTATGTACATATTCTTTATCCCCTTACACTGTGTATAAGATATTAGTTTTGGAATTGTTAGTTAGATTACTTGTTGGTTATTACTGCATTGTCGGAACTGGAAGCACAAGCATTTCGCTACACTCGCATTAACATCTGCTAACCATGTGTATGTGACAAATAAAATTTGATTTGATTTGATTCTAAACCTAACCCTAACCTTAGCAAGCAGTTGCTTATCAACAGATTGTTTGTTGATAGTATGACCATCTGTAGAGCATCTACAGTATAGATGGACTATCCGGAATATCCAAATAAAGTGTGACCGAAAAGAGAAGAGAAAAAAATAAGAAGAGAAAAACCGAGACGAGAGAGAGAAGAAAGAAATGGGTAAAAGTGCGGGAGCAGAAATACACAACACTCACACAAAAGAAGAATATAACAGAGTTGGAGTGCTACAGAAAGAAAGAGAGTCCAAGAGAGAGAGAGAAGAGACTCCCAGTGGCAAGTCACGATTATGTGACAACCAATATCTGTTCTTCCAAAATCTGGTCACCTATTCTAGCACGTCTCCCCTATTCCCAAGAGCAGTCAGTTAGCTTACAGTGTTCCTAGTGTCTTTATTATCTTCACAAGTGCTGAATGAAATCTGTCTTTGACTATCCATGATGACAGCCACTCTTGTCTGACACGAAGAATGTTCCCAGATAATCTGAACAATGAGAGGAAGTGAGGAGAGAAAGAAGAATTCTATGCCAGTGGGGTCCAGCCAGCCATGACATTTTCACTGTGTTTGACTGGAATTTCTGCTGCAACCACAGCTGAGCTGGGGACACATGGTGAGTCACTGACCTCTCCATTAGGCTATTGACTCCTCATTGGATGCGTGGCTGGGAGGTAAGGGATGTCAATAGTGACACCTGTATGGATTCACTGCCATAAACTCAATGCAAGAGAAGGTCACAAACAAGTTCACAAACCGTCACAAACAATACAGCCAGCCTTTTCAGGGAACGATAGATTGTAAGGACAGAAAGTATGAATTAAAGCAATATGGCAGAGTTGAGACTGTGGGATGTTTAGGAGCAGAGAGGGACAGAGTGATGGCTGCCAGAACCCTCTGGATGTCGTCCTCTGTGAGTGATGAAATCATTTCAGTTTACAGCACTGATGACATCTCCCCATTCCCAATCTCATCACACTATTTCAGCTCCTTATCAGTCGGTACCGTGTGTGTGTGTGTGTGTGTGTGTGTGTGTGTGTGTGTGTGTGTTTGTGGGTTGGTTCTTCTATCCTTGTGGGGACCTAAAATCCAAAGTCCCCACAAGGATACTTAAACAAGGAAAATTCTCCCTCACGGGGAAATGTCCCACTTCCCCATGAGGACAAAGGGTTTTTTAAGCTTAGGGGTTAGGGTTACAATTAGGATTAGGGTAAGGGTTAGGCTTAGATTTAGGGTTAAGGGTAGGGTGACGTTTTGGGTATATGGTAAGCGTTAGACGTTAAGGAAAATATGATTTTGTATGGAAATTAATTTAATGTCCCCACGAGTGTGTGCATGCTTGTGTTTGCTTGTGGGTTTGTATTTCTCTTGAAGGATGTGCAAATCAACTTGTCATGTTCCGGTCAGGCCCAGTAAGGACGTCAAGGCAAGGGGCTACCGTGTGTCTCCGTCCCCTGGGTATGGAACATTTCCTGTTCTCACTTTCTCCTCTCATCGCTGCGCACACACACACACACCACTGGGGCACAGGGATACAGGGAACAGTCACAAGGGCGGGGGGGGGGTGCTGCTGGCAGCCTGACATATGTTAACTCTTCCTTGACATGTGGGGAGGACACACCTACATTTGCTCTCATCACAACCATTTCGCTACACCTGCAATAGCGTCTGCTAAACATGTGTATGTGACGAATCAAATTTGATCTGATGTTCAGGTGCGCTCGCTCACACACACAAAAGCGCAAAGAAAAACAGACACACACACACACACACAGGTTATAGACATTGACACATACTGGGTCATCCCAGAGAGAGGACAGCATGGTCAGAGGCCCCAGCGTCTATAGAAGGGTCAGAGTTGGCGTATCCGTTCAGAAGGGTCATGGTCAGAGGCCCCAGCGTCTATAGAAGGGTCAGAGTTGGCGTATCCGTTCAGAGAGAGGACAGCATGGTCAGAGGCCCCAGCGTCTATAGAAGGGTCAGAGTTGGCGTATCCGTTCAGAGAGAGGACAGCATGGTCAGAGGCCCCAGCGTCTATAGAAGGGTCAGAGTTGGCGTATCCGTTCAGAGAGAGGACAGCATGGTCAGAGGCCCCAGCGTCTATAGAAGGGTCAGAGTTGGCGTATCCGTTCAGAGAGAGGACAGCATGGTCAGAGGCCCCAGCGTCTATAGAAGGGTCAGAGTTGGCGTATCCGTTCAGAGAGAGGACAGCATGGTCAGAGGCCCCAGCGTCTATAGAAGGGTCAGAGTTGGCGTATCCGTTCAGAGAGAGGACAGCATGGTCAGAGGCCCCAGCGTCTATAGAAGGGTCAGAGTTGGCGTATCCGTTCAGAGAGGACAGCATGGTCAGAGGCCCCAGCGTCTATAGAAGGGTCAGAGTTGGCGTATCCGTTCAGAGAGAGGACAGCATGGTCAGAGGCCCCAGCGTCTATAGAAGGGTCAGAGTTGGCGTATCCGTTCAGAGAGGGACAGCATGGTCAGAGGCCCCAGCGTCTATAGAAGGGTCAGAGTTGGCGTATCCGTTCAGAGAGAGGACAGCATGGTCAGAGGCCCCAGCGTCTATAGAAGGGTCAGAGTTGGCGTATCCGTTCAGAGAGAGGACAGCATGGTCAGAGGCCCCAGCGTCTATAGAAGGGTCAGAGTTGGCGTATCCGTTCAGAGAGAGGACAGCATGGTCAGAGGCCCCAGCGTCTATAGAAGGGTCAGAGTTGGCGTATCCGTTCAGAGAGAGGACAGCATGGTCAGAGGCCCCAGCGTCTATAGAAGGGTCAGAGTTGGCGTATCCGTTCAGAGAGAGGACAGCATGGTCAGAGGCCCCAGCGTCTATAGAAGGGTCAGAGTTGGCGTATCCGTTCAGAAGGGTCAGAGGCCCCAGCGTCTATAGAAGGGTCAGTTGGCGTCCGTTCAGAGAGAGGACAGCATGGTCAGAGGCCCCAGCGTCTATAGAAGGGTCAGAGTTGGCGTATCCGTTCAGAGAGAGGACAGCATGGTCAGAGGCCCCAGCGTCTATAGAAGGGTCAGAGTTGGCGTATCCGTTCAGAGAGAGGACAGCATGGTCAGAGGCCCCAGCGTCTATAGAAGGGTCAGAGTTGGCGTATCCGTTCAGACTCTTCAGACTGCGCTGGTACTGTTACTTGGTTGTCATTGTGTTCCTGCTCCCAGTTAACCAGTCTCATCCTGTTACTGAGGGGGACTAGTGCACATGTCCACCGTGGATGACTTTGTGGAGGAGAGAGAGTGCCCTTGCCTAATTACGAAGATCAGTTGCTCGGTCACCCTGGCAGAGCTGATTCTCCCCGCCAGTTATTGTTGTGTTTATTATTCTGAATGCTCTTTTTCCTCTCACCTCCCCACACATGGCTCTACAGTTAAGCAGTAAGCCACACAGAAAGCCACACACGGCTAAGGGCTGTTCTTAAGCACGACGCAATGTGGAGTGCCTGAATGCAGCCCTTAGCTGTGGTATATTGGCCATATACCACAAACCAAAGAGGTGCCTCAATGCCATAATAAACTGGTTACCAGTGTTATTAAAGCAGTATTAAAAAATGTTTTGTCATACCCATGGTATTCGGTCTGATATACCACGGCTGTCAGCAAATCAGCATTCGGGGCTAGAACCACCCAATTTATAATATGTGTTAGTGCACACCCAGAATGAAGTGCAAGCAGCTGCTGTTATCCAGTGGAACAGCTGCCAGTAGGCATTGCATGTATGATTTCCCCAGCACCTGGACCATGTCAGAGCACCCCACCGCTCCTGTTTTGCAGAGCTTTTGTGGGGGGGGTGGGGTTTCTCCCAAAACATTCTATGACAAGCCAGAGAGGCATGTGTGCCCATGCGGAAGGGGATACATTGGAGGCAGGCAGGGAGGCAAGGAGGGGGAGAGGGAAGTATGTTGATGGGCAGGGATGCAGGAAGGCAGGGAGGAGACAGGCAGGGAGGCTCTAGCTTGCCAACCCCAAAAAAGTCCAGTCAGACCCAAAAGCCTGGATGTGTCACATAGTGTTAGGGGCCTGCCCTGGGTGGCCGGGGGTCAGTCTCTTTCCATCCCATGACAAACTGACCTTGACTCTGTCCCCAGCAACATGCAGTTAGGGACACATCCAGTGTTCTCTACTATTTAGATTCACTACGATTTGATTGTCCTCAGCAAAGTCATGGCTGAATGATTGTATTCCTGTACGATAGTTGTATTCCTGGAATTGGGAGAGTATTGAATATAATTCTTTATTTATGCAGTACCTGGCTCAGAGAATGACTTGTGTGGCAGTAAACTTTAATTTTCTGCAGTAGGTATCAACCTAGTAAATTAATTATAATGGATACAGATGCAGACCTTTAGAGAGTGATCCCTACATGAGCCAGGATTTTTTGGGGCAGAATAATTCCCCGTGAACATTTCAGGACGTTAGGGTCACGGGTTAAAAAGCCTGGTAAACACTTTCTTCCCCAGTAACAATTGACCTGAGGAAGGACACGTTGCATGAGGCTAACCTTTGATACTGCAGCTCTCTAGAGGATCCCAGAGAAAATATGCTTTTTGGTTTTACAGCAAGGCAACAAATATTTAACAAATGAATACCGCCTCCCTGTCACGCCCTGACCTTAGTTCCTTTTTTTTGTCTCTATTTTGGTTTGGTCAGGGTGTGAGTTGGGGTGGGCATTCTGTTGTTTTTCTATGTTTTCTTATCTATGTGTTTGGCCTGGTATGGTTCCCAATCAGAGGCTATCTATCGTTGTCTCTGATTGAGAACCATACTTAGGTAGCCTTTTCCCACCTGGTGATTGTGGGTTGTTTCCTGTTTTGTGTTTTCACCTTTCAGGACTGTTTCGATTTTCATTTCTTACATTCACTTTGTTATTTTGTATTTTTGTGTTCTGTTATAATAAATAATCATGGACACCTACCACGCTGTGTTTTGGTCCGATCCTTCCTACTCTTCATCCGATGAAGACGAAGAACGTTACACTCCCTTTGCTCTTTTTCACACACACACACACAGGCATGCAAGCCCACACACACGTGCACACATATACACAGAGACACACACATACACTCTCCCTCTGCCCCGCCCCACCTCTCCAAACATACAACTGAGAGGCTTCTGCCTATCAAAAAGCTGCTTTCCCCATGGCAACTGATAGATATTGTCCCTGTGATAAGACTGGACAATATTTCTATTAGAATTTAAGAAAAGACAGACTGTATATAGTCACAACTTGTCAGAACAAATTTTCCTTTGGCCATTCAACAAATTCTGTAGAGTTAGTTACAGTATAGCTGCCATTTGTTGTTTGCTGTCATAGTTTGTAAGCTGGTCTATCATTGACTGCATCCCCCTCCAAGCACTTAGCAATCCTACAACAGCATCTCATCAACTGGGAACCTTATACACGTAACTCAGACATAAGGAACATATTTAGTGGAGGGTTCCAAGACACCCGGGTGCAGGATGAGGGGACTGGAGGCAAGCTGAGCTATGACCCTGTGGTGGCATATGGAGATGGGCATTGGCACAAAAGGGGCTCTCTCATTGGGGCAGCGGCCATGCAGTTTGTACTGCACCTCCTCTCTAAAAGCCTTGGGGATGCAGGGCCCGGCCTGGCTACGCAGGTCACCGTGGCCCCAAGATGTCGGGCAGGAAGTAGGCCGAAGCCAGACACAGTGAGGGCAGGTGGAGTATTGGGGTTGGAGGAGATGGAACGGTGTGTTTCCCCTCCCCCCCACCACTTAAAGTAGGTCATGTAGATTGCAGGGCATTTGTCATTTATGACAACCCTATTAATCATGGGAGGAGTTGTGTCAGAGCCCCAGGGTCCTCATTGGCCAGTTCTGCTGGTAGGATGTTCCTCTGGGTGTCTTGGCCCAACCTCCATCATGTGTTGTGTCCCTGTTCTCTTGCTCTCTTCTCCCAGGTCTCCGCTAGAAAGTGATTCTCCTCATATCCCATCAGTGTACCCAAGTATCACTCTCTCTGACTCTCTCGTTCTCCTTTACCTATTCTCTCTCTACAGTCTATATCTGTCCTCCTCCTCTGCCCCTCTCCGCTCTTGTCAGATCTGCTGTTTGTAGACATGTCTGCATGTCAAACTGTTCTGGCAGTCAGGGGTTCCTGGCTTTGGCATGTTTTGGGTTCTCATTAGCCCTGACCAGATAACTCTACCCAGCCCTCCTGTTTTACACATCCACCCTGTGTGTTGTGTCTGGAACGTGGCGATAGGATGGGGGTGTGAATTTGAGACACCGTCTGAAGGTGGATCTGACCAAACAGGTCGAAGTTCCCGTAGATGAGGACTGGAACACAGAGATACAAATTGAAGATACAAATGATCAGGTGTTAGATTTCAATGTGTACTCTGCCTGTGATAATGTTTGCCCTTTGATTATGAGACTAAAATGATTCACGCCCTTGATAAAGATAAGCAAAAAGACTGTATAAAATAATAATACAATACTGAGCTATGCTGTTCTATTTGAAAATTCGTATTCAATGTTTTTTAAACTCCCTTGTCCTTGCCAATGACAAGCATACCCATAACATGATGCAGCCACCACCATACTTGAAAATACAAAGAGTGGTACTCAATGATGTGTTGTCTTGGATTTGCCCCAAACATAACACTCTGTTTTCGGGACAAAAAGTACATTTCTTTCCCACATTTTGCTCAAAGGGATATTTTTACTCCTGAACATATTTAGGCTTGCAATAACAAAGGTGGTTGAATACTTATTGACCCAAGACAGCTTTTCATTTTGTATTCATTTGTAAACATTTATAAAACCTTAATTCCACTTTGATGTTATGGGGTGTAGATCACTGACAAAAAAAATCCCACATTTAATCCATTTTAAATTCAGGCTGTAACACAATGAAATGTGGAAAAAGTTCACGGGTGTGAATACCTTCTGAAGGCACTGAATATCTTGAACCAAGCAAACTTAATGGACAAAGGCCCATGCTAAATGAAGGGAAATTACTAAGAGAAAGTTATTATTCACAACAGTGAGAACAGCTATGGATATAAGAAAAGTACAACAAGTAGACTTAAGTTTCCATGGTGATGGAAACGGGTGGTGAGACACAGTTGGCTGTGCAGAGAGCTGATGATGATGATGATCCATACATGACTCCACTGAGGGGCCTTGCTGCCTGGGCCGTCTACTGATAGGCGCTACATATTGCTGCGTGATTCCACAGTCATATCACCTGGGTGTGTTTGAGACACCAGATAAGAAGGGATTTATGACCCCAGTCCTGCCAAGTCAAGGTGAGCTGCAAAGATATGTGGCATGTGGGAGGAGCTGAGGAGTGAGCTCCACCGCAGATGTGTGATAAAGCGTCTCCCGCCATTAAAACTAAAACACGCCTCTCCATTATCATACCAGCCATGCAGGCCAGTGGGGGCTGGGATAGGTGCAGTATATTGTAGAGGCAGTGTGGCCTGGTCTCATTCACCCTCTACATATCCTCAGACCAATGCAGCAGTTATGCTCACACGTTCATACACACACTGCCTGTCCCCGTGGTAGTTGGTTATTGTTGGATTTGTGTGTGTGTGTGTGTGTGTGTGTGTGTGTGTGTGTGTGTGTGTGTGTGTGTGTGTGTGTGTGTGTGTGTGTGTGTGTGTGTGTGTGTGTGTGTGTGTGTGTGTGTGTGTGTGTGTGTGTGCCAGTGTCTGTGTGTGTCTCAGGTTAAGTGAAACCATTCCCAGAGAGGTAAATATGTTGAACTCTCCTGGAGGCAGCTCCTCTGGTCCAACTCACAGGTGAAGCCAACCCAAGGGAGAGGGGTGGATGAAAGGGTAGGAGAGGGTCCACGTCAGTCCCTCCTGGACATGGTTGCCTCCCCGTCCTGTCCGCCTGCTGGCCGCCGCGTGGCTGATGAAGTTCATAAAGCTCCAGCAATGTTGTTCCTGCCCTCTCTCTCTCTCTCTCTCTCTGTTCCTGCCCCCTCTCTCTCTCCCTCTGTTCCTGCCCTCTTTCGTTCTCTCTCTCTCTCTCTCTCTCTCTCTCTCTCTCTCTCTCTCTGTTCCTGCCCTCTCTCTCTCTCTCTCTCTCTCTTTCTCTCTCTGTTCCTGCCCTCTTTTTCTTTCTCTCTCTGTTCCTGCCCTCTCTCTCTCTCTCTTTCTCTCTCTGTTCCTACCCCCTCTCTCTTTCTCTCTGTTCCTGCCCCCCCTCTCTCTGTTCCTGCCCCCTCTCTCTGTTGCTGCCCTCTCTCTCTCTCTCTCTCTGTTCCTCTCTCTCTCTCTCTCTCTCTCTCTCCTCTCCCTATTCCTGCCCTCTCTCTCTCTCTCTCTCTCTCTGTTCCTGCCCCCTCTCTCTCCCCCTCTCTCTCTGTTCCTGCCCTCTCTCTCTCTCTCTCTCTCTCCCTGTTCCTGCCCTCTCTCTCTCTCTCTCTCTCTCTCTGTTCCTGCCCCCTCTCTCTCTCTCTCTCTCTCTCTGTTCCTGCCCTCTCTCTCTCTTTTCTCTCTGTTCCTGCCCCCTCTCTCTCTCTGTCTCTCTCTGTTCCTGCCCCCTCTCTCTGTTCCTGCCCCCTCTCTCTCTGTTCCTGCCCCCTCCTCTCTCTCTCTCTCTCTCTCTCTCTCTCTCCCTCTCTCTCTCTCTGTTCCTGCCCCCTCCTCTCTCTCTCTCTCTTCCTGCCTCCCCTCCCTGCCCTCTCTCTCTCTCTCTCTCTCTCTGTTCCTGCCCTCTCTCTCTCTCTCTGTTCCTGCCCCTCTCTCTCTCTCTCTCTCTGTTCCTGCCCTCTCTCTCTGTGGAGTGAATGTGCTTCGACTGCAGGGAGTCACTCTCTGTGAGAGGCTCTTTCTCCATGAACACCTCAGAATATGCTGCAAATAAATCTGCTCTCACTAGGGTAGAACTGACTGCAGTCACATACATCTCTCTATTTGCCCAAAATAAGACTCTAAGACACCAATAAGACATTGCATTTGTTGTGACATGATCACACAGTTTCTTTCAGACAGTTTTCTATGAAGGAATGTCAGTCTTTTCTGTATATGTGGCCTATTGCAACATACATGGCTATATGTGTGCCACAGTTGGCCAGTGGCAGCTTAATTTGGGAAGGACCGGAACAGAATTAATGTAATGGTGTCGAACACATCCAACACATGGTTTCTGTGTGTTTGATACCATTCCATTCACTCCATTCCAGCCATTATTATGAGCCATCCTCCCCTCAGCAGCCTCCTGTGACGCGTGGCATGTGGCCTTACATGCAAGAGGATCAGTAAGGTCTCTTGCCAGGTTGTATTGACCACAGAGCAGAGCTTCTCTCACAGCTATTTAACTCTAGTATTAATGAGCTCTCCTAGGAGTGGTTGGATCTCGTCTGACTGGTGCGCTATTGAACACAGCGGGTTTTTATGTATGTGTACATTGCTGAGCACTCATCTCATTAGCTGGTATGTATTTGTACTCATTTCTCTCACCGCTCCTGCATCGATGAATGCACATGCACATGTTTCTATCCTCACCGCCATCTCTCAGCATCTGTGGCTAAATGTCTTGGCCGCTTGAGTGCATTATTTACTGAGGCTGTATCCTCCCCGTGGCGCTCGGTTGGCTGTAGTAACGTATCTAAATGTTAGATCTGTTGGAGAGCAGGACGAGTGAGGAGGAGACGAGGTAGCTAGGCAGCTCCAGGAGATCATCATCAAACGTGCTCTTCTGCCAAACCTTGTTTGTCACAGCCGCGACACACCGTTTCATGAATTTCAATTTTGATACAGAATCAAATGAAAAAAGGGAAGAAACTATGACAAGCACCGATTATTAATAAGCAAACTGATTTTTTTTTCTCTTCAGTTGTTTGAATGGTCACGTTTCCTGGCATGAGAAGTCGCTCTGATTAACCTCTGTGTTCCATGCTGCAGCAACGTGCTTCTCTCTCCCTCTCTTTCTCTCTTACTCTCTCTCTCTCTCTCTCTCTCTCTCTCTCTCTCTCTCACTCTCTCTCATCAGCAAGCCAGACTTCACCCGTAAGATCTTTCTGCCATCTAGAGGCCAATCTAATACCATGTGCTGCACTGTCATCCCAGTAGCAAAGCAAAGAGCCAGTATCAAACCTCACTCTTCATTGCAAATCATTTTACAGAGGCACTTTAAAAAAAAATGATGACACCTTTTAAAGATACTTTCATTATCTGTGATATCTATTGTTTTTTTTTTGCTGATATTTTGATGCCCAGTACACACCAACGATCTGACTAGCGAACCGACAGGGGATCTTCCAAATAAGGATATGGGTACATTGTCTCTAGTCCATCTGTGTTGAAGATATGTTGTCGTTCTGGTCTTTCCTTTTCTTTTCTCATCTCTCTGTTTCACATTACGACTCACCGTTTTGCATGTGAGAATTTCACCCAGTGTTACATAACTTGCATCCCCTTACAAGGATCTGTTTTTCTGTAAGAAAAACATTTTTCTCAGAGCGGCTGACGGGCGTGTGAGCATCACTTTGGCTTTAATGTGTGCTATAAGTGTTCACAAAGTGTAATTATACATGAAGTCTGCGTGGAATAACTTTATCAGCCACGTGTGATGTAGAAATACAGTCATTACAAGATACTGTGGGTGTAATTAGGAGCTTCTTAATGAACAGACTTTCAAATTGGATGTTGCGTGCATAATGGAGTCAGACTTGGGTAGATGTGCCATCTTGTGTAGCCTACATCCAAAGAGCACATTTACACATTTACAGTGAAACTTTGGAAGCCACACTGCATCATAACTTTAGCAGTCCAATGTTCTTAGAAAGGAGGTAACATAAGTTACTCTGCAGTCTAAATGGATTGATAATCAAATGTTCTTTTAGTAGCTTCTTCAATGTAAAAGCTGTCGAATTTGCCACTGTTAAAGGGGAAGCTGGTGGGGTGAACAGCTAACTGTTGCTGCAGGCTTCATCGACAGGGCAGATATTGAATTTGTTCCTCTGAATGTGTGAGCAGTAGTTTAAATGCTCCTTGGAGTCCCCTGCTGTCAAGTGGTAATCAGGGTGACAGACTGACTGAGATGTGTTGCATATGCTTCTATACTGAGCACTACTCCTCCTTCTCATCTCGCCACTTGCTGCTCCACCATGACTCTCCATCCTCTTCCTCATCAAAGCGCAGGGATGTGGCTTGGCACTCATATTCTCTCCACCTCCTGATTCATATTCTCTCCACCTCACCGATCCGTCATGATCTGCCCCCTCTCCGCTTTGATCCATATCTGATTGACCGTGTGACATTCACCTTGTCTGCCATGTCAAACAGCTCCCTCTCTTTGGTCCTACAAAGCCCCTTTGAAGTCCGATACATGTTTTACCCATGCAATTCTCCTGAGAGTTAGAGGTGTGGCCGTGTTGACCACAGTGGTCACCTTTCTAGTCAAAGACTAGAGAGACACCTGGCATTCATGTTCATTAAGTGCTCAAAAGCAAATGACTTGTCTTGTCACGTGCTCGGTTCAATTCTCTTTGTGTTGACGTTACAGCAAAATCAAAGTAAAATGTCACAAAGGCCACCTGAGCGTAACTCTAAAATGGCACCATTTATCCTTCATGTTATACAAAAGCAGTAAAATATACAGCATTAATGCACATCACTCAAGATGGTAAGTCTACCTGTTGCTATGGTGAACCATATATTTCGGACTGTGACACAGTATCTAGAGTAAAATGTGACTCATGGAGTATCCGATATTTGTCATTTCTCAGACATCCTTCTCCCCTGCCCTGGCATCTTCATTATACAAGTGGAAACAATAGCCATAGTTTACAAGGACATATTTAATCTCCTTCCTCATTTAATTTCACCATGACTAGGAGTCAATCAAACCAGTTAATTTACTGACATAAACAACCTTGCTGACGTCTGCATTTTCTTTATTAGATGGGTTTAAATCTATCCAATATAGAGAGGTGAAGTGTGGGAAGCTTTTGAGTCCGGTCTATTACACCGTTTTCTGAATCAGGCCTTCAACACGGTCCACAGGAGTTCAGGGATGCTGAAGGGCATTTGCGAGATGTACTGTCTGTGTTTTGAGAGGCGATCAGCTTTCCTGCAGGTGTCGAGAGCTAGAGATGTAACTCGACTTCAGGAGCCTAGATTCCCTCTCCATGTGGTGTACTGTACACGGAAACCATGTACGTGGAACACATTAGCCGTGTTACAGTGCCCCCTGATGGACACACCTGGGTTAAACACTCCTCCCGCCGAACTCCTCTCTTCCCTGAGGCAGTCTGCCTGAGCCCCCTCCCCAAGTCCCTCAGATATGTTTACAGATCGACTCGGCCAAGTGGTCATGACTTGGAGCCGTGTTGAGATAGCTGATTTGCACAAAGCAGAGCTCCAATCCATCATGCGCTCCAGCATTTTGTGAGACAGCTCTTTTCCCCAGCTTTGAGAGAAATCAGGCTTTGCCAAGTAGCTGCATAGCTTCTAAAGCGGTGAAATATCACAGTGGGCCTTCTTCATTTTGTCTGCTTGTGGTTTGTGACTCCCACGAAATTGCTTGACCTCGACCTTTACAGGGAACTGTCCCTCTGTGGGCCTTTTCCTTAAAGATTGTTAGGCTTGAATGTCATTTTATGTTGCCCTCCATTTTGTGAAAGGGAGCGGGGAGTCAAGAGAATTAGAATGTATTTCAGGTTCTGGAGCAAGTGGTGCATTGCTGCAACTCGGGGAAGGAGGGAGTGTGGGGTAGAGAAGGAAGGGGGAATGCTGCGGACACACTGTTGCTAGGAAACACTTGTGGCTTCTCCTCTTCTCTCCCTGTCTCCTTGAAGAAGCCAGAACAAAGTGACTGAAAGAAGCAGCCAGAGTGAAATGTCACTCGTATCCTCCGAGGAGTTTTAGGGAATGTGGCGCATGTACCCAAAAGGCACTCTGAGCCAACATACCCCCATCTCTAATTCCTTGCCATATGTCTATCAGCATAATCCCCCGAACAGATATTTGATTATCAAAGCCGACCGGCTGAAAAGGCTCAACTCTCTCTGCCACCAAAACCCCTTTTCTCCCACCACATTAAGATTCCGAGTGTGTCGACACACCACCAGTGGCCTGGTCCAGTCCCATAACTCCCCCAGGGGAGGGAGGGACTATAACCCAGCTGTACTAGACATAACAGCCTGACTGGTGCTGTGCTGTTGGGCACACTTGGTCATCAAAGGGGCTCCCTACAGATTGCCCATCATGTGCTATGTTCACGTGGCAGCATTTGAATGGTCAAAATAGAGTGGAGTGAATTCATTTTCTTGATTGAATGGAGTTGCATTGTGTGCCTGCCGAAAGCTAATTATCTCGTGAACTCGAGAATAATGTTTTTATTTTATTTTTTATCTTGTTAAGTAAAGCTCTGACAGGCGGGCAGGCAGCGGTGAGATGTACTCACGAGACTCAAAGGCTTCCATCCATACTAACGCTGACGTGGCACGGTCACATGTAAAACCGTATTATTGCAGGATAAAACACGTGTTTTAGAGATATGATTACTCCGGTATGGCGCTGAAGGAGAAAAGTACTGTTTTGGTTCTGAAGGAGAGTTGAAGATGCTGAGTACGACACTGATGACGATTTACAATGAATAAAAGTCAGAGCGGCAATGGATGCATAGATCTGGATCCAGGTTCGCCTGGGTATAGCAGTTTCTTTAGGAGCGGAAACACAGTGAAGAATCGGTCCGTTCAGGAGAGAGAGAGCGAGAGACTGGGCGGTGGATATGTCATTTTAAATGCCAATATCAATATTGACTGTGGTGGAATGTCCTGTGGCCAGGAGGGATGCATACTCAAGACTGGGCTGACCTGGTTTCACACAGTCTTCTCTTTGTGTTGCCCTCACAACACCCACACAACTCCTCCACAGGACTGGTAAGCACTGCATACACTTTACTATCAAGACCTAGCTTTACACGTTTGCCTATACTAAAGTACTCTATCTATTTGAGAGTGTATTCAGTCTCCTATTTTGAATCAACTCTTCAAAATCGAATGCTTGCCGAACATTACGTAACAATTCTTGTTCCTATTCTTGTTTTTGTAGGTTTTGGAGTGCCTGTCCAAACTGCCAGAATGCTGTTAAGAAACTCCATGATCTCAGCTCTTCTGGCATACTGTAAGTATATAGTCCAGTAGTAAATGCAGGCTATTGAGCAGGCTGTTAGAGCATGCACCATGGAAGAGGGGTTGCATTTTAAAAGTGGATTTCTGTCAAAACAATAAACACACTCCGTGCCGAGCACCCCCACAACAACAGTGCATGAAGAGAACCATATTAAGTGGCTGTAAATGAATGTAAAACAGAATCCTCGGGGGGTTGCATCAGTTTATTGGTGGAATGGCTGTCATTTACAGCATGATGGAGTGTTTCGTGCAACATTGCATCTAACCCAGGGTGCTAGGCGCTAGCTATCAGAGTGGCTTTGAAGGACTGGTGAGAGACAGGCAGCATCCATTTTTTTTTTTTTTTATTCCCCCCCCCCCCTTTCCCCCTTCCCCCCCCCCCCTTTTTCCCCTTCCACTTTTATTTAACCATGTAGGCTAGTTGAGAACAAGTTCTCATTCGCAACTGTGACCTGGCCAAGATATAGCCAAGCAGTTTGACACACACAACAACACAGAGGCACACATGGAGTAATCAAACAACACAATCAATAACACAGTAGAACAATCTATATGCAGCGTGTGCAAATGAGGTAGGATAAGAGAGGTAGGGCAATAAATAGGCCACGGTGGCAAAGTAATTACAGGACAGCAATTAAACAAAATAACACTCTTATTAAGGCAATGAAACTATTCAACTGTCTGTCTCAGTAAAATAAGACACTCTACCATGTAAATAGAGTGTCTTATTTTGTGTTGTCGTGTTGTCTAAGTATCTGGAAACAGGGCTCCGCCTGGTTGTATAAAAACTACCAGTGAGTGCTATTTAACCTAACAACAACTCCATGTGGACCAGCATGTGCAGTTAGTTGTGTTTGAGATGTGTGTTCATATCAGGGGCTGCCTGGGTAATCAATTAGTATTGATTCATCTAGAAAATCCAACCCCACTGCATTTCCTCGAGGTTACAATGGTGTCACGTGTGCCAGAGAAAAATTGCTTTCCGTAAGGCCTGACTATGCCTTAGTGATAAGTAGCTCATTTCAATTACAAGGTCCGGCCTGTGTGTTCAGGTGCCATGACTGATTGGAAATTCATTGTGCAGAGTAATAGAGTTAATGAAGATCCAACTCTAGTGTTGAGGCCTGGGTGGGAGTAATGGATGCCGGTCAGAATAGCTACAACCTGCCTTTTAACCTCTAAGCTTAGAAGTTAGCGCCTTGTTACGGTTTTACCTGTGGAGGCCCCTGCATGCTTTTTACAGCGTTGTTGCAGGACAAGTTAATTAATTGAGAGTGATTGAGAAGTCACCCCCCCCCCATCTCTCTCTCTCTCTCTCTCTCTCTCTCTCTCTCTCTCTCTCTCTCTCTCTCTCTCTCTCTCTCTCTCTCTCTCTCTCTCTCTCTCTCTCTCTCACATCCAAGTCCTGCTGTTTGGTTTTGCTCTTGAACGTGAAAAGCAAAGGGACGGAGGGGTGAAGAAGGTCGGAGATGTCATTGAAGTAAACAAGGATTTGAAGGTGGGAAAAGACAATAAAGGAAAGAAGAAGAAGGTCGAAGGTGTTGTTGAGGTCAAAAGGGATCCAACAGTGGGAAACAACAAGAAGGGAAAGAAGCTGACCCAAAACGAAAAGGTCAAAGGGAAGGAGACAGGAAGTCCAAAAAGGGACAAGGAGTTAAGGAACGACACTGTCTGCTCCAGCATCGGTGGCATCTGCCAACGCAGTTCCTACGTCTGTCAGGGGAGGTACCTGAAGGACAAGTGTGCTGCACCTAAGACACACCAGTGCTGTATGCCAGGTGACACACTACTCCATAACACTCTGCTTGGTAGTTCACATTAGGAGTCTTTTGGCTTTCTGCTATGTTCAGTGGTAACACAGTCTCATGTCTTGTCCCTACAGCCGGTGCTTGGAGCGTCCTGTGTGCCGGTCACCATAACAACAGAGTGAGGGGTTGTGACTTGTTTGGCTGTGGGGGCTTCAACTCTAGAAGGTCTCTGACATGGGAGGGGGCCTATTTTATCCTCTTTTGGGGACATTTCACAGAGCTCATCATACCTCTCTGAGCTTGACACTGCTCATGTTTAAACCACAGAAAGATGGGTTACGTTACATTATTGACACTATAGGTTGAAACACACGTCTAAGGCGGCGAGTAGCCGAGCGGTTAAGTTTAAGAGTATTGGATCAGTAACCGAAAGGTTGCTAGTTTGAATCTCCAAAGCCAACTAGGCGAAAAAAATCTGTCAATGTGCCCTTGAGCAAGGCACATAACCCTAATTGCTCCTGTAAGTCACTCTGGAGAAGAGCGTCTGCTATATGAGTAACATGTAAATAGGCATGTCTAAATATGCGTTTGCATCAAAGGTTAAACATATTTTGTATGTTTTCTCTCACAGAGATGATGACAGCCTCCACAAGGCAGTGGATGTGGTGTGTGACGATTACAGCATTGTCAACGCCCCCTTCTCAGGTACCCTGAGGGGGCCAGTGGTGGGTATCCAGTACGATGGCGTTAAACTTACCAACTCCGGTGAGCACTTCATACTGTACAGTATACACTTGTAGCTTCATTGCCGTAGATTTCACATTCAGCGGGAAAAAAACAACACAAGAGACTGGTAACTCAAGGATGCTCCTATACCATGACTGTGAGAGCGAAACCTTGAACAGCTCTAACTAAATCATTATAACCTTTCTAGACGATCTAGTAGCGTGTAATGGGGCATCAGGTGTTCTGTCCAGGCCAGAGGCTAATGTCTCGTTATGGAGGAAGTAACGAGGGATTAGCCACGCTAGTGGAGGAGGGCTGAGATCCCACTGAACTCCCCTTTGCCTTTGACACATGGACCTGGCTGCTTTTGAATTCCCATCAAAGGCAGCTAACGCATAATGATCTCCAGTAATGGCCGTCGTTAAGGCTGCAGCCATGCGTCTGCATTAGCCGTGTGCATCCTGGCCTGAAACAGGGTAAACAACATTATTCTGGTCCTCACTACCTCTAATTGAACTGCAGTATGGGAGGAACACATGTTCTGTCAGACTCTTTCATCTTTGTGCAAACTGTGGCGTGATTAGGCCTCACAGGGAACAAATGAACGATCATCTGATTGCAGTGCAGTGTTGAAGAATGAGGGAATAAGCAGTTTTCCACGGCTTCCTAATGTGTGTTAGTGCCCGTTTGTGTTTGCTATCATGGCAAGAAGATCTGGGACTAAATGGGTATTGTTCATATTACTATTGTTTCACGCTTTATCATAACCAAGGTCTGATGTGCATCACAAGATGGTATTGTCCCACTGAGCTAAAGCCTGGGCAAGTCTTCAGGTCTTGGTTGCTCAAGGTTACTCATCACGCAAGGGTCGTTCACCGAGTTATCTCCCTTCCATTAACAGCATTTTCTTAATTTGTATGACAGAGTACTGTGTGAAGATCTTCAACATCCGTCCATACCGCTACATGGGGCCCATCTCTCAGGGAGAGGCCCTGGGTTATCTGCTGCCCCTACAGGAGCGCTTCTCTGGCATCACTTCACACATGGAGCTGCAGATGTGTGACCGCTCCGACCCATCACCATACATCTGAACACTCCTGGGCCACATGTGACAGGCCTCTATAGACTGAGGCTGGGGACACAGATATTTTTCTGAACCCCAAATACTGATTTCCCTAATATGTGATGGGGAAAAAAAACTATATATATAAACTACAACCATATTTCTCTTGGAATTCGTCTCAATGGTCCTCCCATGTGAGTGAATAGGCCAGGTACAACTGCAATTCTCCTTTGCACCAACAGAGGGCATTAAACAACAAAATGTTCCTAGATGCGGTATTCATAATGTACCACAAGATGATGCTACATCTCAACACAAACCTCTGTGTTGGGCTGAAAATGTATCACAAAAATAGCTCATCCACGCCAGCTTCAATTAAAGTGTGTGTAGGGCCTTCTATTTGGATGGCACTCTTAAGATAACAAAAAAAGAAGGCAAACACAGTGGACAAGCAGTACTACAACCCCCTTAATTGTGTGTTTTTCAGCTAATTTTAACATGTGTCTTTCTAAATGTATCTGTGTTTTTCCATATATGAATGTAGTGCATGTTCAATAAAAAAGGCTATTATAAACTGGTTACTGAAGTAATTAAAGCAGTAAAAACAAATGTTTTGTCATACCCCATGGTACACAGTCTCATATACCACAGCTGTCAGCCAATCAGCATTCAGGGCTGGAACCACCCAGTTGATATTTGCCAGTATAGAGTGCCCTTCAAACAACTGGATTCACATCAAGATTACATTTACATTTAAGTCATTTAGCAGACGCTCTTATCCAGAGCGACTTACAAATTGGTGAATTCACCTTCTGACATCCAGATCAGACAGCTCTGTTTGACAGATGCTGGTCTTCTTTTGCTTGAGACGGGAAAGATAGGTAAGATATAGTCCATGTGCTCCTAACAACAAAAGACCCGTTTATTTTCAATCCAGACAAAAACATAAATAAATGTGCTCTACTTTCCTCGTGAGCTAATTTCAATGCTGGTAGACAGATGGTAGAGACAACATCATTTCACATTAAGAGCATATTATTCATGGCACCACTCAGATTCAAGACAAATTATAGAAGTGTTTATGTCAGATTTATCTTGTGGGAAAACGTGCCAAAAGCCATTTGGTCTGTATCACCTCTTCTACCTCTTTACGGTACATATCTGAAATGGGACCTTTGAAAGGATTCTAAAACAGAATCTCTATCACGGAGGATGCCAAATCATCAACATCTTTATCCATTGTATTACCTTCTTCAGTTTCATATTTTAGTCAATGCTCTTCTCCAGAGTAATTTAAAGGCACAATTGGGGTTGATTTGATTTGATTTGACGTGCCTTGCTCCAGGGGACATCGTCGGATTTTTAACCTAGTCGGCTCGGGATTCAAGCCAGCAAACTTTCAGTTACTGGCCCACCACTTATAACCACTAGGCTACCTGCCGCCCAGAGCCAACCCATTATACCTGCATTGTTTTTGTGCTCAGCTCAGAGTTATACAGTATGTGTACAGGGTGAAGGAGGTTTCGGACATACACCAACCCCCTGTTGGTGGCATCCATGGGCAACAGCTCAGCTGCAGCTTGAGTGAGTAGCAGCAGCTTGTGTGAATTCTGGCTCACCACCACCACAACCTTCAGGGAGGGCTCATCTTCATCACTTGATGTGTCAACTATATTTAATGATGACTGAGGCACGAAGACCAGGCACTGATGTTGAGTAACAGATAAGACCATTGGGTTTCTACCCCCTGTTGTTGGTCTAGAATTATTGTGGGCATGAGGGAAACTTGCCAGGCATATGTGTGGCATTCTTGAAGTTGTGCCTTGGTATACAGTCTTTGGCTGATTCTTAAGGATATTTATTGATCTTGTTTCACAGTAGATATTACAATGTTTACATTACAAAATCATATTGAATAATACAGGATACACTGAGTGTACATAACATTAGGGACATCTGCTCTTTCCATGACATAGACTGACCAGGTGAATACAGGTGTAAGCTCTGATCCCTTATAGATGTCACTTGCTAAATCCAGGTTAAAGAAGGATTTTTAAGCCTTGAGACAATTGAGACAGGGATTGTGTATGTGTGTCATTCAGAGGGTGAATGGGCAAGACAAAATATTTAAGTGCACCAGTTTGTGTCAAGAACTGCAACGCTGCTGGGATTTTCACACTCTGGCGAGTCCATGTCATGTTTCGTTCACAGTATATTAAAGGCTAATCACAAAATAACCAGAATGTAAATTAGTTACAATAAAGAGGCAGGTTAGCATTTTTCATCATGAATCTTGTTCTGGTGGCAGCTCTGCAGAGTGGTAACTAGCTGGCACAGCCATAAAGTCATAAAATCTTAATTTAAACCTAACCATAACCTTAACCCTAACATTAACCACACTGCTAACCTTAATGCCTAACCCTCACCTTAAAGTAAGACCAATAAGCTCATTTTAGTTTTCATGAATTATTACGATGTAGCCAATTTTGACTTTGGCCCATCTAGAGAGAAGGGTGTAAATGTGACCTACAATTTGGGGTGTCCACTTTGTACCTCTATTTTTGAAACTAGGAGGCGGGGCACTGCTTTCCCGCAGTTCTGTTAACAAAGGCGAGGGCAGGTGTTTGGCAGGATGGAGCGAGGGACACTGTGTGATAGCTAGGACTCCAGTACACAGCAGGAGAGTGCTGGGATAGGTAGCTAGAGAACTAGGACACCGGTAGACAGTGTCCTTCGCCTATTGGGCACCGACCCTATCTTGCACTGACCCTACGCACACTCACTAGACTATATATATACGCCATATACACACTCACTCACACACTAATTTATACTCCCAAACAAAACCCAAACACGTCCACATACACTACATACAGTACCAGTCAAAAGTTTGGACACACCAACTGTTCAAGGGTTTTTCTTTATATTTAATATTTTCTACATTGTAGAATAATAGTGAAGACATCAAAACTATGAAATAACACATGAAATAATGTGGTAACTCAAAAAAGTGTTAAACAAATCCAAGCATATTTAATATTTTAGATTCTTCAAAGCAGGCACACTTTGCCTTGATGACAGCTTTGCACACTCTTGGCATTCTCTCAACCAGCATAAGACATTATTTTCTAACCGTCTTGAAGGAGTTCCCACATGTGCTGAGCACTTGTTGTCTGCTTTTCCTTCACTCTGCATCCAACTCATCCCAAACCATCTCAATTGGGTTGAGGTTAGGTGATTGTGGAGGCCAGGTCATCTGATGCAGCACTCTATCACTCTCCTTCTTAGTCAAATAGCCCTTACGTAGCATGGAGGTGTGTTGGGTCATTGTCCTGTTGAAAAACAAATGATAGACCCACTAAGCGCAAACCAGATGAAATGGCGTATTGCTGCAGATGCTGTGGTAGCCGTGCTGGTTAAGTGTGCCTTGAATTCTAAATAAATCACTGACAGTGTCACCAGCAAAGCACCCCACACCATTACACCTCCTCCTCCATGCTTCACGGCAGCAAATCGACCATGAAGGCCTGGTTCACGCAGTCTCCTCTGAACAGTTGACGTTGAGATGTGTCTTACTTGAACTCTGTGAGGTGTTAATTTGGGCTACAATTTCTGATGTTGGTAAATCGGATTAACTTGTCCTCTGCAGCAGAGGTAACTCGGTGTCTTCCTTTCCTGTGGCAGTCCTCATGAGATGGTTTTTGCGACTGCACTTGAAGAAACGTTAAAAGTTCATGAAATGTTCTGCGTCGACTGACCTTCATGTCTTAAAGTAATGATGGACTGTCATTTCTCTTTGCTTATTTGAGCTGTTCTTGTCATAATATGGACTTGGTATTTGACTAAATAGGGCTATCTTCTGTATACCTACCTTGTCACAACACAACTGAATCGCTCAAATGCATTAAGAAGGAAAGAAATTCCACAAATTAACTTTAAACAAGGCACACTTGTTAAATGAAATGCATTCCAGGTGACGACCTCATGATGCTAGTTGAGATAATGCCAAGAGTGTGGAAAGCTGTCATCAAGGCAAAGGGTGGCTACTTTGAAGAATCTAAAATATTAAATCTATTTTGATTTGTTTAACACTTTTTGGTGACTACATGATTCCATATGCGTTATTTCATAATTTTGATGTCTTCACTATTATTCTACAATGTAGAAAACAGTAAAAATAAATAAAAACCATGGAATAGCAAGTGTGTCCAAACTTTTGACTGGTACTGTACAAACACATACACATACACATGACACACACACACACATACTGACACAACACACACACACACACTCATTATTTGCTGTTGCTATTCTGTTCTTTATTTCACTCGTATTATTTTGTATCCTGCCTTCATGTACATATCTACCTCAAATGCCTTGTACCTCTGTAAATTGATCTGGTACTGGTACTTCCTGTATATAGCTCCATCCTTGTGTATTTTATTTTATTCCTCTTGTTATTATTTTTTAAATATTTTTTAAAAACTCTGCATCGTTGGGAAGAGCTCGTAAGCAAGCGTTGCATGGTAAAGTCTACACCTGTTGTATTGGGCAAATGTGACAAATCATATTTGATGCAATTTTTCCTGCAGTTCTGTTAAGGACGGCGAGGGCATGCGTTGGGCAGGCGTTAGTGAAGGACACTGTGTGCTAGGTAGCAAGCTAGCTAGGACACCGGTAGACAGTGTCCTTTGCCCCAGAAAAACTCTGATAATACATTTATTTCAGAGGAAATCCAGAATATCAAAAGGGTCACACAAGCATGAAGATAGCATGCTCCAGGTGGGCTTTAGTGCAGGAACAAATGGGATGCTCGAAGGGGGCGTTTCTACAGACGCAGCATTGCCCACAAGCAGGAACGCCCGAATTGCTGGCCGCAATCACACACAATTGGATCAAGCAGAAATCGCTCAGTTCTGCCTCCAGGACAAGACTCATCCCAATAAACGTCAACCTGATTTAAAGTGTCGCAGGCAGGGCTGGTCTGTGGTGGAGGCTTTCCAGTTATCAAATTAGAGTCGGTGAGCTGGGATAGGCTGGGAGTTTGGTTCAGAGAAGTTCGGACATAGCCTACTGCGGGACGGGGCAAGAAGAGTAGCGACTGAATGTGGGACAGGAAATCTGACGTGGACCATCTACGAGAAATAATCGCATTTGTTGCATACAGCAATCAAGGATCTCACCCGCGTGAATGACAAAGGTTGGGTGGGTAAACTTTGTCATTCGGGTCTGATCGTTCTAAAACCGGGCTGTTGTTTTTAGTGGAAGCGCTGAAAGAGAACATCATGCCAAGGCGGACCGTGCACGAAGTAACAGTTCAAGATGTCCAGAAGAGGAGAAATCCGAACAAACACTATGTGAGTCAACAAGTCATTTTTTCTATGGTAGAGGACCGACCACATCTGTATATTGTAGGAAAGTACACGCCACAAAACCCTTATTTTCTTCGATTCAAGTTCAGTTATATTTTTCGTTCGCTGGCTGCTCTGGTCAGGAAAGGTAAAAACAAAGGGAGTATCAAATTACATTTTACCAAAACAGTTGCTGCAAAAAAAGATTACAGTGCGACTTTGTTGCATTAATCTAAAGAAAATTAGAATGAAGGATATATATATATATTTCTAGATTTATTTTTTCTTAGACCTGAACACTTGTCAACATCTGGAAATAACGGGGCGTACTGCATGCACTTTCCAGATGCTGGGTGTTATTTTACATACAAATTCAAATACCTTTTGGGCCTATACTAGGCTCCTAGTGAAATAATGATTGTAAAGCCTTTTGAACACTGCTAAGAATGTACACCTGATTGTGACTTTATTTCATTTAACTAGGCAAGTCAGTTTAAGAACAAATTCTTATTTACAATGACGGCCTAGGAACAGTGGGTTAACTGCCTTTTTCGGGGGCAGAAGGACATGTTTTCACCTTGTCAGCTTAGGGATTCGATCCAGCATCCTTTCAGTTACTGGCCCAAAGCTCTAACCACTAGCCGCACGAACTTTAATAAACATACACATCACAAGACAAATATGAATAAGTGTGTTTTCCAAAACTGCTGCAACTTGGATGTTATATGACTATTACAGTAAAGTAGAGTACAATTCTATGCACCTGAGAAAGAACAATGAGGTCAACATAGCGGTTTTGAAAGTAGTGGAGGGCATGATAGGTGTCTGTGTTTAGAGAACCTGACAGACTTTTCAAAACATCCCGAGGACATTGGTCTAATGTCTATTTCAGAATGGTTGCCAGACAACCAGATATCTTTCCTGAAGTGGAGAATCTGTGCATTACAGTATGATTATTTGGGTTGGCCCTACCTACCAGGCCTTTATGCTCTCCTATAGAGGGCTTGCAATTGAGTCACAAATGTATTTATATTGTAGCGACCCGCACAGACAGCTGTGTGTTATGTCTTAGGCTAGGATGTGGTTGTGTTGTACTGACCAGTACCCGGTGTTCGCGGGGTCCGACATATCAGTCAACCTGCTATCTGCCAATCACGGGAATGCCTGGAATGTTCTGATGCCGGGCATCCTGGTGGTTGGCGGAGTGGCGTGGAGGGGGTTGGGCAGGGGGTGAGCATTGGAAGTTAAGACCAGGTTCAGCCTTTATTCTCTCTCTTACGTCTGGGCTGCCCAAGAGAAGGTCACGATTGGCTTATGGGTTATCTGTTATCTTTTTGGCGTGTGCTACGGCCCAAACAGTAGCCTGTGTAAAGTTGGTTTAATAAACCGTCAATTCGCAAACTCAAGCCTCTGTCTGGACAATTGTTCCTTTATGATCTAGTCAGGTCATTACATTGGTGTCAGAAGTAAAAACGTTGATACAAGTTAGCCAGCTAGCTAGCTGACTTATGTGGCTAGCTACCGTAGGTGAGAACGGGGGTTGAAAATGCGTCGAGGGAATCCGAAAGTGAAGGTGGAGGTAGGGGACGATTATGGCCAAGGAGGTCCGTGTGAATGGACGTCGGGGGTTCTGTCTGAGGAGATCGCCAGGGCGTCGGAGCGCAGAGGCCGCTTGAGGGAGGACGTTAGAGCGATGGCGGCTGAAGCAGGCATGAGTGCTTCGTCGACTGTATTTCGCGCGGATTCTGGTGGGCGCACCGAAGTGGCGACGTCGACGCGGCGTGACGAGGAATCTGGGGCTCAGGATGTAAACAAACATGGCGGCGCCCAGTTCCCGGCTGCGTCCGTATCTGTTAAGACCCCCGAAGTATTCCGGTAAGGCGGATTGGGAAGCTTTTCATGCTCAGTTTGAACTGTTAGCTCATTTTAGGGGTGGTCGGATGAAGAAAGGGCACTGCAGTTGGCTTTATGCCTCACGGATGAAGCTCTGGCCTGTTTGATATTGATTAGCCCCGAGGACAGGCATGATTATGGTGCTTTAGTGGGAGCACTGAGGAGGCGCTATGGACAGTGTGTACAGCCCGGGCTACTGCGCTCCGAACTGAGTAATAGACGCAGGCAGCCTGGAGAGCCTCTACGGGTGCTAGCTAATGACATTGAGAGCCTCTCTCGGCGGGCATATGCTCACATGCCCCCTCCGTGCAGAGCGAGCTAGCACGGGACCAGTTCATACGGGCGCTCTCTCCTACGGAGCTGCGCATACAGACCCAGCTGGCTCATCCTGAGTCATTGCAGACAGCCTTGGAGATGGCTTTGGAGAGGGAGCTGGTGTGGGCTGGGGCTTCAGCTGGGGCTTTGGTGGGGGTGCAGGGAGACACACCCTCTGTGCGAGCTGGGGGGCAGAGCAACCCGGAGCCGGAAAAGCCTGCTTGGGTGGCCGAAATGACAAAACTCATTCGGGCTGTGTCGCTACAGGCGGCACGAAACACAAGCCCTGGTCCCAGGGTCTGCTGGGGTTGTGGCCAGCCAGGCCATCTGCGCCGAGATTGCCCCATGTCCCCCAGAGCTCAGGGAAACGGCTCGGGGTCCGCATAGACCGGGTAGTGCGGACCCCTGGCTTTCTATCCCAACCACCATCATCTTCAGGAGGAGCCCACCTGCACAGACGGGAAGCAAGGCTCCACTTCCCCCAGAAGCAGACGAGGGCAAGCGGATGGAGCCTGTTGTTGTGGTGGGCCGGACCTGTGTTGGGGACTTTTGTCATGTCCCTGTCACTGTGGAGGGGGTGCCCTGCTCCGCCCTGGTGGACACTGGGTCCACAGTAACCCTGGTGAGGCCAGATATTGTGCCAGGTTGGACTCAGTGTGAGCCTACAACTGTGCAGCTCCGCACAGTCACAGGTGAGCTGGCACCCATGAAAGGGAAGGGAATAATGACTCTGACAGTAGGGGGCAGGACTGTGCGTCATCCTGTGTGGGTGGCGGCTGTGCAGGACCCTTGTATCCTGGGGTTGGACTTTCTTAGGAGCACAGGCTGCCAGTTAGACCTAAATAGGGGCACACTGAGCTTCCAGGGAGGGACGGAAGTCACCATGGCCCCCCTAATGTCACATTCACTCAACCCAACAAACCCTTTACTCCAACAGTTAAAGCAGCAGAGACTCATGGCTGCGCCCCCCCCCCACAGCTGTGTGTGACTTTTCCCCAGTCCCCCTGTCACCTACGGCGGTGTGTTACATTCCCCAGCTACCTCCATGACACAGCCCTCTGTGAGCCCGGGCCGCAACCCCCAGCCCAGCTACCCCAGATGGGAGAGGAGAGGACACTGTCTGCAGTGAGGGAGATATGGGGGAGGAACTGTGTTGGTCTTGACCCCGAGCAGCAGGAACGGTTGTGGCAGTTGCTGTTTGAATTCAGAGACAGTTTTGCGTTGAGTGAGGGAGAGGTGGGTCAGACTCATCTGGTGCAGCATGAGATCGACACAGGTGATGCTCGACCCATCAAGATGCGTCCCCGCCGTATCCCGCTGGCACGCCAGGAGGCGGCAGACAAGGCTGTGTTGGAGATGCAGCGGGCAGACTTCATTGAGCCCTCAGACAGCCCCTGGGCGGCGCCAGTCGTCATGGTTCCGAAGAAGGGGGGCAAGCTGAGGTTCTGTGCGGACTACAGGCGGCTGAATGAGGTAACCAGGAAGGACTCATACCCCATACCACGTATCGATGAGTCGCTGGACCTGGTTAGGGGGTCCTCCTGGTTCTCCTCACTAGACCTCCGAAGTGGCTACTGGCAGGTGCCCCTCTCCCCAGAGGCCAGAGCCAAAACTGCGTTCTCCACTAACAGAGGACACTGGCAGTTCAAGGTCCTGTGCTTTGGCCTGTGCAACGCTCCAGCTACTTTTGAGCGTTTGATGGACAGGGTGCTGGATGGCATCCCCCGACAGCAGTGTCTGGTATACCTCGATGACATCCTGGCCCATGGCAGCTCCTTCCAGTCAGCCCTGGAGGCGCTACGGCGTGTGCTGGAGAGGGTGGCTGCCGCAGGTCTGAAGCTCCACCCCGAGAAGTGCCACTTCATGAGGAGAGAGGTGTCCTTCTTGGGCCACCAAGTGGGGAAGGAGGGGATCAGCACCATGGAGGACAAGGTAGGGGCTGTCAGAGACTGGCCCACCCCCACCGACCAGCGTCAGCTGAAGAGCTTCCTGGGCCTGGCCTCGTACTACAGGAGGTTTGTACGGGGCTTCTCAAGCGTTGCTGCTCCACTGAACCGCCTGCTGCCGAAGGACAAGGCTTTCACTTGGACAGTGGAGTGTGAGGAGGCGTTCAACACCCTCAAACGTGCACTGATCGAGGCCCCGTGCTCGCCCTGACCTCACCTTGCCCTTTATCCTGGACACAGACGCGAGCAATGTGGGCATGGGTGGGGTGCTGGCCCAGGTGGGGCCAGAGGGGAGAGAGTGGTGGCGTACTTCAGCAAAACATTTGACAAACATGAGCGCCGCTACTGTGTCACCCGGCGGGAGCTCTTGGCTGTTGTGGCTTCCGTCAAACACTTCAAGTACTACCTGGGTGGTCTGCCCTTTACTGTAAGGACTGACCACTCTGCTCTCCAGTGGCTCATGTCTTTCAGAGAGCCAGAGGGGCAGGTGGCACGCTGGTTGGAGGAGCTTCAGCCGTATGACTTCACGGTGGTGCACAGGGCAGGGGCACGCCACTCCAACGCCGACGCCATGTCCCGTCGGCCCTGTACTGCAGACGGCTGCCGCCACTGTGAACGGAGAGAGGGACGGGAGAGAGAGCTGCGGGCAGAGGAGGGTGTCTGTGCCACAGTGTGTCGGGCGAGCGGGCCTGTCTGCTGCGAGCTGCAGACTGTCGACGTGGCTGAATGGCGGCAGCAGCAGGGACGGGACACAGACCTACAGCCAGTGCTACAGTGGGTAGAGGCGCAGGTGAGGCCACCATGGGAAGAGGTGACAGCGCTCTCACTCGCGACCAAAGGGTTGTGGTCGAAGTTTGAGAGACTGCGGCTGGCTGATGGCGTGCTACAGCGGGCATGGAAGGAGTCAGCTACGGGAGAGGAGAGGTGGCAGGTGGTGGTCCCAAAAGCATTGCGGGAGGCTGTGCTCCAGAGTACTCATGGGGGTGGGGACTGGACACTTTGGGGTCACAAAAACACTGCGCCGTCTCCGTCAGGGCTTCTACTGGGGGCAGCACAAGAGGGATGTGGAGGACTTTTGTCGCCGCTGTGACAACTGCACAGCGAGAAAGGGCCCCCAGGCCGCTCTCATGCTCAGCTCCAACAGTTCCCAGTGGGGGCTCCCATGGAGAGGGTGGGAGTGGATGTAGTTGGGCCGTTCCCCACCACAGACAGTGGAAACCGCTGGGTGCTCACGGCCATGGACTATTTCACAAAATGGCCCGAGGCCTATGCTCTGCCTGACCAGGAGGCAGAGACCATCGTCGACGCCCTGACAGCGGGGATGTTCAGCAGGTTTGGAGCTGCAGAGTCCATCCACAGCGACCAAGGCAGAAACTTTGAGTCCCGTGTGTTCGCCACCATGTGTGAGAGGCTGGGTATGCACAAGACCCGCACTACTCCTCTCCATCCTCAAAGTGATGGCCTTGTGGAGCGCTTCAACAAAACGCTTGGACAGCAGCTGGCCATCGTCTCTTCCAAACACCAGCGTGACTGGGACAAGCACCTGCCTATGGTCCTCATGGCATGCCGCTCCGCTGTCCAAGACTCCACCTCCTGCACGCCTGCCCTCCTCATGCTGGGGAGAGAGATCCGCACCCCTGCGGAGATGGCGTTTGGTCGGCCCCTGGATAGCCCTCATGTTCCTCCGGGGCCGGAGTATGCCCGGAGACTCCAGGACCGCCTGGAGACAGCCCACACCTTCGCCAGAGAGCAGCTGGTGAATGCAGGTGTGAGGCAGAAAAGGAACTATGACGTGCACACCCGGGGAAGGCACTTTGTGGCTGGGGAGCTGGTCTGGGTCTACAGCCCCCTAAGAAAAAAAGGCAGATGCCCCAAGTTGGACAGTCACTGGGTGGGACCCTGCAGTGTCCTGGAGAGGGTAGGGAGGTTGTGTACCGGGTGCAGCTTCCTCCCAGGGGGAGAAAGGTGGCACTGCACCGGGACAGGTTAGCCCCATACAGAGGGGCCTCTTTTCCCCAAACCCCAGGAACCCCCACAATTCCCCTCTCTGGCAATGACATTCTCCAGGCACCCACCCTCAGGTGCCGCAGACAAGGCTCCAGACAGCCCACTCCCCCTGTCTCCCCCCGTGTCACCGCGTGGTTCCCCAGAGCCACGGACTGTATTACCCGTTCCCGCTTCCTTGTCCCCCATATCCCTGCCTTCATCCCCTGGTTCCCAGGGGGGCACTCTGCGACCATCACGGCCACGCAGGCAAAGGAGACCTCCGGGTCGCTTCAGAGACTTTGTTTGTTCCCTCGGGGACGAGGGACTTTGTGGTGGGGGGGCTGTGTAGCGACCCGCACAGACAGCTGTGTTATGTCTTAGGCTAGGATGTGGTTGTGTTGTACTGACCAGTACCCGGTGTTCGCGGGGTCCGACATATCAGTCAACCTGCTATCTGCCAATCACGGGAATGCCTGGAATGTTCTGATGCCGGGCATCCTGGTGGTTGGCGGAGTGGCGTGGAGGGGGTTGGGCAGGGGGTGAGCATTGGAAGTTAAGACCAGGTTCAGCCTTTATTCTCTCTCTCTTACGTCTGGGCTGCCCAAGAGAAGGTCACGATTGGCTTATGGGTTATCTGTTATCTTTTTGGCGTGTGCTACGGCCCAAACAGTAGCCTGTGTAAAGTTGGTTTAATAAACCGTCAATTCGCAAACTCAAGCCTCTGTCTGGACAATTGTTCCTTTATGATCTAGTCAGGTCATTACAATATTATTTATTGAACGTTTATTTAACTTGGCATGTCAGTTAAGAACTAATTCATATTTACAATGATGGCCTAACCCGGCCAAAGCCTAATCCGGACGACGCTGGGCCAAATGTGTGCCGCACTGTTGGACTCCTAATCACGGCCGGTTGTGATACAGCCTGGAATCAAACCAGGGTCTGTAGTGGCGCCTTTAGTGCTGAGATGCAGCACCACTCGGGAGCCCAAATCACCTAGCAACCGCACCAGGCGCCATGTTGGAAGACCAGAGTCAGTCTGGTGGAAGTCCTCCTCATCGTCCACATGACTGGCTGTGTTTAACTTCTGGAAGGTTGCCCATTATTTCGTTTTTCTAAGGACCCAGAAAACGGAGGCAGTGGGAGAACCTATTTGAGTAGGTAAATATCTTTTTAACATGATAGCTACAGGAACTTTGTGTGCAGGCTAACTCAAATGAGCTGCTAACATAATGTTCGCTAGCTAGCCAAGTGAATTAAAAATCACCAGCTAGCTAACTTAATATTAGCTAGTTACCTAGCCATCTTGATTTATTTATTGTTGTAACTTGAAATGCATTTGTAGCTAGGTACGTTAGCTAGCTAGCTAACAGCCGTGGAAGAGGGTGAAATGACTACTAGCAGTTCCAGCTGTCAGAGAAGAGGGCGTAGTTTACTCTGGATAAGGCAGGTACTGTACCTTTGTGGGAGGATATTATGAAAAGATTAGTGAGGAAAACTGAGGACAGGGAGCTAGAGCAACATAATATTCAGTGCTGTCTAATTTGAGTATAATGCAGCCTGTTTCTTTGTGATGTTTTCTGTCCCCAGATACCCAGTCTGCAGATGAGGTCCCAATAACTGTACCAAGAGAATAAGGGTACATCCTTGCATACCATGGATTATATGTGTACCTATGTTAGCAAATTTTGTCAATAAAAATACATTTGAAGTCACACACAATGTATAAACCTATTACAGCTAGGGCAGGCCAACCCTGCTGGGTGTGCAGGCTTCTGTTCAAACCCAGCACTGACACACCTGATTCAATTTATCAAACCTAATTAGTTGAAAATCAAGTGTGCTTTTGCTGGTCTGCAACAGAAGGCTTTAGTAATAGCCTACCTGTTACTAAGATGTCTAACCTTTATGAGTTAGCTTACTTGTATACTTTGAAATTATATGAAAGTGTTGTTTCATTGAAGTGAAGTGTATAACTTAATATAATATTCAATGTTGATTTAATCACAATCCTGGAATAAAGATGGGAAGGGAATCTGTCTGGTTCTGTGTTTTATTCTTGACTGAACCTTTTTGGTTCAGTCATAAGCTCTCCAAATTAGTTTTATTTGATTGTCACTCTTTTTCAGGAGATTAGGATATATGTGAATCCATTTTGCAGCTGATAATGACATGCAATGCCAATGCAGCCATAGGCCTACAGTACTATAGCTTCAGCCTTCTGGGCATTTGCAATGCACCCCTTGACATTGTGCATCTGAAGCAGATAATATCCTCACACATTGTTTACATATTGTTCAGCTATACAGTTGAAGTCGGAAGTTTACATACACTTTAGCCAAATACATTTAAACTCAGTTTATCACAATTCCTGACATTTCATCCAAGTAAAAATTAATTCCCCGTCTTAGGTCAGTTAGGATCACCACTTTCTTTTAAGTATATGAAATGTCAGAATAATAGTAGAGAATGATTTGAGCTTTTATTTCTTTCATCACATTCCTAGTGGGTCAGAAGTTTACATACACTGAATTAGTATTTGGTAGCATTGCCTTTAAATTATTTAACTTGGGTCAAACGTTTCAGGTAGCCTTCCACAAGCTTCCCACTCCTGACAGAGCTGTTTTGTAGGCCTCCTTGCTCTCACACGCTTTTTCAGTTCTTCCCACAAATTTTCTATAGGATTGAGGTCAGGGCTTTGTGATGGCCACTCCAATACCTTGACTTTGTTGTTCTTAAGCAATTTGCTACAACTTTGGAAGTATGCTTGGGGTCATTGTCCATTTGGAAGACCCATTTGCGACCAAGCTTTAAATTCCTGACTGATGTCTTGTGATGTTGCTTCAATATATCCACATATTTTCCTACCTCATGATGCCATTTATTTTGTGAAGTCACCAGTCATTCCTGCAGCAAAGTACCCTCACAACATGATGCTGCCACCCCGTGCTTCATGGTTGGGATGGTGTTCTTCGGCTTGCAAGCATCCCCCTTTTCCCTCCAAACATAACTATGGTCATTATGGCCAAACAGTTCTATTTTTGTTTCATCAGACCAGAAGACATTTCTCCAAAAGTAAAGTCTTTGTCCCCATCTGCAGTTGCAAACCGTAGTCTGTTTTTTTATTGGCGGTTTTGGAGCAGTGGCTTCTTCCTTGCTGAGCGGCCTTTCAGGTTATGTCGATGTAGGACTCGTTTTACTGTGGATATAGATACTTTTGTACCTGTTTCCTTCAGCATCTTCACAAGGTCCTTTGCTGTGGTTATGTGATTAATTTGCACTTTTCTCACCAAAGTACATTCATCTGTAGGAGACAGAACGCATCTCCTTCCTGAGTGGTATGATGGCTACGTGGTCCCATGGTGTTTATACCTGCGTACTAATGTTTTTACAGATGAATGTGGTAACTTCAGGCGTTTGGAAGTTGCTCCCAAGGATGAACCAGACTTCTGGAGGTCTACATTGTTTTGAGGTCTTGGCTGATTTCTTTTGATTTTCCCATGATGTCAAGCTCACCATACCTTCACTGCTATGCAATCTGGTTTCAGAGCTGGTCATGGGTGCTCTTCAACCGATCGCTGCCTGCATCTGCCCGCCTGTCCAACATCACTGCTCTGGACGGCTCTGACTCTGACTCTGAATACGTGGACAACTACAAATACCTAGGTGTCTGGTTAGACTGTAAACTCTCCTTCCAGACCCACATCAAACATCTCCAATCCAAAGTTAAATCTAGAATTTGCTTCCTATTTCGCAACAAAGCATCCTTCACTCATGCTGCCAAACATACCCTTGTAAAACTCACCATCCTACCAATCCTCGACTTCGGCAATGTCATTTACAAAATAGCCTCCAATACCCTACTCGACAAATTGGATGCAGTCTATCACAGTGCAATCCGTTTTGTCACCAAAGCCCCATATACTACCCACCATTGCGACCTGTACACTCTCGTTGGCTGGCCCTCACTTCATACTCGTCGCCAAACCCACTGGCTCCATGTCATCTACAAGACCCTGCTAGGTAAAGTCCCCCCTTATCTCAGCTCGCTGGTCACCATAGCATCACCCACCTGTAGCACGCGCTCCAGCAGGTATATCTCTCTGGTCACCCCCAAAACCAATTCTCTCTTTGGCCGCCTCTCCTTCCAGTTCTCTGCTGCTAATGATTGGAACGAACTACAAAAAGCACTGAAACTGGAAACACTTATCTTCCTCACTAGCTTTAAGCACCAACTGTCAGAGCAGCTCACAGATTACTGCACCTGTACATAGCCCACCTATAATTTAGCCCAAACAACTACCTCTTTCCCTACTGTATTTATTTTATTTATTTTGCTCCTTTGCACCCCATTATTTTTATTTCTACTTTGCACATTCTTCCACTGCAAATCTATCATTCCAGTGTTTTACATGCTATATTGTATTTACTTTGCCACCATGGCCTGTTTTTTGCCTTTACCTCCCTTATCTCACCTCATTTGCTCACATCGTATATAGACTTGTTTCTACTGTATTATTGACTGTATGTTTGTTTTACTCCATGTGTAACTCTGTGTCGTTGTATGTGTTGAACTGCTTTGCTTTATCTTGGCCAGGTCGCAATTGTAAATGAGAACTTGTTCTCAACTAGCTTACCTGGTTAAATAAAGGTGAAATAAAAATCAAATAAAAGCAAAGAGGCACTGAGTTTGAAGGTAGGCTTTGAAATACATCCACAGGTGCACCTCCAATTGACTCAAAATATGGTCAATCAGAATCTTCTTAAGCCATGACATCATTTTCTGGAATTTTCCAAGCTGTTTAAAGGCACAGTCAACTTAGTGTATGTAAACTTCTGACCCACTGGAATTGTCATACAGTGAAATAATCTGTCTGTAAACAACTGTTGGAAAAATTACTTTTGTCATGCACAAAGTAGATGTCCTAACCGACTTGCCAAAACTATAGTTTGTTAACAAGAAATTTGTGGAGTGGTTGAAACACTTATGTTATGGTTATATGTTATCTTATGGAGTCATTAAAACTTGTTTATGTAAATTTCCGACCTCAACTGTATGTTCTCAATTTTAAAAAACAACACCAGACTATGTTTGAAACGTACACACAACTACTACTACCAAGTTCAATTCCTGATACTTTTCTCCCAGAAGGTCTGACTGGCACTTGGAGCCACTGTGATGTTGAAGATGGTTTGGCTAAGACTAGCACAACAATAACATTGTCAATGCTAAATGTGTTTAAATTGTCAAATTAAAATAAGTTAGTCTATTAGAAATAGATTTTATTCAATGACGCAAAGCAGAGATCACACACAATACTTTTCATTGCACCATTATTAATGTCCAGCATGTTTACAATGTCATAAACAATAGTCTTTTACATGTTGTACCAAATTAAATGTTATATATTCATAGGGGTTAAGGGGCATTTCTGGCATGACGACAAGGTGAAGGGGCTCTCTTGTAAAAGATCTGGGTGTAGCTGGTGCAGAGGAGTCAGGTGCAGGACAGCAGAGATGAGTAAAAAAAAGTAACTTTACTCAAAATGACCTAATACATGTAGTAATACCAAGCCCACACAATAGGACCGAAATACATAAAACAAACACACAGAAAAACCATGGGGAAAACAAAGGGATAAATAATGAACATGTAATTGGGGAATTGAAACCAGGTGTGTAAAACAAAGAAAAAACAAATGGAAAATGAAAAGTGGATCGGCGATGGTTAGAAGGCCGGTGACGTCGACCGCCGAATGGCGCCCGAACAAGGAGTGGGACTGACTTTGGCGGAAGTCGTAACATCTCTACTTAAATGGCACAACAGAATCATTCAGATTGACCAAAGCACAGCATATGACAAACATTGACCAAAGCACAGGATATGACAACCACGTTGTTTAACTGAGGGAAAGGGACAAAGCGGTGGAAGTAGAAACTGATGCTGCTGAAGCGTTGCTCGTCTTCACAGTGGGAATCCAGTCAACATGGGTGTCCTGATAGAGGTCAGCTGGTGAACCAACCGTACATAAACAAATGAGAAGCACTCCTGATGTTAGAATATCACTTCTTCAGGTCACCTGTACCATCAGGGCTCTTAATGGTTTTGTTGTGTTTAATTCCGTCAGGTTTTTTTGTGTCATATAAAGATCAAATCTAACATTGGGCTGGAACAACCAATAGTCAACACAGCAGGGTTTCCTATCCCATTGAGGCCTTTGTCCTATGCTGTAATGTCCATACATTTTCCCTCCTCTTATGAATAAAGTTCTCAACAAATTATCATTGGGTCAGTGCCACTGGAGTTTTTTGGGTCTCACTTTTTCATGGTCAGGAGAATTTACGCAGCAGGTTAGGATAATTACGTTAAGGTGAGGAAAAAGGTTAGGGTTAGCTAAAAATTAAAAGCATTTACTTTTGATGTTAATTTGACAATAGCTCCATCCCTTCTGGCTATGATCCCTTTTCAAAGGCCTAGATTACATGGTTTCGTTTTTATTGATTTGTCGTCAGTGTCAGCAGAGTAGGCATAGGCTACCATCGAATTAAAAAAAGATTATGCTAATGTCCCCTGTCATATGAAGTGTAGTAGAATTGCATAAAATGTTTATCAAAGGGCACATTTTTCCTGTGCAAAGTAATTTAAAAATACATCTCTGATATCGCCTAAATTATGACTATCCAATCTACTCATCACATTAGGACTAGGCTACTATGCTTACATTAGTCTGCAAATGTGATGAGAGACTCATGCAATCCTTTGCTATAAAAGTAAATTTTTATGGTGAAAAAAGTAGCTTCCCCAAAACTTGAATCTCATTGACACATGCTAATAGCTAGACTACACGCTATCTAGCTAGATAATGTTGGCTAATTTAGTCTTGCTGTTAACACCTGGTTGACAAACCGCTAAACTAAACTATAAATCAATCAGACTTACCAATGATGAAATGATTGGAGCAGATCCTGTACTGACAGCTGTCTGAGTGCAGGTCTGGACGGGCAGAAAGGTTTCTTCGGTTTTCTGTCAGTTCTTGAGTCTTATCTCATTGGTGTTATCTGTAAAAAACCTGTTTGTCTTTCCTATCTTGTTGCACAGAAATTTACCGTGGTGATGAATCAACTTGTTTTAGGCACTGCTATCATGCAGCTTGGGTTAGCCACTCAGCAGTTGTTGTCGAAAGAATTGATGCGGTGGTCTTCCAACATGGCCGCCAAAGTAAAAGTCAACTGGCAACCCTCTATAGGCTACAAACAATGGGGTAGAAAACCATGGCCTTCGGCATGGGTATTTGTTAACCAGGAAGCATACTACTCACTCGTCTATTCCTAAGGTCATTGTCAGCTCAGAGTACACAAGCCATTGATGGAATGTTTGAACAAGGGAGGCGCTTCTGCACACTTCTGTCTGGGATAGAGAGCAGAAACAGAATATGTCGTTTGAGACTGTTTGGCCCATTTGCGTTTAGTCCTGACTACGACTTTTTGTGGCGCAAGCTTAACTTCTACAAATGGGCGTTAGGCCTACTACGAAGTCCCTGAGCCATCAGAAAGATATTGAGAATACCTTAATGTGCACATTGCGCAACGTGACAAAGCATGCCTACACGATACAGTATTCTACTTTCTGATGGTGCTGTGATCAGTGCATCACAACACTGTTTCCATCGCTGTATCCAAGCCACCTCAGCTTTTCTGCTTTGAATTATCTCTAATGCACAGGGAAAGGGTTAGGAGCTGAGCGTGGGCTGAGGCAGATGGAGGAATGTTTTTCCTATTTAAAAAAACCACTCCTCAGTCCTCCTAGGAGATATGGGGTGTGAGTATTGGTTGTACGGTGATAATGATGACTCGTTACGTAATACTAACATGCCAATACACAGTGAGCATCGTGAGGTGCAGGATATAAAGTTCTTGAGCTCCTGTGTCTGCTCCATCTGCTGTGTTTACTGGTTCACTGGTCGTGTGCCATGCGTTGAGTTCTGCATTGAGCTTCGTCCACAGCCTTGGTCTCCTACAGGGAAGGCAGGGGAAAAGGGACAGGCCGAGCTGGCCCATCCTGGGACAGAGGCCAACAGAAGCACTCAGCCAGACATAATCACTGGAGAGTTTACGTCCGATCACCTCCCAGCCTCTCTTTCGCTCTTCCTTTAGAAAAAAAAAAGTGTTTGTTGTGCTTGTATGCCAGCCAGCACCAGCAGGCCATTATTGCATGACGACAGTCGACAGGCTGCAAGACGTTTTATTTTTTATTCACGGTCTAGTTAGTACTTTGATCTTTACACAGGGTTTGTTTTCATTGATGTCACAAGCGGAATACCTAAGCCTCTAGTATTTCATTGCACCCCTAAAGTGAAGATATAGATGTACATAAAGAAAAAGACAGACGGGATCGGTCAGTTTGGCTGTTTTTGACTATGAAAATTTCCGGTATTTAGCAATGTAATACAATGTTCCGCTGTCTCACAGTGGTGGTATGTCACATGTCCGTGCATCCTTTGTAAGACTAGACTTCAATAGTGTTAGCCCAATATGCGTGAGTAGTAGGCATGATCATTTCCTATTTCATTGGAAATTATGATCTTAAGGTGTGGGAAGTGAGTTCAGAAGGATATCCCTTCTGTGTCTGTGGACAAGACAGACATCACACTAAATTACCACACAATGAACCAGCTCTATTTACTCAAATGTCATCTTCCCTAGAAACCCAGTCATTGTGGACTATTGTGTGACCACGAATTAGAAAATAAATCTTGCGATTTTACCAATTCCTTAGAGATTATTACACTGTTATTGTTGTTACTATGACAAGAGCATAACTACATGCCAATTGGTATGGATCCTGGTCGTTACACCAACCTGGTATGGGTCTGTAGGGAAAAAAAGGTTTAAACACCCTTTTTTTATTTTATTTTTAGGTTTACATCATCAAAGTGTCCTGGTCTGATGGCAGCACCGAGGTCATCTTCAGGCGCTACAGCAAGTTCTTCGACCTGCAGGTGAGCTGGGAACTGTTATGGGAAAACCACTGTGCACACCTTGTAGTACAATCGTAGTTTCACACTATATGGCCGTGTCTCAAATGGCACCCTATTCCCCGTAGTCCACTACTTTCTACCAGGGACCACAGATGAAAATGAGCTATCTAGTTAAATCTGGTGCAATGGCATGTTGTACATTGTCCCTGACAAATAACAAAATCAATAAATAATGCCCCTATGCCATCGTACAGGTGTACCAACAGGACTACAGTGTTAGTGTCTGGGTCATTGAACCTTGTGACTTGGTTTGGTAATTTATATGAGTCGATTCTGAAAATGAACTAATTCAATCGAGTCTAGAGAAGCTAAATGTGGATTCCAACAGATAACCACAAAAATATTTATTTCAGACGAGAACGTCACACAGGCCGTTTATTGCATGTGCAGGGAATTTCATCAGAGTTCCAGTTCCTTTTTCTGTGGCCATCTGTGTTAAATAGATCATCCAATACTGACAAATGCTATTTCTTCTCATAACAAATGCATTATTACGTCAATATTAACTACTTACAAATAATATAATATATAAAAGCATGATACATCATGGTTTAGTAAGGCTATGAAATATAAGACTATAAACAGTTAGGGCAGAAAGATGACCGTAATCTCTTTCAGAATCTACACTGTACAAAATATCCTGTTGTTTTTAAAGTAACGTTACGGTGCCATTTAGGATGCGAACTTGCACAGTGAAGGAGCAATGAGTCATTTAATCTGGCTGTTGCTGCTCCTCTGCAGCAACAGCCAAGTGCACTGACCCACCTGGATGCATCTCTCTGAGAGCCTGCCAAGGCTGGTGTCAGTAGGGACATAAAACCAATGAGATGGCCCGGGCTGGAAAAGTGCCTCCCACTGTGGAACACATCAACTGGCTGCTTCACTATTCTCTGGTATTGTAAAGCATCAATGGAAAAATAGTCTCTCTGGGTTCACAATAGGGCACCCATTATTTTGAAAACTATTATCCCCCCCCCCCACACACACACACACACACACACACACACACACACACACACACACACACACACACACACACACACACACACACACACACACACACACACACACACACACTGTTCCTCTTTTCCTTCCACTGTCTCTCGCTGGGTCATCATCCCTCACTCTTCTGATGTCACTGCTGCCTACCCTGCTGTCCATCCTGGAGACAACCATTGTTGAATATGAAAGGTTGAGATGAACAGATCGGGCTGGCAAAAAAAATGAAAGATGACATGGTCATACAGGCTGTCTCGTGCATCACATCCCATCAATAGTGGCAAATGCTGTGTGAACCAGACCTCAGCAGAAAATAGTTGTATTTTGTAGTTTATTTGAAAATACCAACTTTTCAAATACTTGAGGTAGTCGAATAGAGGTTATATAGAGTTATCTAAAAGGCAACTATTTTCTTTGAAATTCAAATGCAGGTATTAAAAAAACTAATACTATTTGAAGGTATATGAATATATGTCAGTTATTTGAAAACAAAAATATTTATTTGATGAAGAACCAAAAACTATAACAGTTAGTTGAATTCGTCTAAATATACTCTGAGTATACAAAACATTAGGAAGACCTGCACTTTCCATGACAGACTGACCAGGTGAAAGCTATGATCCCTTCTTAATGTCACCTGTTAAATCACCTTCAATCAGTGTAGCCTACCAGACGATCTAAATCACTTTTATACTCGCTTCGAGGCAAGCAACACTGAGGCATGCATGAGAGCATCAGTTGTTCCGGACAACTGTGTGATCACACTCACTGACGTGAGTAAGACCTTTAAACAGGTCAACATACACAAGGCTGCGGGGCCAGACGGATTACCAGGACGTGTGCTCCGGGCATGTGCTGACCAACTGGCAGGTGTCTTCACTGACATTTTCAACATGCCCCTGATTGAATCTGTAATACCAACATGCTTCAAGCAGACCAGCATAGTCCCTGTGCCCAAGAACACAAAGGCAACCTGCCTAAATGACTACAGATCCGTAGCACTCACATCCGTAGCCATGAAGTGCTTTGAAAGGCTGGTAATGGCTCACATCAACACCTTTATCCCAGAAACCCTAGACCCACTCCAATTTGCATACCTCCCAAACAGATCCACAGATGATGCAATCTCTATTGCAATCCACACTGCCCTTTCCCACCTGGACAAAAGGAACACCTATGTGAGAATGCTGTTCATTGACTACAGCTCTGCATTCAACACCATAGTACCCTCAAAGCTCATCACTAAGCTAAGGATCCTGGGACTAAACACCTCCCTCTGCAACTGGATCCTGGACTTCCTGACAGGCTGCCCCCAGGTGGTGAGGGTAGGTAGCAACACATCTGCCACGTTGATCCTCAATACTAGAGCTCCCCAGGGGTGCGTGCTCAGTCTCCTCCTGTACTCCCTTTTCACCCACGACTGCATGGCCAGGCGCGACTCCAACACCATCATTAAGTTTGCTGACGACACAACAGTGGTAGGCCTAATCATCGACAACGACGAGACCGCCTATAGGGAGGAGGTCAGAGACCTGGCCGGGTGGTGCCAGAATAATAACCTATCCCTCAATGTAACCAATACTAAGGAGATGATTGTGGACTACAGGAAAAGGAGCACCGAGCACGTCCCCATTCTCATCGACGGGGCTGTAGTGGAGCAGGTTGAGAGCTTCAAATTCCTTGGTGTCTATATCAACAGCAAGCTAGATTGGTCCAAACACACCAAGACAGTCGTGAAGAGGGCACGACAAAGCCTATTCCCCCTCAGGAAACTAAAAAGATTTGGCATGGGTCCTGAGATCCTCAAAAGGTTCTACAGCTGTAACATCGAAAGCATCCTGACTGGTTGCATCACTGCCTGGTACGGCAATTGCTCGGCCTCCGACCGCAAGGCACTTCAGAGGGTAGTGTGTACGGCCCAGTACATCACTGGGGCAAAGCTGCCTGCCATCCAGGACCTCTACACCAGGCGGTGTCAGTGGAAGGCCCTAAAAATTGTCAAAGACCCCAGCCACCCCAGCCATAGACTGTTCTCTCTACTACTGCATGGCAAGCGGTACCGGAGTGCCAAGTCTAGGACAAAAAGGCTTCTCAACAGTTTTTACCCCCAAGCCATAAGACCAATGGTTACCCGGAATATTTGCATTGTGTGCACCCCCCTTCCCCCAACCCCTCTTTTACACTGCTGCTACTCTCTGTTTATCTTATATGCATAGTCACTTTAACTATACATTCATGTACATACTACCTCAATTGGCCTGACCAACCAGTGCTCCCGCACATTGGCTAACCGGGCTATCTGCATTGTGTCCCACCACCCGCCAACCCCTCTTTTTACACTACTGCTACTGTCTGTTCATCATATATGCACTGTCACTTTAACGATACCTACATCTACATACTACCTCAATAAGCCTGACTAACAGGTGTCTGTATATAAGCCTTGCTACTCTTTTTTTCAAATGTCTTTCTACTGTTGTTTTATTTCTTTACTTACCCACACACACACACACCTTTTTTGGCACCATTGGTTAGAGCCTGTAAGTAAGCATTTCACTGTAAGGTTTACACCTGTTGTATTTGGCGCACGTGACAAATAAACTTTGATTTGATGAAGGGGAGGAGAAAGGTTAAATAATGATTTTTAAGCCTTGAGACAATTGAGACATGAATTGTGTATGTGTGTCATTCAGATGGTGAATGGGCAAGACAAAATATTTAAGTGGTTTTGAAAGGGGTATGGTAGTAGGTGCCAGGCACACTGGTCTGAGTGTTTTAAGAACTGCAATGCAGCTGGGATTTTCACGCTCAACAGTTTCCCATGTGTATCAATAATGGTCCACCACCCAAAGGATATCCAGCCAACTTGACACACCTGTGGGAGGCATTGGAGTCAACATGGGTCAGCATCCCTGTGGAACACATTCGACACCTTGTAGAGTCCATGCCCCAACGAAAGGGGCTGCCACTCAATGTTAGATGTTCCTAATGTTTTGTGCAATCAGGGTATGTTGCCCTAATAAGAGTTGTGCAAAGTTGGTAGAAATTTATTCAAAATTATTCACAGTTGTAATAGCTGCCAAAGGTGGTTCCACTAGATATTACGTCTGGGGTGTGACGACATGCAATCAATTATTTATTAATTTGGAACATTTTCTATAATTTTCTTTCACTTTGAAAATGTGGAGCAGGAAAACTATTTATTTTAAAGGAGCAAAATGTGAAGACTGTGCAAGGGGTGTGTAGACTTTCACTAGGCGCTGTAGCCTACCATTGTCGTTGATATGGCGAGTTAGTGACTTTGCCACGTGAAAGGTAAACAAACAAACAAACAGGAAGTATAGCCTACAAGCGGATTCCGACCGACAGACAGCGATGGGATTTCCCATGATTTCAAAGTTAGGCCCACAGAGGAAAGTGGAAAAAGATTTTTTTTTCTCACAAAATAATAGTTATTTTAGTTCATGTTCCTTAAAAGGCATCCTACAGTCACTGACACTTCTCATTCAATGGGCATCGCACATAATGAGTCCTAATTTTTCACAGAAGCTGGACACAAATAATGTCCAATTTAAATAAAAAAGGAGAATGTCTGATGTTTTTGATGCTCATGATATTTTTAATACAACATTGGTGATTTACATAAGGTTACCGTGTCCGCGTCCGCTGTCAACATCAATGCCATTACCTTTTGGTCGGTATTAAATATCCCTATTTGTGCTGACAGAAATTGTCATATTGGCACACATTTTTAAGGACACACCTCAAATATTTCCACCCCTCCCACCTCAGCGCAAGCGAGCTGGTAAATTGCCGAACCTGGCGTAAGGGGGGAAAATGCCAGTGCGCCAGTTTTTACATGATGAAATTGCAAATGAATGTGCTTTTGACTCTTGCACCACCTTAGCGCCAGCTGAAAATAGAGCCCTGAGCCAATAAGGGAAGACAAAGACAGACTGGTCTTGATGTTACCTCACATTCCATCTCCATATAACAGTAGGAGTGAGCTACTTTACAGTACCTAACCTAGGGCTGGGCGGTATACCATAATTTACTATATACTGGTATTGATGCAAGGACCGGTTTGGGTTTTTACTTTATCTTGTATAACGGTATTTTAATGTTTGGTTTGTTTAGTGTGTTACACCACTCTGCCTTGTGTAATGTGTTTTTTTTTAAATACTTTACTCTGTTTGCTACTGGGGTCTCCTCTCTCCATATACACACAACAAGCCCTGCCCCCTGTCACTCAAGGAGAGCAGTTTTTTCTCTACTATGAGTCACAACCACTTGCTGTTCACTGGCAGGGACAGCCTTCATGGTCAATGCTGCAGATGCAACAAGATATTGGTGACGACAATGCTGATTTCCTTGCTTCTTAATATCAATCTGCAATCGTTCTATATTACACCATCAGTTTTTGTATCTTACTGGCTGCAAACACTTAGTTTGTTTCTTCTTAGCAAGTTGTGGCCAAAATAAATTGTGTTAACTGCCAATGCTAATCGCTAGTTAGCTGGATAGCTAGTTAAATGTACTTAGTCAGAGCAAAGGTAGCTAGCTAATACACCCTGATACTAGTGCTCATGTACAGTAGGCCTACATCAGTAGGTTGTTTGTGAAATGGTATATTCTAAATCAGAGAGGAATAGGCGAAGCATTAATATTTTAGCTACATCAAAGCTAGCTACATCAGGTAAGAGAAAATAAGCTCTGCATGTTTACTCCTCTCTAATTACTCATGCAGAGTTGGTCTTTCCTTGAAGCCAGAACCTTTGTGTACATTTACATTTACATTTAAGTCATTTAGCAGACGCTCTTATCCAGAGCGACTTACAAATTGGTGAATTCACCTTCTGACATCCAGTGGAACAGCCACTTTACAATAGTGCATCTAAATCATTAAGGGGGGGTGGTGAGAAGGATTACTTATCCTATCCTAGGTATTCCTTGAAGAGGTGGGGTTTCAGGTGTCTCCGGAAGGTGGTGATTGACTCCGCTGTCCTGGCGTCGTGAGGGAGTTTGTTCCACCATTGGGGGGCCAGAGCAGCGAACAGTTTTGACTGGGCTGAGCGGGAACTGTACTTCCTCAATGGTAGGGAGGCGAGCAGGCCAGAGGTGGATGAACGCAGTGCCCTTGCTTGGGTGTAGGGCCTGATCAGAGCCTGGAGGTACTGCGGTGCCGTTCCCCTCACAGCTCCGTAGGCAAGCACCATGGTCTTGTAGCGGATGCAAGCTTCAACTGGAAGCCAGTGGAGAGAGCCGAGGAGCGGGGTGACGTGAGAGAACTTGGGAAGGTTGAACACCAGACGGGCTGCGGCGTTCTGGATGAGTTGTAGGGGTTTAATGGCACAGGCAGGGAGCCCAGCCAACAGCGAGTTGCAGTAATCCAGACGGGAGATGACAAGTGCCTGGATTAGGACCTGCGCCGCTTCCTGTGTGAGGCAGGGTCGTACTCTGCGGATGTTGTAGAGCATGAACCTACAGGAACGGGCCACCGCCATGATGTTGGTTGAGACATTGGTTGAGAACGACAGGGTGTTTCCCAACTCCAGTCCTCGAGTACCCCCAACAGCACACATTTTTGTTGTAGCCCCAGAGAAGCACACCTGATTTAACTTGTCAACTAATCTTCAAGCCTTCTAAACTCTAAAACCATTTTTGACTAGATACAAACTCCCATTCCTATGCATAGGTGTGATGTATAGCTGATGCTTTGCTAATTTCTCCCAGAATCTCACAGCTGTCACATATTTTCCACATGCGGTAATGGAGCAACAAACTCCTTTAAAAGTGGAAACAGCACAGTCCTCAGTTGAGATCATGGGGCTGCCTGTTGTGAGCAGCATTTTGCACAAAAGCTAAACATGCCCCTACTCTCTGGCACACTAAGATGCTGGACTCTGCAATAAATTGCATCCCATGCTATTCTTTTTAATCTGGAAACAATTAGATATAACATATGCCTAGACTTAAAAATGCTGAACGGAAGATATCTGGGTCTTTAAATACAGTACATAGCAGTACTGTGTACTATGGAAATGAAACATTTTAAATGTAAGTGTAAATTCAGCAGTTGTGGATTGAGTGGTTTTCAATTCTGGAATGCTTTGGAAAGGGGGAACAAATCCATGCGGAAGCCTTAATAAGTTAGCATAATAATATATACATATCTAAAGCACTTCAAATGATACATTTTCTGATATAATATAAAAGACAATACGCAAGAAATTCAATAGCGCAGGGATGATCAACTATATTCAGCCAGTGGAAGATTTAGTCTTGAGTGGATGGACGGGGGGCTGGATCTTAAATAATTACAAATAATTAATAGACAAGGAATTGACTGCAAGAAGCCCAAAATGATATATTTGACTTCAACAATAATTACAAACCTTGAAAAAGATTTTCAATTGAAAATCACCTGGAGCTGATTTCCTGGTTGTAAAAGTGACTTTCAATTGGAAATCTTTTACAGTCTTATCTCCAACAATGAAAATACAATAAGAAAACAAAATGTTCAGAAGACTTGGTGGGCAAATGAAAACACCCACGGGGCAGAGGTGGGTAAAGTACCACAAATCTGTACTTAAATTAAAAAAGTATTTGAAAAGTACTTGAAGTACTAGTGTCAAATTTTGTTTGGATTTTTTTATACCATATAGCAAACAAAAAGAACAATTTAGTGCAATTGACATTTATTTATTATTTAAGCCTGCCAGCATCATCTTGCAGATGTTCTCCAGCACAAGTAGACTCCAATGAAGACTAACATATAACAAAGTCCGTAGGCTGTACAGTTTCAATTACTGTCTTATTCTAAGTTGACTTAATATCTATCAATGTGCTCTTTCATAAAAAGGTAAATGGCACTCAAGACATTGGAATAATTGACCAATTTCAGTAGCATTAATGAAAATGTATTTCACAATATCATTTAAAGCACATGTGATGGTGAATCCATACTTAACATATTTACACCAAGTGTGAGTTGTCCTTTTTTTACTCAGAATGAAATGGAAAGGAGGTCAGGTATGTTTTACAACTGTCAAACAGCAATCAATATCGAAATGTCACTGTCAATCATGTTACTAGAATGCAAATCAGACACATTTCAGCATGGAACAAAACATCAATGTGGGTATTTAGGTAAGAATCATGTAAGTAATACAAATAATCAAACATTGCAGATATCAGTCTTTTTCCTGCCATGGTAGGATTTACCCTGCATCCTCCTTCTCTTCCGAACCTCTCTTTTCCACTTTGAAGGGTCTTTTCTTTTCTTGGTTGGCCCATTCTCCTCTCCCTCGGTTGACTTGATTTCTAGTAGCTACAGTATATGGGCCAAAAAGCTTACTGAGATGATGTACTGTATGACAGATGTGCTTATAGGTCTTGTCATAAAAAAAGAGACATTTTAAACACACACACAGTGAGAGACAGCAATGGAGTGGGAGGATCGGTTGATCTAAGAAACATTAGCTAACGACATGGTTGACACCCCAGCTTGCTAGCTAGCCTAGCCAGTTTATCTAGTGGCAACCTAATGTGTTAGCTATTGCCACACACATCTAATTAATCTGTTCACTCTTTATGCCAATGACAAGGTGGCTAGTTAAACTAACAAGCAGAGATCATATAGGGAGCTAAAAACAGAAGATTAAACATTCTGTCAGATTCTGGGTTAGCTACCTAGCCATTTATTTTGCACTCTCCCTAAAAACAATTTCAACAGCAGAATTATATCCGATAAATACATATCTTACTCCAGAAATATATAATATTACAACGGCAGAAGCTAATTAAGGTGTGAATACACAAACAAAAATCTCCTTAGGAGTGGAGACATGCGCATCACTTCAAGAGCTGCTGTGAAGATACAGGAATGATGGACAACTTTGAGAGCCAATGGACTTGAAGAGTTTTGATGACAAGCTATTTTGAATACATTTCATTGGTCAAGGGGTCGGGAAACATTCTTACAGATGTAAAGGGGAACCAATAGACGGAATGGTGGTAACAGAGAGTGCTGCCTCACTTCTAGTCCTTAGGAAACTTTGCAGTATTTTTGTTTCTTACATTGTTAGCCCAGAAAATCTTTAGTGTTATTACATACAGCCGGGAAGAACTATTAGATATCAGAGCGGTGTCAACTTACCAGCACTGCGACCAGGAATATGACTTTCCCGAAGCCGATCTTTTGTCCGAACTACTCAGGGCATTTGAACTGATTCTAGAGGCTGACCCAAAACAACACTGCCAGAGAAGAGGTAGACGGAGCGGTCTTCTGGTCAGACTTCGAAGGCGCGCACACCACCCACCACTTCTGAGTATATTACTCACTAATGTTCAGTCTCTAGATAACAAGGTAGACAAAATTAGGGCAAGGGTTGCTTTCCAGAGAGACATCAGGGATTGTAACATACTCTGTTTCACGGAAACATGGCTCTCTCGGGATATGCTGTCGGAGTCGCTACAGCCACGTGGATTCTTTGTACGTCTCGCCGACAGGAATAAACATCTCTCTGGGAAGAAGAAGGGCGGGGGTGTATGTTTCATGATTAACGACTCATGGTGTAATTGTAACGATATACAGGAACTCAAGTCCTTTTGTTCACCTGACATAGAATTCCTCAAAATCAAATGCCGACCGTATTATGTCCCAAGAGAATTCTCCTCGGTTATTGTCACAGCCATGTAAATCCACACTTCAAGATTATTTTGATTAAGTTGACTGGGACATGTTCCGGGTAGCCTCAGATAATAATATTGACGTATGATTTGGTGAGTGAGTTTATAAGGAAGTGCATAGGAGATGTTGTACACACCGTGACTATTAAAACCTACCCTAACAAGAAATCGTGGATAGATGGCGGCATTTACAAAAAACTGAATACGCTCAATATTGAAACCACCGTATTTAACCATGGAAAGGTGACTGGGATTATGGCTGAATACAAACATTGTAGTTATTCCCTCCGTAAGGCAATTAAACAGGCAAACCGTCAGGACAGAGACAAAGTGGAGTCGTAATTCAACAGCTCAGACCCAAGACGTATTTGGCAGGGTCTACAGACAATCAAGGACTACAAAAAGAAAACCAGCCACGTCACGGACACAGACGTCTTGCTTCCAAACAAACTAAACACCTTCTTTGCCCGCTTTGAGGATAATACAGTGCCACCAACGCGGCCCGCTACCAAGGACTGTGGGCTCTCCTTCTTCGTGGCCAACGTTCAAAAGTGTTAACCCTCGCAAGGCTGTCGGCCCAGATGGTATTCCAAGCGGCGTCCTCAGAGCATGCGCAGACCAGCTGGCGGGTGTGTTTACGGACATTTTCAATCCCTCCCTATTACAGTCTGCTGTCACCACATGCTTCAAGTTGGCCACCCTTATTTCTGTACCCAAGAAGGCAAAGGTAAGTTAACTAAATTGCTCTTGCCCTGTAGCACTTCTAGTCAAAGGCCATATCACATCCACCTTACCTGTCACCCTAGACCCACTTCAATTTGCTTACCACCCCAATAGGTCCGTAGACAAATCAATGGCCATAACACTGCACAATGCCCTATCCCATCTAGACAAGAGGAATACCTACCGTATGTAAACATGCTGTTCATTGACTATAGCTCAGCATTCAACCCCATAGCACCCTCCAAGCTCATCATTAAGCTAGAGGCCCTGGGTCTCAACCATGCCCTGTGCACTCGGGTTCTGGACTTCCTGACGGGCCGCCCCCAGGTGGTGAAGGTAAGAAACAACTTCTCCACTTTTCTGATCCTCAACACTGGGGCCCCACAAGGGTGCATGCTCAGCCCCTCCTGTACTCCCTGTTCACTCATGACTGCGTGGCACGCCTCCAACTCAATCATCAAGTTTGTAGACGACACAACAGTAGTAGGCTTGATTACCGACAATGATGCGACAGCTTACAAGGAGGAGGTGAGGGCACTCTTGAGTGTGATGTCAGCAAAACAACCTCTCACTCAAAGTCAACAAAACATAGACTTCAGGAAACAGCAGAGGGAGCACCCCCTATTCACATCGATGGGACAGCGGTGGAGAAGGTGGAAAGTTTTAAGTTCCTCGGCGTACACATCACGGACAAACTGAAATGGTCCACCCACACAGGCAGTGTGATGAAGCAGACGCAACGGCGCCTCTTCAACCTCAGGAGGCTTAAGAAATTTGTCTTGTCACCTAAAACCCTCACAAACTTTAACAGATGCACAGGTAATTCACCGGGGACAAACTACCGTCCTTCCAAGACACCTACAGCATCCGATGTTACAGGAAGGCCAAAAAGAGCATAAAGAACAACAACCACCCGAGCCACTACTTGTTCACCCCACTACCATCCAGAAGTACAGGTGCATCAAAGCCGGGACCGAGAGACAGCTTTTTCTCAAGGCCACCAGACTGTTAAACAGCCATCACTAACACAGAGAGGCTGCTGCCTACATACAGGCTTGAAATCATTGGCCACTTTCATAAATGGATCAATAAATGGACTAATAATGTCTACATATCTTGCATTACTCATCTCATATGTATATACAGCTGAAGTTGGAAGTTTCATTAAAAATCATTTTACAGCCACTCCACAAATGTCTTGTTAACAAACTATAGTCGGTTAGGACATCTACTTTGTGCATGATAGAAGTAATTTTTCCAACAATTGTTTACAGACAGATTATTTTATTGTTTCACAATTCCAGTGGGTCAGAGGTACATGCACTAATTTGACTGTGCCTTTTAACAGCTTGGAAAATTTCAGGAAATTATGTCATGGATTTAGAAGCTTCTGATGGGCTAATTGACATAATTTGAGACAATTGGCGGTGTACCTGCGGATGTATTTCAAGGCATACCTTCAAACTCAGTGCCTCTTTGCTTGACATCATGGGAAAATCTAAAGAAATCAGCCAAGACCTCAGAAATGTTTTTGTGGAGTCTGGTTCATCCTTGTGAGCAATTTCCAAACACCTGAAGCTACCACGTTCATCTGTACAAACAATAGTACGCAAGTGTAAACACCATGGGACCACGCAGCCATCATACCGCTCAGGAAGGTGAAGCGTTCTGTCTCCTAGAGATGAACGTACTTTGATGCGAAAAGTGCAAATCAATCCCAGAACAACAGCAAAGGACATTGAGAAGATGCTGGAAGAAACAGGTACACAAATATCTATATCCACAGTAAAACGAGTCCTTTATCGACATAACCTGAAAGGCCACTCAGCAAGGAAGAAGCCACTGCTCCAAAACCGCCATAAAAAAACAGACTACGGTTTGCAACTGCACATGTGGACAAAGATCGTACTTTTTGGAGAAATGTCCTCTGGTCTGATGAAACAAAAATAGAACTGTTTGGCCATAATGACCATCGTTATGTTTGGAGGAAAAGGCGGATGCTTGCAAGCCGAAGAACACCATCCCAACCGTGAAGCACCGGAGTGGCAGCATCATATTGTGTGGGTGCTTTGCTGCAGGAGGGACTGGTGCACTTCACAGAATAGATGGAATCATGAGGTAGGAAAATGACGTGGATATATTAAAGCAACATCTCAAGACATCAGTCAGGAAGTTAAAGCTTGGTCACAAATGGGTCTTCCAAATGGACATTGACAAGCATACTTCTAAAAGCATACTTCTAAAGTTGTGGCAAAATGGCTTATGGAACACAAAGTCAAGGTATTGGAGTGGCCATCACAAAGCTCTGACCTCAATCCCAGAGAAAATGTGTGGGCAGAAGTGAAAAAGCCTGTGCCAGCAAGGAGGCCTACAAACCTGACTCAGTTACACCAGCTCTGTCAGGAGGAATGGGCCAACATTTACCCAACTTATTGTGGGAAGCTTGTGGAAGGCTACCCTAAACGTTTGACCCAAGTTTAACAATTTAATGGCAATGCTACCAAATACTAATTGAGTGTATGCAAACTTCTGACCCACTAGGAATGTGATGAAATACGTAAAATCTGAAATAAATAATTCTCTCTACTATTATTCTGACATTTCACATTCTTAAAATTAAGTGGTGATCCTAACTGACCTAAGACAGGGCATTTTTTACTAGGATTAAATGTCAGGAATTGTGAAACTGAGTTTCAGCGTATTTGGCTAAGGTGTATGTAAACTTCTGACTTTAACTGTACTGTATTTTATACCATCTATTGCATCTCGCCTATGCCGCTCTGTCATTGCTCATCCATATATTTACATGTATATATTCTTATTCCTTTACTTTGATTTGTGTGCATAAGGTAGTTGTTATGGAACTGTTAGATTACATGTTAGATATTGCTGCACTGTCAGAATTAGAAGCACAAGCAACTCACTACACTCTCAATAACATCTGATAGCCATGTGTATGTGACCAATAATATTTGATTTGATAGTATCGATTCATGTATATTGAAAAAAATACACAACATTTGGTGGTTTTCAATTGACAACAACAATATACTACTATCAATCGAGCTGAATAACTGAATAGATTTGGTAAAGTGTAACAGAGTAAAAAGTAAGTTATTTCCTTTAGACATCGCTTGAGTAAAAATGCAAGTACAGCCCACAGAGAGTAACTAGAAAAGTGCTAATTCATCAGTGGACTTAAGTACCTGGAATGCGTTACAACCCACCTCTGCCCGCGGGCGGCCAGTTTGGCAATCCTGCAATAGGGTATTCTATTCTCCTTGACGTAAAAATTATGGTCCATTACTTCATTTTGTATGTATGTATTCATGTTTGATGACAATTATTATTAATAAATAAAACATATTATAAATTGTGTTCTATTGTCTGTCTCAGTGAAGCTGATCTATCATCCATAGACAGACTAAACCTTGAGGAATTTTTACTTCAGCAGGACAAATGAGATGGGAGTGGTATCTTTGCTTTGCTCCACTTTGTTCCCCCAAGCTAGCTTACTGGTGTCTCCTGCCTTTGTTTATGACCATTGGAAGTGGTTTCTAGTGTTCGTCCAGCCGTCACTATGCCAGACTTGAAATGTGAGAGTTTAGTTTGCTGCTCAGGTTCTTTCCCTTTTGAATTTTATTTTCTCCCTTTAAAAAAAATCTGCAGTTTGTAAACCATGTGGTGAGCCAGCACATTGCTTACAGGGCTGACCGATGCAGTGGCAGGAAATGCATGTCTAAACCAAGTCTCCTTGCCTCGCGTGCTGTCCGTTGACGTTTCTCAACAGCTAGGGGGGAGTGTTTTCAACAACCCTGATTGAAAACACATGTTGGTCTTTTTAGTATGATTCACTCCTTTTAAACAGCATTTTTCCAGAACCCTTGCAAGGCACAAAAAAAGTTTGATAATGGAGCTAGTGAGTTTGGTGTTTCCTGCTGTTGTCAAAGACAACTTAGTTTTTTTTCATATCCCCATTGGAATAACAACATTGGTTGTGGAGATGGAAGCATCCCTTTATGATCTTGATAGAAGGAAACCTTGTGGAGCCAGTCTTCTCTGATCAGCTAAAAGCTGATGACATCAACTTCTCTGCTATGCTTCTCTGACAACTTCTGGGTCTCTTGTGTCCTCCCTCCCTGCTCAACATTGGTATGTGTCACACTAAAGTAGATTTCTCAATGAGAGATCTAGTCCACATCAGAGAGTTTTAGCATGAAGATATGAGTAGCGGTGGGTGAGTGGTAGCTGGAGCTTGTAAGGAGGGGTGTTGTGTGTTGGGAGGGGTAGAGTGAGTGAGTGAGTGAGAGGGAGGGAGATAGTAGTCTACTGTTGAGCCGGTTTAAAATTCTAGAAAGAGATGTGGTTGTCAGAGGAGGCCTTGAACACACTCATTCATGTCCCATTCATTCATGTCCCACTCTCAGATGAAGAGCAGAAGGCTATGATGAGACTGTGATGTCACAGAGGAGGATATGAACCAGACAAATGATAGCCGGCAGCCGCAAATGAACTTACTCACTGACCAAACAAGAATTTTCTGTACAATTAGTACATGTATTTGAAGTTGGACAGTTAGGCCTGTATTCTGTTAGGTATAGTAATATAACCCACAAAGGAATGCCTGTTATATTCCCCTGGCTGTGATGTCATACCCCCCAGCATACATCACACCTGGGGCCACATTTGCTGTGGTATCCTTGTTTACTCCTTAACAGTCATTAACAGCCCTCTTTTTCATCAGAATTAGTTAGTTTGCCCTCAAAGTTAGTTCTCATGTTATTATCATTACACGTGGTAATGTAGGCATTTATACATTCATTCAGAGTAAAAAAAACAACTCCTGATATCTAACTTAGTTTTTCTCAATTCTTCAATCTGCACCGTATTCCGCAAAGTATGTAGTACTGTTATGTTTTGACTGAAATGAACAGCACCAATGCCAAGAAAACTCCCCTTGTCCCCTTGTGTTGCTTGAACCCTTAAACCTCAAGTCATTCATGTGGGTGACGTGTACATGATGTAACTGGCTGTCTGCAGCAGCAGTTAGTTTAATTCTAAAAATGGATTTAAAAATACATATACATATATCATCAATCAACACATAATACCCCATAATGACAAAGAGAAAACAAGTTTACAATTTCTGCACATTGATATTAAAAAAAACAACTTTACATAAGTATTCTGACCCTTTTCTATGAGATTCGGTGCATCCTGTTTCCATTGACCATCTTGACATGCTTCTACATCTTGATTGGAGTCCAACTGTGGTAAATTCAATTTATTGGACATGCTTTGTAAAGGCACACCTATCTATATAAGGTCCCACAGTTAACAATGCAAAAACCAAGCCATGAGGTCGAAGGAATTGTCCGTAGAGCTCCGAGACAGGATTGTGTCGAGGCACAGATCTGGGGAAGGCTACCAAAGTACAGAGATATCCTTGATGAAAACCTGCTCAAGACCTCAGACTGGAGCGATGGTTCACCTTCCAACAGGACAACGACCCTAAGCACACATCCAAGACAATGCAGGAGTGGCTTCAGGACAAGTCTCAATGTCCTTGAGTGGCCCAGCCAAAGCCCGGACTTGAACCCAATCAAACATCTCTGGAGAGACCTGAATATAGCTGTACAGCAACGCTCCCCATCCAACCTGACAGAGCTTGAGAGGATCTGCAGAGAAGAAGGGGAGAAACTCCCAAATACAGGTGTGCCACGCTTGTAGCGTCATACCCAAGAAGACTGTAATCACTGCCAAAGGTGCTTCAACAAAGTGCTGAGTAAAGGGTCTGAATACTTATGTGAATGTGATATTTCAAACTTGTTTTTGCTTTGTCATTATGAGGTATTGTGTGTAGATTGAGGGGGAAAACAATTTTGTCAAATTTAGAATAAGGCTGTAATGTAACAAAATGTGGGAAAAGTCAAGGGGTCTGAATACTTTCCGAATGCCCTGTATTCCCTTCAGTCAGATGTTTTTTCTCATCTGAGACAGCAGCTCTGATTACAGGCCACAGACAGTGTGTTGGAGAAAGAGAGACAGAGTCAGTCAGGGTGTGGCTCCCCGCTAGACGCATGGGAACAATTACAGTGTGTGGGGTATTATTTTCTCTCTCCCTCTCTCTCTAAGGAGGATCTGTGAAATGAGGCATCTGCCTCTTTAGCCAGACAGATAGTCGTCATGTGTAGAGTCACTCAGAAGTCTTTTTCCTCAGCTTTCTCTTTGTTCCACAGAGGAAGGTAATGCTGTGGTTGGAAGTATGATTTACCAAGCGCTTCCCTAATTGCCATTTACAGGACTGGTGTCCTTGGCTCCTTGCTGATTTTGTCTTTTTCTCCTATTTCTGCACCAGTCAGTTATTCTCATACTGTAGCTTTTGTTGGGTTTAATTAGTAGAAACAGCTCAGTACATTTTCATTTCTTGGGGTGGGTATTATTGGGTCAATCTATCGGAATATGGAGGTGAATGATTTAGTTAAAACTAAATTAAGATGTACATTACATAGGGATTTTTATTTGAAGAGCTGTAATAGATGATTAACTTAATAAACATGTTTAAATCTTGTTTATTGGGAAATATATAGCACATGGTGTGATTTGAATAGTCCTTGGAGTATTAGGTGGAGCATTAGTTTCTGGAGAGATGAAGGGTTGCAGATTATAGGAAAGGATACAGGAGAATTATGGATACTGAATCGGGAGGTGCAGGAAGTAACAAGGTTGATAGTAAAATAGGAGTATATGACTTCCAAGCAGGTAGGGTTTAATATGATGGTAAAGTGGATAGTCATTCATGTAATTAGTATGGTCAGTAGGCTGTTGATTAACCATGGTTGCAATAATGAGAGGAAGATGGGCACAAGAGAGGTGTGGATATAACATTAGAGTACTTTAAGATAAGATCAGTGACGATAATTAACAAGGTATAGAAGGTGCTTTTTATTCTGCGAATAAAATGTTCTTTACCTCCTTGACACCCATCGTATGTCTTTGCCAAACATCCCTTTGGATCCACAGCATTGGAGCACAACCATAACCTTTCTCTCACCTCAAGCCTCTTCACTGCTCACTCTTGTCTGTTTGCTCTGGCCTCACCCACCAACAGACGTATGGTTCCTTTCACTGACAGCCATTTGCAGTGTTACTATAGCTTTGCATTGAGTTAATTTATACAGCTGCGTGTAGACTCCGTAATCCCATAGGACAGGACACGGGGTCAAGAACTCTGCTGTTACTGGTCCAAAACCATAGTGCTGACTGTCATAGCAACATTATTGCACGACTCTTGCAAGGGATTACAAGGGATACCGAGAAAGCTTTAAAGCTAACTTTACTGACATTTTTTATTTTTTACCCATTTTTCTCCCCAATTTCGTGGTATCAAATTGGTTGTTAGTCTTGTCCCATCGCTGCAACTCCCTTACGGACTCGAGATAGGTGAAGGTCGAGAGCCGTGCGTCCCCCGAAACACAACTCAGCCAAGCCACACTGCCTCTTGACACAATGCCTGCTTAACCCAGATGCCAGCCGCACAAATGTGTCGGAGGAAACACCGTACACCTGACAACCTTGTCAGCGTGCATTGCGGCCTGCCACAGGAGTTGCTAGTACACAATGGGACAAGAACATCACTGCCGGCCAAACCCTCCCCTAACCCGGATGACGCTGGGCCAATTGTGTGTCGCCCCATGGGTCTCCCGGTCACGGCCTGCTGCGACAGAGCCTGGACTCGAACCAGGATCTCTAGTGGCACAGGTAGGTGAAGGTCCACTCAGACCACTGCACCACTCGGGAGGCCCAACTTTACTGGCTTTTAAGTTGTAGTAAGACCACTAGTAAGACAGAAACACAACTCAGCCAAGCCACACTGCCTCTTGACACAATGCCTGCTTAACCCAGATGCCAGCCGCACAAATGTGTCGGAGGAAACACCGTACACCTGACAACCTTGTCAGCGTGCATTGCGGCCTGCCACAGGAGTTGCTAGTGCACAATGGGACAAGAACATCACTGCCGGCCAAACCCTCCCCTAACCCGGATGACGCTGGGCCAATTGTGTGTCGCCCCATGGGTCTCCCGGTCACGGCCTGCTGCGACAGAGCCTGGACTCGAACCAGGATCTCTAGTGGCACAGGTAGGTGAAGGTCCACTCAGACCACTGCACCACTTGGGAGGCCCAACTTTACTGGCTTTTAAGTTGTAGTAAGACCACTAGTAAGACAGGTTCGAGAGAAAAGGCCCCTTCTCTCTGCGAGTCAAATACAGGCCCTTCTAAACAAGGCCATCTATAAATCCGAACTGTACTTTGGAGAAGACGCCATCAGTGTTTCCTATTGCATGGGCCTTGTGATGTGATGGTCCAGTAGTAATTTTCCACCAGTGCAGGAAGCGGAATGCTCCAAACAGACAGTGTCGACATCACCAGCCCCACTAGCCATTCAGATCCCTGCTTGCTGCCCACATCATAAACCTAGTTGATTCTAACTCTGGTCTGTCTCTGTGTCGAAGACGTAAAACAAAAACAGAAATCTAGTGTTTGTGAGGTCTGTCTATTCTCCAAAACAATGTGAAGAAATCTCCCCCCCCCCCTCATCTATTCTCCCCAGTTCTGACACTGACAATCCACTCTAGGCTCGTAAATTGAATGTAATAGGAAATGAACATTCCTCTTTAATCTCGGAGCACTGTTGTTCTCTTTGACTCCAGGACACGTAGCATATGTAGCCTAGCTACCCCATCGAGAAATGCCATCTGTTGAGTGTATTTCTAATAATTGGCGAAGCCAGTCCTTCTAGGAATTGCTGAATTGTACAAAATGTACAACCCCCCCCTGCAGTGATGTTGTTTTGTATGATAGCATGTGTTTAACTCCCTGCGTTGTTGACACACTGTTTTCAGATGGAGCTTCTGGATAAGTTCCCTGTGGAAGGAGGGCAGAAAGACCCCAAGCGCAGAATCATCCCTTTTCTACCAGGTAAGAGTTAAAACACACTACTAATGGCTGACACTCCCAGCTCATTTGATGCTATAAGGATGGATGGATGGTAGGCCCCTTACTTGCCCTGGATGGTTGGAGCTGTCTGGCTAATGTTGGTGAGCAAGGAAAGGCAGGAAGCAGAATATCCAGAGCAAGGTTTTTATTTTAAGGCTCTGAGGCTTGGAGCAGTTGTAGTTTTTTTTATAAAACATACAAATTATCCAACAATATGCCTAAATGGATTAAAAAAAAGCAAGTCAAATGAATTTAAATGACTGAAGATCAGTCTGACTAGCCCACTAGAGCTCAGAAAAACCCTAACTAACCCATGCAGAGACTGGCTGCCATCTTTCTCCCACCAGGATGCTCTACACCTGAGCATTTATAATCTGACAGAGACCAGGTGACAAGAAACACTTGTAATTGAACGCATTTTGTCAACCTAGGCCAATAAACACTTAGCAAAGTAACAACTTTACAGTTTAGATACTATAGCCTGTACAGTACAGAATACCTTTAAAGAGCTCGACTAGAGAGGAACCCCCCCCCCAATTAGTAATGGAGTGTCATCTTAATGAGCAGACCATGTTCACCTGCACACTTGGTGGCCACACCCATCCACATGCTACAAGACAGATCTCACACAAACCTTTGTAAGTACTGCTTTAGACGAGCAACATAACTAATACACCTTCTGATTTACTTCTCCTGTCTTCTATCATTTAGATTTAAGGTTTAGAAATGTAGACTAGGTCAAACGGGTAACACACTCAACCAAGATGTATTGATTTGGTGATGTGCCCAAGCGATTATATCACCATGTATACTGTGAAATGGTACTTGGAAGGATGCGCAGAGTTCACTTTCTAACAGGTGTCATTATGCCTAAGCATCCAAATCAACAAAGCAGCAGAGTTAAGAGAATTAAGAAAGTACGAGCTGCTACATTAAAGTACGAGCTGCTACATTAAAGTACGAGCTGCTACATTAAATACGAGCTGCTACATTGCACTCTGTGCAATACACCAATGGAATCCACACCCCTCATTAGCACAGTTTTGTTTTTGTCTATAAACTGATTGGCAAAGTAAATTGCTACTAATTTTAGTTCCTCCAATACTCTCCATCAAACACTTTAAGCACAAGGTGACAGATTGAATTAACACTTGGCTCACTTATTAGCAACTCTTGAAACAAAGCCTTCAGTGTCTCATGCGAGTTATCCATGTGAGGTTTAGGTGTGAAGGCCTCGCCTCGAAAAAGCCCCACCACTGGCCCCTTCCCTGCTGGGTTTGGTAAGGGGGTGTGTGTGGATGGTAGCAAGGTACTAAGTGAGCTGCCGGTCTGGAACTCATTGGGGGGGTCGCACACAGGGTCAAGGGACATCAGGTGCTCAGCTGTGTTTGTTTAATAAACTCTGAAAGGAGAGAGAGAATGAGAGAGGATAACAGCATAAGAGGGAACAACACAGACCCGGGATACTAGACCATATTACTCTCACGTTGATTAATATACTGTTATAAATATATGCTCATACAGCTGTGAAGAAAGATGAATTCCGAGTACTCTTAACCACGTTTAGTTTCGTTCTCTGTAATAAACTCCCACTAGTTCCAGTCACACAGAGTACATCTGTGGTGACCTGGGAAAACCAGTCACATGGTGGATAGAATTTTTTCCAACTTCTCATTGTTCTGAAAACTACAAAATTGTCCCCAATCCAGAGCTGTTTAAATCACTGAAATACAGTATATTTACATTAGAAACCAAGTTGAGCTTTTAAAGTGAGAAAATCATTCAAAGATTATTTTATTCTAATTCGATTGAGACATGAGAGAAACACCAACACTCAAGCTTGATTGTCACTATTTATTTTTTAAACAGCAACTGCTGGTGAAAATTTGCATTACAGTGCCTTCAGAAAGTATGCATACCCCTCGACTTATACCACTTGGTTGTGTTACAGCCTGAATTCAAAATTGATTAAATATACAGTTGAAGTCGGAAGTCAAACTCAGTTTTCCACAATTCCTGACATTTAATCCAAGTAAATAATCCCTGTTTTAGGTCAATTAGGATCACCACTTTATTTTAAGAATGTGAACTGTCAGAATAATAATAGAGAATGATTTATTTCATCTTTTATTTCTTTCATCACATTCCCAGTGGGTCAGAAGTTTACATACACTCAATTATTATTTGGTAGCATTGCCTTTAAATTGTTTAACTTCGGTCAAGTAGACATCCTAACTGACTTGCCAAAACTATAGTTTGTTAACAATAAATGTGTGGAGTGGTTGAAAAAAGGAGATTTAATGACTCCTGCCTAAGTGTATGTAAACGTCTGACTTCAATTGTATATTTTTTTTCTCAACCATCCACACACACATACACAACCCCATAATAACGAAGTCAAAATGTTTAGACATTTTTGCAAATGTATTTAAAATGAAATACAGAAATCTCAATTGCATAAGTATTTACAAGCTTGAGTCAATACTTTGTAGATTGGCAGCAATTACAACTGTGAATATTTCTGGGTAAGTCTACAAGAGCTGGATTGTGCAACATTTGCCCATTATTTTATTTTCCAAATTCTTCAAGCTCTGTCATATTGCTAAACAACTATTTTCAGGTCTTGCGATAGAGTGAAGTCAAAACTGTTACTCAACTACTCAGGAACATTCATTGTCTTCTTGGTACTCATTAATGTGTTGTATTGGAGAGAATATCTAGAGAATCTTCTAAAGTTGAGAACAATTATTTAGTATTGCAAACACAATATTGAAAGCAAAACAATGTTGCAAGGAAATAATTTTAAATGCGAAAGCAAATGATTTTTAAATTGATTATATTATATTATACCACTTCTGGTTTACCGACACAGTTCCGGTAAAAAGGCAACCACTCAAATCCAGAGACTACACTATGGCTGCCAGAACTGACCATCCATGATCTAAATTGTAGTTTTAAATTTGTTTTTAGGCTATACACTGTGTGGGTTTACTCCGATGTCAGTAAACTAGGCAAATGTTAAGTTCTTACAAGTGAAACTGCAAATTTGTTTCTCCACATGTGAACTTGCAATTACACATCTGAAAGTGTGATTTTCACATGGTGAAACTGCATATCCGATTCTCACGTGAAAGTAAACATGTGACAGCAAATTTCACATGTGAAGCTGCAATTCATGTGAGAAAAACGTGTTATTCTCATGTGACATAACGTCTTGATTTTATTTGTGCTCCATGGTGAAGACCACCTTACAGCCGGTGCTGGCCACCTGATCCATGAGTATAGACACTTCACCATCGTACCCTAAGGGAAAAAACATGTTTTCATTTTTAGACTTATTTATTTAGGTACACAAGTAAATTGGTCATGGAGACCCAAATATTTGTTTTTAAACATACATTTTTATTAAAAGAGCATGTATCATACATATACACAACTTATCTTTACTGTCTTTACTAAGGAGCGTAGTTACATTCACATGTTAAGGGTACATTTAGGCTGTATAGAGCAAATTTTTCAAGAGACTGAATAAGTATACAATTTGGATGAAGTCACACAAAAACAACAAACAAACAAAAAAGCCCACAAATTACACAATAAGACCCATACGATATGACAGGAACTCTGACCAGACACCTTCATACCTATGCTGTCAATGTAGCAATATTGATGTAATTCTCTCGATGTCGGCACGTTCCCGGGCATAGACCTAACCACATATCTTTTGAAGGTGCATGTTCATTTTTCCAGCATTTTGTTGCACATTTCCTTGCTGCTGCTAAAAGATGATCTATCAATTTAAGTGAAGAGGATTGGAGTGTATCCACAGGAACAATACCTATTTGTCCACACTGCCTCGAGACCCAAATGTTTTAAGGGACACAGGGACTTTCTCCCTCTTCACATGTGTGTGTGTGTGTGTGTGTGTGTGTGTGTGTGTGTGTGTGTGTGTGTGTGTGTGTGTGTGTGTGTGTGTGTGTGTGTGTGTGTGTGTGTGTGTGTGTGCATATGTGTGTCTAAGTAATCTCTCTAAATCAATTAACACAAACTTGTTAGCTAATTTGTTTTATGGGACACAGCAGGAATGTTAAATAGCATGGCTGGGGAAATAACCTCGTCAGTGAAACATTTAGGCCAGCTAGGAGCTTTTCTTCAAACCTGTCACTCCCACAACACTAACATTGACCTATCTTGAACAAATACAAAGTAGATGCAGGTAGTCTGATCTCTATAAAGTCTGGCTAACTAAAGTTAAGTTGTGTACTTAGCTAGCTTACCTTAATTCTATTTGAAGATGATCTCTCCATAACGAGGTGATATAATTGGAATACTCACTATTGTTGACCATCTTTGGGACCACTCATGAAATAGTAATTGATTGCTGGTAATTCAGAGTGTATTAGCTAGCTAAATCAAACATTGCTATTTATATGAGAAGTCAGTTTATATCAGCTTCAAAGATGATTGATGACTGAGAAAGCAGGAACTGGAAGACTTCATGCACTAGGCTACTATTGGATGACATGAGCCCAATCTGAATTCTCACCCCCTCAACGATTTAAAAGCAGTGGATTGGTGTAAGTATTGGTAGACATTTCATCAACACCTATCTAATACTATTACATCTTTGAGGTGAATGAAGGCAACTGGAAAAGGAATAGCAAGAAATGGAATGTGGCTCGAAAAAGGACTAAAGATGACCAAAGCTGCCTCGCTTCCAACAAGTTTACGATGATATCGATTGCTTGCTACTTAAAATCTAAATAACCAGCCTGATTTCATTGATCCGTAGCATGTTATCTTGAGTGGGCCAAATCAGCTGCAGCACTCACACAGGGACGTTTGAGCTAGTGTTTTCGCATTGGATTGGTCATGCTAGCTAACATGTCAACCTTGGAAATGAACCATTAACATAGTAATCATTAAAAAAAAAATTACTGAACAGAAATATAAAACGCAACATGTACAGTTTTGGTCCAACGTTTCATGACCTGAAAAGGGCCCAGACATGTTCTATACGCACAGAAAGCTTATTTCGCTCAAAAAATGTGCATACATCCTTGTTAGTAAGCATTTCTCCTTCACCAAGATAATCCATCCACAGGACAGGTGTGGCATATCAAGAAGCTGATTTAACAGCATGATCATTACACAGGTGCACCTTGTGTTGGGGATAATAAAATCCCACAAAATGTGCAGTTGTGTCACAGCACAATTCCACAGATATATCAAGTTGACGGAGTGTGTAATTGGCACGCTGACTGCAGGAATGTCCATCCATGTCCATTTTGTGAAATTCTCTACCACAAGCCGCATCCAATGTAGTTTTAGAGAACTTAGTGGCATGTCCAACCGGCCTCACAACCACATGTAACCACGCCAGCCCAGAACCTCCACATCCAGCTGCTTCACCTGCGGGATGGTTTGAGACCGACAGCTGATGAAACTGGGTTTGCACAACTGAAGAATTTCTACACACATTGCTGTCAGAAACCACACGAGGGAAGCTCATCTGCATGCTCGTCATCCTCCTCAGGGTCTTGACCTGACTACAGTCCAGCATTATAAGCAACTTCAGTGGGCAAATGCTCACATTCGATGGCCACTGGCACACTGGAGAAGTGTGTTCATCAAAGATGACTCCCAGTTTCAACTGTACCAGGCAGATGGCGTGTAAAGCATTGTGTGGGCGAGCGGTTTGTTGACGTTGCGAACGGAGTGCCCCATAGTGGCAGGTATGGTATGTGAAGGCATAAGCTACGGACAGTGAACAGAATTGCATTTATCAATGGCAATTTTAATGCACAGAGATGCCATGATGAGATCCTGAGGCCCATTGTCGTGCCATTCATCTGCCGCCATCACCTCATGTTTCATCATGTTAATGCACGGCCCCATGTCTCAAGGATCTGTACACAATTCCTGGAAGCTGAAAATGTCCCAGTTCTTCATTGGCCTAAATGCTCACCAGACAGGTCACCCATTGAGCATGTTTGGGATGCTCTGTATCAACTTGTATGACAGCATGTTCCAGTTCCCGCCAATATCCAGTAATTTTGCAGCCATTGAAGAGTGGGACAACATTCCACAATCAACAGCCTGATGAACTCTGTGAAGAGATGTGTCACACTGCATAAGGCAAATGGTGGTCACGCCAGACACTGACTGGTTTTCTGAATCACTCCCCTACTTTTGCATGTCTGCGACCAGATGCATATCTTCATTAACAGTGATGTGAAATAAATAGATTAGAGCATAATGAATTTATTTAAATGACTGATTTCCATATATCTTTGAAATTGTTGAATTTATATTTTTGTTCAGTGTACAATAATAAACAGTTTAAAGCAGGGTTCCGCAACTGGCAATCCTACGGTTTGAATTTGGCCCCCCAAGTGCTAAGCAAAACATAACATTTTTTAGTTGTTGGTCATAAGACTAATAACACCAGCATGATTTTAACTTAGGAAATCTGTTCCAAAGTATACCCACACATATCTACAATATGTGACTATACAAATGTAAGCAAGATTTGAAATTGTTTTCGTCAAATATATCAGTTTGGGCTTCTTGTGGTCAATTTGCAGTCTACAATTTAAATGTAATTGCAGCGCTGTCGGAAAATATTCTGATCGCTTGACTTTTTTTGAAAATGTTGTTAACATTGAATCCTTATTCTAAAATGGATTAAGTCAATCAATTTCCTCAGCAATCTACACACAATATCCCATAATGACAAAGCGAAAACTAGTTTTTGGGCATTTTTGCAAATGTATTAAAAAAATTAAAGATCCAGCCCCTGACCATCTCCTCAAGAACATATCTGCCTGTGGCTGAATCTAGTTGATACCTGGTTTAAAGTATTCAAAAATGTTCCAAAACTAAAATGTAGAATTTCTTATTTTTCCCAACAATGAACGGTGCCGACATTGGAAAGGTTATCGTATGCCGCAACACATCTACATCTCGGCCTGCTGTTTTGAGTCGTTGGTCTCCCTTGAATGAAATGTCATTGAAGTGGGCAGCTCAAAATTATTTCAGGTGGTTCCCATTTGAACTCCTATGTCTAAATCCTCCCTTCTCCGCACACTCTTCTTTCAAAACGGGACCGGAAAGACATTCTGTTAGTCTTTGACATCCTGCTATGTGAAGCTGTCGAGCAGGGTCTAGTAGCCTCGGATTAACTTCTGCTGCTCTTTGAGAACTGTGGCATGGCCCGATTTGCACAGCAAAGTTCTGTCTGCGCTCACGACTACATGGTCAGGGAAACAGTGGCAGAACAAATGGCAAATCTGGGCGACTCAGACCAAACCAACAAGACACGAAAGCGATTTTTCTATCAGGACTTAGTTTTTACTTCAAGGCCTCTCATTTTGTTTTCACTTTTTGGCCTCTTAGGATCAGAAAAGACCGTTCTGTGGCATCTACAAAATGTCTGCTTAGTGTCCCCCCCTCACCGTGGTTATGATTCGGCATACGAGTCAGCAGTCGACTCTTCAATGTTGTGAATGAGATCAATTGAATCAATGTTGACAGAGGATTTAATGATGAATGTTTGTATATCCAGGCTGTCTGACGACCTCAGTGGCTGTCACAGCACGGAGCTATGTCAGCTTCCACACAGCTTAATTTATTCATACCAGGAGCCAAGGCAAATTTGCTCTGAACTTCAAAATATCAGCTACACAAATGGCGCCATGGAACTGCATAAATTGTCTCTATTAAGAACCTATATTTATGTAACACTTGTGTAGCCTATGTCATTTGGTCATGCCTCCCCTAAAGAGAATAACAAAGTCTTTTGTACTTAAGTGCTGTTTACCGGTAAACAAAGCAGGCCATTCTACAGCGATATGGGAAGTGGCTGTATGTTATCAGTCAGCATCTGGAACCCCTGTAATTACTTAACACACATACCATCTACCCTCTCCACAGGCAGGCCTGTTTCCAGCCCTCAGCCCCAAACGCAATTCATTAGCCCAGGGGTTCACAAGCTTTTTGCGACTCGGGACCCCTTTTGTGATAGCAAATTCATCAGGAACCCACTTCAAAATCATAACACAACTCTGACTTGTGTGCGATTTAAAAATAGCATACAAGGAGTTACACTGTGACTGCTGCGGGGGCATGGCCGGACTAACCAAGTCTCAGGCCTTGGGAAAGAATATTAAAAGAAAAGAAAAGTCCTAGTCTTCGTGTCAGAGAATTTTGCAGTTCATGGTAATATCTAAATTCTACACATTTTGCCATGGGACAGCAAGACAATTTAGCAGTTAAAGCTTAAATTAGTGCAACATTGTTTGGGGGGGGATTGTGCATCTAAGGGTAGCCTCTAGTGTAGATTAACAATATTACATTGTATTGTACCCTCTAAACTTGTTCTACAGACCCCTTGGCCAAATTCGTATAATCTGTTGTTGCCAACAACACATTTTTAAAAGACGCTATTTCACATGACAGTTTCCTGTGGCTGCCCTGGGTAGGTATTGTGTTGAGTAGAGGACTTGAGATAAGTTGCTCTCTGGGCAATAAAAGCTGTTTTATACCTCGCTAGCCGTCACAGATTTGCCATGAAGTCTGCCGATCTGGCCCAGCCTTGACTCTGAACTGTAACAGCCATTTTATTTTCCCCTAAAAATAGACCTTTCATCGATGACACACCCATGATCATGTGGAACATACAAAGAGGGCAGTGTTGAGTCGATTTTCCCCTTGACCCCAGAGAACTTGGAAAAGTGTCAAGAAAGCTTTCTATTTGAGAACTGAGAGTGAGAATAGTGGTCAACTTTCAAGTCTCCTGACTCAGTTTTAATAAACTGTTCTGGGAAAGTGTCTGGACTGTCAGCAAGCCAAAGTAGAGAAAATATCATTCACACCTTTAAGAGGAGAGAAGATGGAGGGGGGTGCCTGTGGCTGATGTCAATGGTGTGCTATCAGCCAGACAGAAACCGCATCTTTTGTGTTTGATACCTTTCCAATTACTCCATTCCAGCCATTATTATGAGCCGTCATCTCTATTTTATACACTCGTCAGCAACAGCTGTGGCTGAAATAACCAAAACCACTAATTAGAAGGGATGCCCACATACGTATGGTACATGTATGTACTGTGCATTCGGAAAGTATTCAGACCCCTTCTCTTTTTCCACTGTTTTCCACTGAAATTATTTCCCCAACCTCATGTACACACAATACCCCATAATAACAAAGTGAAAACAGGTTTAGAAAGTTTTGCAAATGTATTAAAAATAAAAAAGACATACCTTATTTACGTAAATATTCAGACCATTTGCTATGAGACTCAATTGAGCTTAGGTGCATCCTGTTTCCATTGATCATCCTTGAGATATATTTCTACACCTTGGAGTAAATTCAATATATTTGAAATTATTTGGAAAGGCAAACACCTGTCTAGTTAATGGTCCCACAGTTGACAGTGCATGTCAGAGCAAAAACCAAGCCATTAGGTCAAAATAATTGTCCGTGGAGCTCCGAGACAGGATTGTGTGGATGCACAGATCTGGGGAAGGGTACCAAAACATTTCTGCAGCATTGAAGGTTCCCCAAGAACACAGTGGCCTCCATCATTCTTAAATGGAAGAGGTTTGGAACCACCAAGACTCTTCCTAGAGCTGGCCGCCCAGCCAAACTTAGCAATCGGGGGAGAAGGGCCTTGGTCAAGGAGCAGACCATGAACCTGATGGTCACTCTGACAGAGCTCCTCTTTGGAGATGGTTACTACATGATTCCATGTGTGTTATTTCATAGTTTTGATATCTTCACTATTATTCAACCATGTACAGATTATTCTACAATGTAGAAAATAGTCAAATAAAGAAAAACCCTGGAATGAGTAGGTGTGTCCAAACTTTTTACTGGTACTGTGTGTATATATAGTAGTCTGTAGACTGAATGTCCCCCAGGCGGTTTATGCCACCAGTCATATTATGTACTGACCAGGATGTGACAATTCCAAAAGGAAGGGCAGAAAGTGTATCAGCGATTAGAAACGTTGTCAGCAGTGGTGAACACAGTCGGTTCATTGCTCTTCCCCATGAACTGCACCCCACCCTGTGAGTGAGTCTGTCGTCACCACCTCGCTCGAAGACACTAACCCTAGGGAAGTGCCTGAAGCAAAGATCAAAGGGTCTTCCAGTGAAGGAGAGCCGAGAGACAGTCTGTGGTCAACTTAAATCTTTTGATTGTGGTGTAGACGTGGACACAGGCAATGGAGCAGTTACCCAAACGCTCAGTCGTCCTAGTGGTAGTACCAAGATGGACGCCTGTTGAACAGGGAGAGGCACTGTCGGAATGACGTGATAAGGCTGTCCGAGAGTGTGGCCCAACGAGACAGAGAAACCGTCTTGACCTGTCGGTATTCTATTCTCTGTGATGGCACCAAACAACTCTTTCTGGTTGATCTAGAACCCTACCTCGTTGAGGTGGATTACAGGAGAAGCCCTGTCTCGTACCACTTGCTCCTACCTCGTTGAGGTGGGTTACAGGAGAAACCGTGTCTCGTACCACTTGCTCCTACCTCGTTGAGGTGGGTTACAAGAGAAGCCGTGTCTCGTACCACTTGCTCCTACCTCGTTGAGGTGGGTTACAAGAGAAGCCGTGTCTCATACCACTTGCTCCTACCTCGTTGAGGTGGGTTACAAGAGAAGCCGTGTCTCGTACCACTTGCTCCTACCTCGTTGAGGTGGGTTACAAGAGAAGCCGTGTCTCGTACCACTTGCTCCTACCTCGTTGAGGTGGGTTACAGGAGAAGCCGTGTCTCGTACCACTTACTCCTGTGTCGGGGATCAAAGCATGTAATCGTCTGTGTAAGCAGATACACTTAGTCCCTTGATTCTCAGGGGTGCTAGAGCTGTCACTACACACTTGCTGAACATTTGTGTAGCGAATGTTAGCCCTAAGGGGACAGCGAGGTATTCGTAGGCTTTTCCTTGAAAGTCAAACCTGAGAACTCCTGCGTGTCAGCAGAGTACTTTGTACCCTCTATTTTTCCCACTAAGTTACAGCCCGAATTAAAAATGGATTACATAGAGATTTGTCTCTTCCCTACACACAATACCCCATGTTAAAGTGGAGTTATGTTTAGATTTTCTTTTACGAATATTTAAAAAAAATGAAAAGCTTTGGTATTCAACCCCTTTGTTATGGCAAGCCTAAATAAGTTCAGGAGTAAAAATGTGCTTAGCAAATCACAAGTTGCATGGACTCAATGTGTGCAATAGCTATAGTTTTTAAATAACTACCTCATCTCAATACCCCACACATAATGATCTGTAAACTCCTGCAGTTGAGCAGTTCATTTCAAAACAGATTCAACTGCAAAGACCAGGGATGTTTTCCAATGCCTCGCAAAGGGCACCTATTGGTTTGCAACAAAGGCACTAAAGTAAAACTTCCAAAAAATGTGGCAAAGCAATTTAGTTTTAGTCCTGAACACCAAGTGTTATGTTTGGGGCAAATCTAATACATTACCAAGTACCATGCTGCATATTTCCAAGCATAGTGTTGGCTGCATCATGTTATGGGTATGCTTGTAATCGTTAAGGACTGTGGAGTTTCAGAATAAAAACAACAATAAACTGAATGGAACTAAGCTCTGGCAAAATTGTAGAGGTTCACCTGGTTGTCTGCTTTCCACCAGACACTGGGAGATGAATTCACCTTTCAGCAGGACAATAACCTAAAACAAAGACAAAGTAACACTGGAGTTGCTTACCAAAAAGGCAGTGAATGTTCTTGAGTGGCCGATTTTACAGTTGACTTAAATCTGCTTGAAAATCTATGGCAAGACCTGAAAAAGGTTGTCTAGCAATGATCAACAAACAATTTTATAGAGCTTGAAGAATTTTGAAAATAATAATGGACAAATGTTGTACAATCCAGGTGTGCAAAGCTCTTAGAGACTTACCCAGAAAGATTCACAGCTGTAATCGCTGCCAGGGGGGTTAAATAGTTATCTAAATCAAGATAGTGGAAGAAAAATGCTAAGATTTGTTTAAAAAAAATAAGAATGTTTAAAAAAAGAGAAGTTGTGTCAAAAAGGACAATTAAGTTCATTATAATAAAACGTCAAGGGGCGTGAATGCTTAAGGGACTGTACATGAAAATAAGCGTTGTGCAGGTCGACTGAAATGAACCCGTCACCTTGACAAACGGAGCGAGACCGCACATTGAGCGAAAGCATACGGGAACGTGTACACTCAGAAAGCTGTTGAGGATCCGTCGAGCCAGAATGGGGTGCACCCCTCCTGGAAGTACTGGGATTAGAAGCCACAATGGCTCTATTCCGCTGGTATTATTCTGAAAGACCCTTTGCTTAAATACAAAGCATATCTCCTCTAGTATGCGCCCTGAGTCGCCAGTTGCTGTTGTCACCAGGACCCCGTTGAAAGCAGGATGCTTCCTAGCAAATTGTATCCCTTTGTGACTGTTGACAAGACCCAGGGGTGGACTGCACATGTGGACTGCACATCTCTCTTCCAGCGAGTTGCCCACTAGTCAGATGACTCTTTCTCACCAGTGGTGCCTTAGCGCTCTTTTGTTGTATTTATGCTGTGTTCCCTCGGCAAGATGCTTTAATGCGACAGAGACTTTAATTACAAAGGGCAGTGTTATATCACTGGGATTTGAGGATAGTTCATATTAGCGACAGAGCATTTGTCTTCCTTCCTCAGCTGCTGTGAAAGTGTTGAGGGGAGAGATGTAGCACGGGGGGCACTTGGGTGTCAAGTTGACCATTGACCAGAACAAATGTGACCAACCTGATAAGAGCATATATATGCTCTTATCTAGCCCTGTTTATAATAAAATAAAGCCCTACAAATCTTACTACTCCCATTCCCCCCACCCAAAATACCACCCAAACCCCATTCCCATCCAACCTTTCTGACCCTGTCAAACAAACTCGCCCTTTCTATAGGGCTTCAGGAGCATTAGAGAACTCTTCACAAGGAAGAGAGGTGAGAATGACCAGAGGTGGTGTGAGCCTTCTCTGTCTCCAACAGACGCTGTGATTGGTACTTCAGTTAAAAGGAGACACAAGAAGGCAAAACAATTCACAGTGCACTTAACAATCCTCAAGAGGCAGGTGGACAATCCCACAAAGTCTGACAACCTCCAAGCATTGATTATGCAAGAATGGGCTGCCATCAGTCAGGATGTGGCCCAGAAGTTAGTTGACAGCATGCCAGGGCAGATTGCAGAGGTCTTGAAAAAGAAGGGTCAACACTGCAAATATTGACTCTTTGCATCAACTTCATGTCATTGTCAATAAAAGCCATTGATACTTCTGAAATGCTTGTAATTATACATCAGTATTCCATAGTAACATCTGACAAAAATATCTAAAGACACTGAAGCAGCAAACTTTGTGGAAATTAATGTGTCATTCTCAAAACTTTTGGCCATGACTGTAGTGTCTACACAAGCCCAAATATTCCATGCGATCATTTGCTGTGAGAAAATGTAATCGGTCTCTATTAGTATTTGTCTTTGTGTCTACACAAGCCAACTCAATATATCCTAGCTTACTCATTGTTCTTCATAGCTGTAACATACGTTATGTAGACCTTCTGTTACCATTCTAAATGCACCATGAGATCATGTGTTGTTTCAGTGATAATGCCCTCGAAGCTGTTGTTTGGAGGATATACTGTATTGACACGGGTGTTGTTGTTGGAAAACCATGCCAACATCAAATGAAAATCAAATCAAATTGTATTGATTTATATACACATTTAGCAGATGTTATTGATGGTGTAGCAAAATGCTTGTGTTTTAGCTCCAACAGTGCAGTAGTATCTAAAACACAACACAACAATACACATGAATCTAAAATTAAAGAATGGAATTAAGAAATATATAAATATTAGGTTGAGCGATGTCGAAGTGCCATTGACAAAAATACAGTCAAATAGAATACTGTAAATACGTGAAATTAGTAAAGTAGTATGTAAACATTATTAAAATGACCAGTGATTCCCTGTCTATGTATATAGGGCAGCAGCCTCTAAGGTGCAGGGTTGAGTAACCGGGTGGTAGCTGGCTAATGATGGCAATTTAACAGTCTGATGGCCTTGAAATACAAGCTGTTTTTCAGTCTCTCGGTCCCAGCTTTGATGCACCTGTACTGACCTCACCTTCTGGATAGTAGCGGGGTGAGCATGCCGTGGCTCGGGTGGTTGATGTCCTTAATGATCTTTTTGGCCTTCCTGTGACATCGGGTCCTCTAGGTATCCTGGAAGGCAGGCAGTGTGGCTCGGGTGGTTGATATGTTGGACGGACCACACCACCCTCTGGAGAGCTCTGCAGGATGCTTTCAATTGTGCATCTGTAAAAGTTTGTGAGGGTCCTATTTATATTTCTGTTGTGCCTTCTTCAGCACACTTTCTGTGTGGGTGGAACATTTCAGATTGGCAGTGATGTGTATAACACTGTGGTCCCATCAAAGTGGATAGCGGCGTGCTCCCTCTGCTGTTTCCTGAAGTCCACGATCAGCTTCTTCATTTTGTTGACTTTGAGGGAGAGGGTATTTTCTTGGCACCACTCCGCCAGGGCCCTCACCTCTTCCCAGTAGGCTGTCTCATCATTGCTGGAAACCAGGCCTACCACTGTTGTATCCTCTGATTGATGATTGAGTTGGAGGCGTGCATGGACACGCAGTCATGGGTGAGCAGGGAGTACAGGAGGGGGCTGAGCATACAACCTTGTGGGGCACCTGTGTTGAGGATCAGCGAAGTTGAGGTGTTGTTTCCAACCTTCACCACCTGGGCCTTTCAGGAAGTCCAGGGCCCAGTGGCACAAGGCAGGGTTCAGACCAAGGGCCCCAAGCTTAATGATGAGCTTGGAGGGTGCTATGTCGTTGAATGCTGAGCTGTAGTCAATGAACAGCATTCTTAGATAGGTATTCCTCTTGTCCAGATGGGATAGGGCAGTGTGCAGTGCGATGGCAATTGCATCGTCTGTGGATCTATTTGGGCAGTATGCAAATTTAAGTGGGTCTAGGATGTCAGGTAAGGTAGAGGTGATATGACCCTTAAAATAGTCTCTCAAAGCACTTCATGATGACAGAAGTGAGTGCAACGGGGTGATAGTCATTTAGTAGCTTTGCTTTCTTGGGTACAGGAACAGTGGTGGACATATTTAAGCAAGTGGGGACAGCAGACTGGGATAGGGAGAGATATGCCTGTAAAAACTCCAGCCAGCTGGTCTGCACATGCTCTGAGGACCCGGCTAGGGATGCCTTCTGGGCCGGCAGTCTTGTGAGGGTGAACATACTTAAATTGTCTTACGTCGGCCATGGAGAACAAGAGCCCACTGTCCTTGGGAGTGGGCCGCGTCGGTGACACTGTGTCATCCTCAAAGCGAGCGAAGAAGGTGTTTAGCTTGTCCGGGAGCAAGATGTCAGTGTCCCCAACGTGGCTGGTTTCCATTTTGTAATCCGTGATTGTCTGTAGACCCCGCCACGTACTTATTGTGTCTGAGCCGTTGAATTGCGATTCCACATTGTCTCTGTACTGACGTTTTGCCTATTTGATTGCATCATAATGTTTGTATTCGACTATATTCCCAGTCATCTTGCAATCGTTAAATCTGCTGGTTCACGCTTTTAGTTTTGTGCAAATGCTGTCATTTTTCCATGGTTTCTGGTTTGAGTAGGTTTTAATAGTCACAGTGGGAACAACATCCCCTATACATTTCCTGATGAACTCAGTCATTGTGTCCGTGTATACGTCAATGTTATTGTCAGAGGCTACCCGGAACATATCCCAGATCAAAACAATCTTGAGACATGGATTCCAATTGGTCAGACCAGCGTTGAATAGACCTTAGCACGGGTACTTCCTGTTTGAGTTGCTGCCTATCATTTTCTCGAGGAAATCTCAGTATTCCCAGACCACATAGACAAGTCCCAGAGATGCCTTTAGACAGCTGTCGGTGGGGTTTCTCTGAACAGCCCTTACCCATCACAGCTGTTACCCTCTCAAACTTGTCAATGACTTCTCCTGTCAGTGCTCACTATCTGTAGATCGATGGGTGGTGGTGGACTGAACCCCTAGATAACTTTATAGATCGAGAAACTCAGCTCAAACAGAACTGTCTGGGGTATTCTTTCAGACACACACCTCTTTCACATCACACATAATTCCTATATAACGTTATAAAGCTTAGGTTTTCACATCCACAACACATGTGCATCTTCAACGATTCTCTGTCAGTACATCCTAAGCACCATATGTTTCTTCAACGATTCTTGCCACTACTTCCTATACATATAAAACACACCGTGCTCAATAACACCTTGTGCTATTACTAGTATTTTTTTATTTATTTTACGTTTATTTAACTAGGCTAGTCCGTTAAGAACAAATTCTTATTTACAATGACGGCCTACCCCGGTTAAACCCAAACCCGGATGACGCTGGGACAATTGTGAGCCGCACCATGGGACTCTCAATCACGGCCAGTTGTGATACAGCCTGGAATCGAACCAGGGTCTGTAGTGACACCTCTAGAACTGTTATGCAGTGCCTTAGACCTCTACGCCACTCGGGAGTCCAGAGTAGTACTAGTAGTCCCAGACTATGATGGGCTGTGGTGGACAGAACCCCTAGCTAACGTTATATATCAAAACACATTCAGTAGTCCCAGACCACACATATACAATTCCCAGAAATGCCTGTAGACAGCTGTCGGTGGGGCTTCTCTGAACAGCCCTTACACATCTCAGTAGTCCCAGATGACTTTAGCCTCCCAGAGACTATGGTACCTTTCTAGTAGTCCCAGACTTCAGTGGTCCCAGGCCAAATAGATGTAATTTAATTTTTATGTTTAGTTTAATTTATTTTGTAATAATTTTCATACAAATTCATTTGAATTGACATACTGAAATCAGTTGCCGTGTCCCTCAATTGTTTATGGATTATGTGTCTCATCCTGGGCAGCTCGCAGTAAGGGTCTGGCCTGGGCAGGTCCTCGTCGTCTTTTGCTCAGATGGGAATTTCCCTCATGCTACATAAAATGGGCCACCGGTTTTCCTCACAGACCCTCACTGGAAAGCTCCACAGGCACCAAACTGTTGTGGAAATGACCACCAGGGACACCTGGTTTTCACCTATTAAATGAATCATTCTTTATTATCAGCATGCTGAAGAAGATTCCAACAAACCATAGTACACGTCAATTGGGAGCTCTGCCGGGGCAGTCCCGTTTAGTTCTCTTCTATACTGTTTACACAGACAAGTTATAATTGCATGATTTACATTATTCATTATTCATCATTAATTCATCATTAACGTGTGGTTCCTGCATGTGAATGACCAATACCTCGAGGCTTCTTCTCTCCAAGCTGAGACCTTGAAAATGAGATACTTCTTTCGGTTCTCAAAACAATGTTCTGGGCGTACTGACAAATTGCTTATACTGATAGTGAGGATTCCTCACATGCACGATCAATCAGTCACTTGCGTGAAACAAGTCTAATTAGTTATTAGAAAAGCACAAACATAACATTTTCCATCAAAATTGAATATTGTAATCTGTAAAAACAGACTATTGCAGTTATGGAGTATTTATAATTGTTTATGTCTGCTTGTATAATTGCTACTGTGAATCCACACCATTCAAATACTGAATTATCATACAGTTTGAGTATGTACTATATATAACGTGAGACCATGGTTGAGGACTAGGGTAAGATGGGAGGCTAGAGGGCTTTGTATCTTTGTAAGACATGTACATTAGATCCTAAAGACTGTTGTTCTTCTTCCTTCCAGGGAAGATCCTGTTCAGGAGAAGCCATATCAGGGATGTGGCCATGAAGCGCCTGAGGCCTATCAACGAGTACTGCAGGGTGAGTAGGCTCTGACTGAGACCACTGCTCAGCTGGTGGGGAAATTCAGGGGTATTACATCTTCCACACTCACTCGTTATGGACGAAACAACAGTATGACCCAAACTTGAACCCCTAAAATCTCCCATGGGGAAGAAGCCTGGAGAGGAACCTAAATCTCAGGTATTAGGACATTAGCACTGTGGTAGATAGAGCTTCAGACTAGAGCGAGGGGTTTGCATTCATGATCCTGCTGACCGGTTTACCTCACTGATAGCATGGCAGTCAGAGTGAGACTGTTTTGAATTTCATATACCCTAGTTCCTAGTTTCTAGTTCCACTGACCTGTTATAGCCATTCTGTTTCTCTATACAAAGACCAATGCACTAACAATGTTAAAAACATTCATATCTTATATGTTTATCATTACCCACTGGGAAATATACGATAACAAAATCAGTCATCCTCAAAAATATGATATTTTCTTCAGGAATTAGACATTGCGGAAACTGAAGGCAGTCTGGAACATGGCTGACAGAGACAATAATTCCATCTGGAAAACAAAGCATCATGGTTGCAGAGTCTGTGTTTAGGTCTTTAGTGGAAAGGCAAAGAGAAGTGGGGAATCCATCTCTATCGCAGGCGGTAGGGATGCTGTGGTATCTCCGTGAGCTCTCTCTCCATCAGGGCAGTGGTTTGAGGAACCCTGAGCTAGCCCCTGTCATCAACATCACCAGCCCCCCCCCCCCCACTAAAATAAATTAACATTATTTGTCACATGCGCCGAATAACACAAGTGTAGACATTAGCGTGAAATGCTTACTTCAGGGGGTCGTTTTGGGGTACGGGTACAACAAAGGTCACAGTTTTAAGTACTGTAAAACAAGGTTCTAGAGTTGATGTGTTGTGGGTGTGTTTAGGTTTATGTGAATAGTTTTAGACTAAGTTTGCACCACTTCTGTGGGATCACATAGAACTTCCTCAGTCTGGTATGTAGTCACGTTCGTTGTTGTTCTGGGTTCCATAGAGGACTTTGATATACTGATTTAGTAGCATTCTCACTACAAATGAACACATTGAATACAAAGAAAAAGTTTAATACAACTGCTCTCCTCTTTGTCAAGGAGGGCTTAACAAAGTCGTCTGGATACAGCATTGAATAATTCAATGTTTAGATCTACGGCCACCTATGATCGATAGTCTCTTTGTTGACTGTATTGGTGGATTGCCCTTATAGACCCAATGAAGCTGTTTTTATCACAATATCAAAACATTTTGGGGTAACAATCAATTACCTTACAGTTCTTATTTCCATAAAAAAATTGTACAAAAATAGCTTCTTAGCAAAGAGCATTTTCTTAAGCAGAAATGTAGCTAGGACTGTCTGGGAGTGGTATGAGTAACATTGAAAGATGAACAGCGGTCGATCGGTTGTTGTGGTAACACTATACATTTACATTTTACATTTAAGTCATTTAGCAAAAAGCGACTTACAAATTGGTGAATTCATACATCAGTGGAACAGCCACTTTACAATAGGCATCTAAATCATTTAAGTGAGAAGGATTGCTTTATCTTATCCTAGGTATTCCTTGAAGAGGTGGGGTTTCAGGTGTCTCCGGAAGGTGGTGATTGACTCCGCTGTCCCGGCGTCGTGAGGGAGTTTGTTCCACCATTGGGGGCCAGAGCAGCGAACAGTTTTGACTGGGCTGAGCGGGAACTGTACTTCCTCAGTGGTAGGGAGGCGAGCAGGCCAGAGGTGGATGAACGCAGTGCCCTTGTTTGGGTGTAGGGCCTGATCAGAGCCTGGAGGTCTGTTTTCACAGCTCCGTAGGCAAGCACCATGGTCTTGTAGCGGATGCGAGCTTCAACTGGAAGCCAGTGGAGAGAGCGGAAACGGTCACAGACTTTAAGTTTAATGGCACAGGCAGGGAGCCCAGCCAACAGCGGTTGCAGTAATCCAGACGGGAGATGACAAGTGCCTGGATTAGGACCTGCGGTGTGTTTAGGATGTTGTAGAGCATGAACCTGGAACGGGCCACCGCCTATGTTTTAGTTGAGAACAACAGGGTGTTGTCCAGGATCACGCCAAGGTTCTTAGCGCTCTGGGAGGAGGAAACAATGGAGTTGTCAACCGTGATGGCGAGATCATGGAACGGGCAGTCCTTCCCCGGGAGGAAGAGCAGCTCCGTCTTGCCGAGGTTCAGCTTGAGGTGGTGATCCGTCATCCACACTGAATGTCTTCCTGCAGTCTGGTCATCAGAAGGGGGAAAGGAGAAGATTAATTGTGTGTCGTCTGCATAGCAATGATCCATGTGAGGTTATGACAGAGCCAAGTGACTTGGTGTATAGCGAGAATAGGAGAGGGCCTAGAACAGAGCCCTTGGTAGCGCGTAGGAGACATCGCCACGCCACTGGTAGGAGCGACAGGTAGGACGCAATCACGTTGGGCCGCATAGATGCCCAACTCGAAAGAGGAGGATCTGATGGTTCACAGTGTCTTTGTCTAGAAGGATGAGAGCAGAGGAGAGAGCTAGCTTTAAGTGCGGAAGCGCCTCCGTGATACAGAGAAGAGCAGCAGTTGAATGACTAGTCTTGAAACCTGACTGATTTGGATCAAGATCATTCTGAGAGAGATAGCCAGCTGGCTATGATCGATTTTGGAGAGAAAAGAAAGAAGGGATACTGGTCTTTTGTTGACATCGGAGGGATCGATTGGTTTTTTCAGAAGGGGTGCAACTGCTCTCTTGAAGACGGAAGGGACGTAGCCACGGTCAATGAGTTGATGAGCGAGGTGAGGTAAGGGAGAAGGTCTCCGGAAATGGTCTGGAGAAGAGAGGAGGGGATAGGGTCAATATCAAAACATTTCATCTGGAGAGAGAGGGAGAAAGAGGTCAGAGCACAGGGTAGGGCAGTGTGAGCAGAACCAGCGGTACTTAGCAAACGTCGGATGTCTTTCTTTTCAAAATTTCCATCTGCAAAGGGAGGAGGGGGGAGGGGGAGGAGGATTCAGGAGGGAGGAGAAGGTGGCAAAGAGCAAAAAGATGCTTGGAATTTAGAGTGGAAGAAAGTGGCTTTAGCAGCAGAGAGAGAGGAGGAAAATGTAGCAAAGGGAGCATTTTCCTCCATTTCCGCTCGGCTGCCCGGAGCACTGTTCTGTGAGAATGATCGTAGCCACGGAGCGGGAGGGGAGGACCGAGCCGGCCTGGAGGATAGGGGACATAGAGAGTCAAAGGATGCAGAAAGGGAAGAGAGGAGGGTTGAGGAGGCAGAATCAGGAGATAGGTTGGAGAAGGTATGACAGAGGGAAGAGATGATAGGATGGAAGAGAAGATGAACAGCGAAGGTTGGGACGGTGCGATACCATCCGAGTCAGTGTTGTTGGATGAGTAACACTATAAAAGTTATATATGCCAATTGCCGTATAAAGTCCAAAGAAGAAAAAGCCTGGAAGGAGAAGAGATGACTAGAAACGATTCGGTTGACTGTTTTATGTGTGGATTAATTGTCGGTGTAGAGGACCATTTCAACATTTATATTCTAGGACAAATTGGCTTGCAACAGCAAGCTAGCTAAATAGGACAAATAAGCTAGCAACTGCAAGCTAGCTAGCTAAATTTCCATAAATATTTAATGCTTTTGGACCTGTCCCCAAATTAATATAATTGGTTCAGAGTTTTTTAAATATATTTCAACCTGTGTGTCATGATCGCGTTTTGGTGTGGGGGGACAAAATCTATTTGTGCACGATGGTGCACGCACACATCCGGTCTGGAAACTAGCTGTTATTAGCAGCGATGTTTGAAACTTACTTTGTTATTGTTTTATTAACTTACAGTAAATTAATATATAGTATTCATTCTTTATATCTGTGTCCATGAATTTATAGTAGATAGACCATATGGTTCAAGGGAAAAGAGCCTAATACATTGGTTTAAAGCATCTAATCAGCAATGGCATTATTTTTGTTATTTTGAACTCTGCACCTCTTTCAACTATTGACTTTTTTCAGAACTGACAGCAGTTTGAGGTCAAAACATTGACAACAAATCCATACTGACATAGTAAAATAAATAAATGTGTGTAAAAATGTATGCTGAAACCTTCATGTTAAAGAAGAATGTTATTCACTATGTTGATGTATGTTGTCATTCTAATTATTCATTTTAAAATCATCTTAGTTAACTATTTCATATATTTTAAGGCCACATAGGCCAAAATAGACACCTGTAAAGACCTGAAGTACCCAAATGAGCCACTAGATATTTTGTAATAGATTACATTAAATAACAACATTCTGGTAGTTTACTGGTAAAGTTTGAAAGTTTCCAGTACCCCGTCTTTGCAACCATACCACTGGGTGAGTGTCTTTAATGGGGGAGGGGTCAGATCAAAGGTCTGTGGTTCTGTCCAGTCTGGCTGGCTAGTTTGGACAGAGGGGGGTTGGGGGGGCACCCCTCTGTCTTGGCCCTGGTCATGACAGAGGGGTGATCAAGTGAAAAATGGAAGGTGTTTACTTTATATACTGAACAAAATGTAAAGTGTTGTGTCCATGTTTCATGAGCTGAAATAAAAGATGCCAGAAATTTTCGAAACCGCAAGAACCTTATTTCTCTCAAATGTTGTGCACAAATTTGTTTACATCCCTGTTAGTGAGCATTTATTCTTATCCAGGATAATCCACCCACCTGACAGGTGTGGCATATCAAGAAGCTGATTAAACAACATGATCATTACACAGGTGCACCCTGTGCTGGGGACAATAAAAGGCCACTCTAAAATGTGCAATTTAGTCACAGAACACAATGCCATAGATGTCTCATGTTTTGAGGGCGTGTGCAATTGGCATGCTGACTGCATAAATGTCCACCAGAGCTGTTACCAGAGAATTTAATGTTTATTTCTCTACCATAAGCCGCCTCCAATGTCGTTTTAGAGAATTTGGCAGTACATCCAACCGACCTCACAACTGCAGACCATGTGTAACCACGCTATCCCAGGACCTCCACATCTGGCTTCTTCACCTTTGGGATCTTCTGAGACCAGCTACCCGGACAGCTGTTGAAACTGTGGGTTTCCACAACTGAGGAATTTTTGCACAAACTGTCAGAAACCTTCTCAGGGAAGCTCACCTGCATGCTCATCGTCCTCACCAGGGTCTTGACCTGACAGCAGTTCTGCATTGTAACCAACTTCAGTGTGTAAAAGCTCACCTTCGATGGCCACTAGCACGCTGAAGTGTGCTCTTCAGATTAATTCTGGGTTCAAATGTACCGGGCAGATTGCAGACAGCGTGTATGGCATCGTGAGCGGTTTGCTGATGTGAACAATGTGCCCCATGGTGGCGGTGGAGTTATGGTATGGGAAGGCATAAGCTACGGACAACGAACGCAATTGCATTTTATCAATGGCAATTTGAATTAATAGAGATGCTGTGACAAGATCCTGAGGCTCATTGTCGTGCCATTCATCCTCCACCATCATCTCATGTTTCAGCATAATAATGCACGGCCCCATGTCACAAGGATCTGTAGACAATTCCTGGAAGTTGAAACTGTCCAAGATCTTCCATGGCCTGCATACTCACCAGACAAATCACCCATTGAGCATGTTTGAGATGCTCTGGATCTTCATGTATGAACGCATGTTCCAGTTTCCGCCAATATCCAGCAACTTCACACAGAATTTAAGAGTGGGACAACATTCCAGACGTCACAATCAACAGCCTGACCACCTCTATGTGAAGGAGATGTGTCATGCTACATGAGGCAAACGCTGATCCAGACCCCTACCTTTTTTTAAAGGTATCTGTGACCAACAGATGCACATCTGTATTCCCAGTCATGTGAAATCCATAGATTAGGGCCTAATGAATTTCTTTCAATTGACTGATTTCTTTATTGACTGCAACTCAGCAAAATATTTGAGATTGTTGCATGATGCATTTATGTTTTTGTTCAGTGTAGTTGCTTTCATTTTTGGCTCAGAGGATCACCATGTCGACCTTTCTGTCAATGCTGAGTGAGTTCTAAACCTGAACTTGACTCGCATGGAATGACCTTTGCTGGAGTTTCTGCTGTTGGAGAGGAGACGTTGATTCTTGGAGGATATAGGTTTTCACTCCAGTTTTGCCCTTTTACCATTGTTTCTCAATCTTCAGAATTGCCATTGTTTGGAAAGGGTGGGCTATACAATACTGGTGTATGCTGTTTAAGAAAGGGAAAAGGGGATACCGAGTCAGTTGTACAACTGAATGCTTTCAATTGAAATGTGTCTTCCGCATTTAACCCAAGCCCTCTGAATTAGAGAGGCTGCCTTAAATCGACATCCACGTCTCGGCGCCTGGGGAACAGTGGGTTAACTTGCCTTGCTAACGGGCAGAACGACAGATTTTTATCTTGTCAGCTCAGGGATTTGATCCAGCAACCTTTCAGTTACTGGCCAAACGCTCTAAACACTAGGCTATCTATCTGCCACCCCTATAATCTACTTGTATATACATGTAATGTATGTGTGTTCTCTCCCCACCTTCACTGTTTTCTGTTGGACTTGCACACATGCACTCAACGCCACACACACACACACACACACACACACACACACACACACACACACACACACACACACACACACACACACACACAATTAGGTTAATGCTGACGGCTGTAAAGAGCACCAATAAAGTCAATTTGCTGTAATGTGCCTTCCGGGTCCCAGTCTCTGGGGAGAATACTAATGACCTGCCAGGTCACAGGCAGAGTGAAGGGGTGAGAAATACAGGGGGAGTATGTTCTTCCTAACCCCAGACACAGTGTACCAGATTCAGTCAGCAGGACCAGGGGATGAAGTGGCTCCTCTGGAGGTCAACACTTAAAACATTTATCATCTGTCTCTTAGCTGACTCCAGAGCATCATTTAGATTTTTCTCCCATTAAAAAAAAAGGCATTTTAATCTTTGTAATTGACCACAGGACAGTCACACACGTACGTATGCACGCGCACACACGCACACCCTCTTACCCCGACGCTAATGGAGAACAGGGTTTCAGCTAAGCCTATGGCAATCCTCCCACACTTTTAGCATGGGCAGTCTGTTGGCACGGCTTCGCATACGGTGAGTCAAAAAGGGCTAGGTGCCACACTGGACAAGGGCACCTTGAACTCTGGCTGGCCCATATTTTATGATACGGGCCAGCCATATCATAATTCAGGCTGCCGGGGAGCGAGAGAGAGCTGCCCCTCTCTGAGTGGACAGTACTGAGGCACTTAGCCTTATTAAATGCAGACGTACGCTGGGCCTGAGGCTGAGATGGATAGCTTTGAGAAATGCCTCATGGCAGCGAGGAGTGTGCTGCATGCTTGCCTCTCTGCACACAGTGATAATAAGGGCTGCTTTGTTGGAGAGACCCACCAGCTGGTTCTAGGCATTGGATCAGTTGGATCACTGAAGTGCTGAGGCCTTTGAGGCTGAGAAAGAGCGAGAGATATCTCAGGCCAGTTAGCCTTTCATCTCCTGAGGAATGGCCCTGTCAGCCTGCATGTCTCCCCCACCACTAGATTATCCACAGAGCTGTGGTCAGAGCCACAGCCCTGCGGGCCCCCACAGGGAGAAAGGATCAATGATGTTAGATTAGAAACAGGAAATAGAATAGAGTGGACTAGGCTCCATTTAGGTACAGTAGATGCTTTTTCGATGTTGGTGTGGTTGGGTCGTAATGCCAGCTGTATGTTGTTTTGCCTACGGAAGAGGACAAGGTATTTGAATGTAGCACCTGTACTATAGCTGTCATTCACTTTGCTGTATCATTATTTGTCATATAGTAATTCCCCTGGGAAACAGGCTACGTATTTCCTAGGGAACACCAATACCAATACCACTGCCACTGACATATATACAATAGCAGCATTTGAGTCTATTTCCAAAATGCTATATCCACAAATATTTCATGTGTTCTTTCATCAGAAATGATTGCTTATGGGTAAGTTCATGTGTGTGTAAAATATTACTGTGCTCATGTAAATGAAAATGTAATTTTTTTGCACAACGCTATATCCACTGTTTAGCTGGAATGTAATGTTCGTATCCTGTATATTTCACTGTGATATGTGGTTGTGTCACCTGGCTATCTTAAGATGAATGCACTCATGTATTTCTCCCTTGGGGGTGAATACTCAGGGACGAAAAGTTGTAGGTTCACACGTAGAGCACAGCAGATGTTTAGTAAGCCTTCGCAGAAGGCAGGAATCGTAGTCACAGGCGGACAATGGTCAAAAACAAACAATACCGCACAGCCATACAAACAGAAAGAACTGAACTAAATAGGGAAGCAGATGAGACCAGGTGAGAAAAACGAACAGGTGAAATCAATGAACAAAAATGAAAGACAGGGCTACATTCCAGAACACAAAGAAAAAGAACAGGGTTGGCTAAGAAAAGGAAAGCAGAACCTTACAGCCTTGGATAAGAGTATCTGGTAAATGTCAAATGTAAATTCTTTAAATACAGATATCATATTACTACTATATTGATTTATAATATATACAGTTGAAGTCGGAGGTTTACAAACACTCAGGTTGGAGTCATAAAACTTGTTTTTCAACCACTCCACAAATGTCTTGTTAAAACTATAGTTTGCATGACAAGTAATTTTTCCAACAATTGTTTAGACAATTTATTTCACTTATAATTCAGTGTCACAATTCCAGTGGGTCAGAAGTATACAAACACTAAGTTGACTGTGCCTTTAAACAGCCTGGAAAATCCATTAAATGATGTCATGGCTTCAGAAGCTTCTGATAGGCTAATTGACATCATTTGCATCAATTGGAGGTGTACCTGTGGCTGTATTTAAAGGCCTACCTTCAAAATCAGTACATCTGCTTGACATCATGGGAAAAACAAAGGAAATCAGCCAAGACCTCAGAAACAAATTGTAGACCTCCACAAGTCTGGTTCATCCTTGAGAGAAATTTCTAAACACCTGAACGTTACCACGTTCATCTGTACAAAAAAAATAGTACGCATGTATAAACACCACGGGACCACGCAGCCGCCATACCGCTCAGGAAGACGCGTTCTGTCTCCTAGAGTTGAACATACTTTGGTACAAAAAGTGCAAATTAATCCCAGAACAGCAAAGGACCTTGTGAAGATGCTGGAGGAAATGGGTAAAAAAGTATCTACAGTGGGGCAAAAAAGTATTTAGTCAGCCACCAATTGTGCAAGTTCTCCCACAAAAGATGAGACCTGTCATTTTCAACATAGGTATACAACTATGACAGACAAAATGAGAAAAAAAAAATCCAGAAAATCACATTGTAGGATTTTTAATGAATTTATAATTTAAATTATGGTGGAAAAAAAGTATTTGGTCACCTACAAACAAGCAAGATTTCTGGCGCCCACAGACCTGTAACTTCTTCTTTAAGAGGCTCCTCTGTCCTCCACTCGTTACCTGTATTAATGGCACCTGTTTGAACTTGTTATCAGTACAAAAGACACCTGTCCACAACCTCAAACAGTCACACTCCAAACTCCACTATGGCCAAGACCAAAGAGCTGTCAAAGGACACCAGAAACAAAATTGTAGACTTGCACCAGGCTGGGAAGACTGAATCTGCAATAGGTAAGCAGCTTGGTTTGAAGAAATCAACTGTAGTAGCAATTATTTGGAAATGGAAGACATACAAGACCACTGATAATCTCCCTCGGTCTGGGGCTCCACACAAGATCTCACCCCGTGGGGTCAAAATTATCACAAGAACAGTGAGCAAAAATCCCAGAACCACATGGGGGGGGGCACACTACGCCGCCAGGGACTCAAATCCTGTAGTGCCAGACGTGTCCCCCTGCTTAAGCCAGTACATGTCCAGGCCCGTCTGAAGTTTGCTAGAGAGCATGTGGATGATCCAGAAGAAGATTGGGAAAATGTCATATGGTCAGATGAAACCAAAATAGAACTTTTTGGTAAAAACTCAACTCGTCGTGTTTGAAAGACAAAGAATGATGAGTTGCATCCAAAGAACACCATACCCACTGTGAAGCATGGGGGTGGAAACATCATGCTTTGGGGCTATATTTCATGCTATGGGCCATGTATTTTGAGATTTTGAGTGAAAACCTCCTTCCATCAGCAAGGACATTGAAGATGAAACGTGGCTGGGTCTTTCAGCATGACAATGATCCCAAACACACCGCCCGGGCAAAGAAGGAGTGGCTTTGTAAGAAGCATTTCAAGGTCTCCAGTCTCCAGATCTCAACCCCATAGAAAATCTTTGGAGGGAGTTGAAAGTCTGTGTTGCCCAGCAACAGCCCCAAAACATCACTGCTCTAGAGGAGATCTGCATGGACGAATGGGCCAAAATACCAGCAACAGTGTGTGAAAACCTTGAAGACTTACAAAAAACATTTAACCTCTGTTATATACCCTTTGTAGGCAATGACAAAGTAGAGAAACTTTTGTTATTGACCAAATACTTATTTTCCACCATAATTTGCAAATAAATTCATAAAAAAATCCTATAATGTGATTTTCTGGATTTTTTTTTTCATTTTGTCCCTCATCGTTGAAGTGTACCTATGATGAAAATTACAGGCCTCTTTCATCTTTTTAAGTGGGAGAACTTGCACAATTGGTGGCTGACTAAATACTTTTTTGCCCCACTGTATATCCACAGTAAAACGAGTCCTATGTCGACATAACCACTGCTTCAAAACCACTATAAAGCAAACTATGGTTTGCAACTGCACATGGGGACAAAGATCGTACTTTTTGGAGAAATGTCCTCTGGTCTGATGAAACAAATAGAACTGTTTGGCCATAATGACTATCGTTATGTTTGGAGGAAAAGGGGAGGCTTGCAAGCCGAAGAACACCATACCAACCGTGAAGCACGGGGGTGGCAGCATCCACCCCCGTGCTTCATGACTTTGCTGCAGGAGGGACTGGTGCGCTTCACAAAATAGATGGTGGTGTTCGGCTTGCAGGCCTCCCCCTTTTTCCTCCAAACATAACGATGGTCAAACCTAGCAGTACTACTTATTTCTGTGAGAGTGAGGCAGATATGTAGCGTTTAGCAAAAAAACATGAACTTAAACCAAGTGATAGATTTTAAACAAATACATGTCTGTCATTGAACAACCCCATGCCATGATTAGACAGTGAAAAAAAACATACAATTTCAAATTTTCTTTAATCAATAAAAGCAAATTAACCAACAATTCGGAAAATGGATATACTGCATAGCTTTTTGGAATGAAACTCTTCATTTGGTTCTGATTAACATTCAAACCTTTGTGTGTTTCTGTGTTTATGCGCAGGCTCTGATTCAGCTGCCCGTGTACGTATCCCAGTGTGAGGAGGTTCGTGTATTCTTCGAGACTCGTCCTGAAGACCTCAACCCACCTAAAGAGTAAGCTACACATCGCACCATTCGTCACCTTCTTGTCAAAGGAACACACTGTCACACAGTCTGACAAGCAGCACAAATACATAAGTTATACAGTAGGCACATTCAAACGTGTACTGGGCCAACAACAAACACCACAAATAAAGAAAAAGAAGCACAATGCTTTGTGCAGGCTTTGTTTTATGAAGTAGCAGAAAGGACCTCCTCCTGACCACCATTTCATTTTATGTTGAAACAAGCCAATCCATCAGTAATAGGTTATAATAGAGTGTAATGACCATGATGTCATGCTCCCTTTGGTATTGCTGTGTTGGAGGGGGAGCGGTTGGTTTGCCCTGAGTGAGAGATACATATGTAGCCTAGCGGAGCAGTGTATGAGAGAACTGCTGAGGCGGCATGTGTAAATCTCACACAACACATTAGTGTCATAGTCAGCCTGACAGTTACAACGTGCCAACACAAGTCATAAAGTCACCACGCCATTCCCCCCCCCATCACGTATGTGTTGTTGAGCTACCAGACGCCTGGAGGGCAGGAGGGGTTACAGGTGACTGCTTTTGACTGCACTGGGCCTTTAATCTATTGCTTGCCCAGTGATGGCTGGTGAAATGTATCAAACCTGATGCTTTTCTGATGATATTTTTCTTCCTTCACTATTTGACAAGTCCCACATTTTTCTTACTAGTTTTTCTGCTATAGCAAACAGCTTCCTATCTCTGTGTACTTTGACATGCTCAGCTACAGTCTTCGAGCCACCTAACTAGGTCTATGTGTTCTATTTATTTATGTAGAGACGTGTTCGACTCACACATCCCAGAACAACTCAGGGTTTATGGGAGTAATGTTACAATCTTATCTAGGCTGGCCAATCTTAACCAGACACTTTTCTGCACTAGTTTGTCGATGAGCTTTTTTTTGCTGTGTTCCGTTTGACGCACAAGTCAATAGAATGTGACTGAACATCAACAATATAATTCTGCACCGTCAATCAGTGATTTTGCACAAGGATGCGTATCATTCCTCAGAGTTTGTTGGCCATCGACATTATTGCAGCACGAGTACCTTGGTCGAAATCCAAAATAGCTGCCTGGTGCCTGATTGTTTGATACAATATGTGTTCAGTAACTGCAGAGGAGATGAATCTCTGTGGAAGGAGAAGAATACAAGGCCTGTCACTGCTCTGGCCACTATGAATGGCTGCTGTCAGGTCACCTCCTTAGACAGACAGATGGAGGAGAGCTAGTTCCCTCTGGCCGTTGCCAAGGACACATACCTTATTAGCTACCTTTCAGACAGACAAACTCCAAGCATCTGCTTCTAGGGACGGGGGAGGGGAGGATGGAGGGTCGGAGGGAGAGGCAGATGAATATAGAAAAGACCTTGGTTTGTCTTTATTAAAATTGGATTACAGCTCTCTTCTAATGCAGACTGTGTTCAGCTGGGCTGACATTGTGTCACCAGCCCTTCTCTCTTGGGTCGCTATACAGCCCTCTATAAATCTACCAGAGTAAGGAGGGATGTCACTGTCTGTCCATTGGCGAGATTGAAGTAGCAGGCATGAGAGAGTAGTGGAGAGATAGGAGAGGGAGCGTTAGAGGAGGGAAGATATAAAAGACAGAGGAAAGGAAAGGAGAGATGGTGGAGAGGTATAAGGAAGATGTAGAAGAGAGGATGAGCCCTCGTATTGCTAGCTCTTCATTGGTTAGGACCTCTTGTGGTCTGGCTCCTGGTAGTGGAATGGGCTTGCTCTAGGTTTTAAAGCTCCATATTGAACACAATCCTCCCATCCCACCACGGATGTGTTGGTCCTCCTATTCAATGTATCCTTGACCATGATTGACTCATCCATGGTCCAATACAACCTCATTTAGCGTGAGGGGGAGGGCTGATTTGATCTTATGGAAAACTCTTGTAATGTACTTACGGAATACAGAATACTGGACAGTGCATTGCCTTTCTGACCCTGTTCTGACTCCAGTCTGCCACTAGCTGTCTGCTACCCTTTGATAAGTCAGGCTAGTGGTAGAGCTGTGGCTGTCTTGGCTGGAGACTCTTTTGACAGTACGCTAATAGTCAAACTAATGGCTGTAGATATTACATTTAAGTAATGGAGCAGATGCTCTGTGGCTAGCGCAATAACAGTTGCCTGGCGAACAATGCATTATGTGATTGCGAGTGAATTTTATTCAGGAGGAAAATAAGATGGACAGTGTGTGTGTGTGTGTGTGTGTGTGTGTGTGTGTGTGTGTGTGTGTGTGTGTGAGAGTATAGAAAGAATAGAAAGTCAGGCTGAATTAGCCACCTCAGTCTCCCTGGGCATCTGGACATTGAATCACACAAATGAGAATGGATAGAGGATTGCAGTCCAAATGGATAAAGCAGACTGAGTGGATACAGTATCATGTTCTCATTCAGCCTAGTTTCAGAAACTCACTATCAACCATATCCCCTCTCATTTGGAGCAAAGGTCAACACATCTGTAGATATGTAATGGATCTTGCAGAGTTTAGTTTCACTCATCTAGACTAGAGCCTGCATGACTAGCAGAACAAATGTATAGCTGAGATTTGAATGTGATTAAATAGTGATCAAATTGAATCAAGTCCCAAAACTTGCCTGAATTAAATAAATAGAATCAGTGTGGTTATTCACAGGGTTAACGTTTGTTATTTTTAGAGTTTTCAGAGACATATATCCGTCGTTACGTAGGTGGAAATATTTTCAAAGTGTTTCTAAGTAATAAAACGTTCCAAATTCCTTTACTGACTCTGTCCGAGTTATATATTTCCTCTTACTTGATTCTAATGATTTTTTTCTCTCATTTACAGGGAACCCATTGGAAAGAAGAAGCCAGGTAAGGAAGTTTTGTATTACATTTCGGTATAAGTTATTATTGTTTGTGGTATTACGTTTATGTGGGCAATATCATCTGGAATAGATTAGGATTAGCATATCCTGCACCAGTATTTAATATCATCTGGAATAGATTAGGATTAACATATCCTGCACCAGTATTTAATATCATCTGGAATAGATTAGGATGAACATATCCTGCACCAGTATTTAATATCATCTGGAATAGATTAGGATGAACATATCCTGCACCAGTATTTAATATCTGGAATAGATTAGGATTAACATATCCTGCACCAGTATTTAATATCATCTGGAATAGATTAGGATGAACATATCCTGCACCAGTATTTAATATCATCTGGAATAGATTAGGATGAACATATCCTGCACCAGTATTTAATATCATCTGGAATAGATTAGGATTAACATATCCTGCACCAGTATTTAATATCATCTGGAATAGATTAGGATTAACATATCCTGCACCAGTATTTAATATCATCTGGAATAGATTAGGATTAACATATCCTGCATCAGTATTTAATATCATCTGGAATAGATTAGGATTAGCATATCCTGCACCAGTATTTAATATCATCTGGAATAGATTAGGATTAGCATATCCTGCACCAGTATTTAATATCATCTGGAATAGATTAGGATGAACATATCCTGCACCAGTATTTAATATCATCTGGAATAGATTAGGATTAACATATCCTGCACCAGTATTTAATATCTGGAATAGATTAGGATTAACATATCCTGCACCAGTATTTAATATCATCTGGAATAGATTAGGATTAGCATATCCTGCACCAGTATTTAATATCTGGAATAGATTAGGATTAACATATCCTGCACCAGTATTTAATATCATCTGGAATAGATTAGGATTAACATATCCTGCACCAGTATTTAATATCTGGAATAGATTAGGATTAGCATATCCTGCACCAGTATTTAATATCATCTGGAATAGATTAGGATTAGCATATCCTGCACCAGTATTTAATATCATCTGGAATAGATTAGGATGAACATATCCTGCACCAGTATTTAATATCATCTGGAATAGATTAGGATTAACATATCCTGCACCAGTATTTAATATCTGGAATAGATTAGGATTAACATATCCTGCACCAGTATTTAATATCATCTGGAATAGATTAGGATTAACATATCCTGCACCAGTATTTAATATCTGGAATAGATTAGGATTAGCATATCCTGCACCAGTATTTAAGAGTCCAGCCATAGTACAGTCGTGGCCAAAAGTTGAGAATGACACATATGAATTTTCACAAAGTCTGCTGTCTCAGTGTCTTTAGATATTTTTGTCAGATGTTACTATGGAATACTGAAATATAATTACAAGCATTTCATAAGTGTCAAAGGCTTTTATTGACAATTACATGAAGTTGATGCAAAGAGTCAATATTTGCAGTGTTGACCCTTCTTTTTCAAGACCTCTGCAATCCACCCTGGCATGCTATCAATTAACTTCTGGGCCTCATCCTAACTGATGGCAGCCCATTCTTGCATAATCAATGCTTGGAGTTTGTCAGAATTTGTGGGTTTTTGTTTGTCCACCTGCCTCTTGAGGATTGCCCACAAGTTCTCAATGGGATTAAGGTCTGGGGAGTTTCCTGCCGTGGACCCATAATATAGATGTTTTGTTCCCCGAGCCACTTAGTTATCATTTTTGGCTTATGGCAATGTGCTGGAAAAGGATGGAAAAGGCATTGTTCATCACCAAATTGTTCCTAGATGTTTGGGAGAAGTTGCTCTCGGAGGATGTGTTGGTACCATTCTTTATTCATGGCTGTGTTCTTAGGCAAAATTGTGAGTGAGCCCACTCCCTTGGCTGAGAAGCAACCCCACACATGAATGGTCTCGGGATGCTTTACTGTTGGCATGACACAGGAATGATGTTAGCGCTCACCTTGTCTTCTCCATGGTTGATTTAGGTGCAATCTTACTGGCAGCAATATCCTTGCCTGTGAAGCCCTTTTTGTGCAACGCAATGATGACGGCTCGTGTTTCCTTGCAGGAAAACATTGTTGACAGATTAAGAACAATGATTCCAAGCAGCACCCTCCTTTTGAAGCTTCCAGTCTGTTATTCAAACTCAATCAGCATGACAGCATGATCTACAGCCTTGTCCTCGTCAACACTCACACCTGTGTTAACGAGAGAATCACTGAAATTCTGAGGGCTGAAATGTAGTGGAAATGTTTTTTGGGGATTCAGTTCATTTTCATGGCAAAGAGGGACTCAATTCATCTGATCACTCATCAAAACATTCTGGAATATATGCAAATTGCCATCATACAAACTGAGGCAGCAAACTTTGTGAAAATTAATATTTGTTTCATTCTCAAAACTTTTGGCCACGACTAAAAACTCAGGTTCTATTGCCTCTGGCAGAGAAAAAAACTGTTGTTTGCATCCATCTGTTTACATTTCTCAGTGGAGATTGGAGCGCCCTCTAGCTGTATTGTTGCATACTCCATTATTTTCACTCTAGATTGCTATATAAAGATGTGACTGTCATTATTACATGTATTTGAAGTTAGATACACACCACTACTTCTACATAGTGTTTTGTTTCAGAGTTTTGCCTCTTCTTTTTTCATCTAACCAACCCATATATTTTCCATCCATGTCAAGTTTCAATTTCAATTTCCTTCATTTTCCTCCATCAGGGATTGTGGAGAGAGCGACTACTTTCCTAAAGAGAGGTAGTAACAGATTCATGCTTGGCCATACTTTGTATGTGATCCTGGGTTGCTAGCCCTCCGTTAGGGGCCCTTGGCTGTTGGGCCTTTTAAGCTGGGACGTGGCTCTGTGGTGGGTCTGGGCAGTGCGTGGTAGAGCGGGGGAAGGGATAGCCTTGTATGTGATTCAGCCAACGCATCTGTCTCTATATCAAGCTAAAGCAAATACAGGTCTGGGACCAGGCTAGGGACAGGTGGGGTAGAGGGGGCAGGGTGGGGCAAGCTTGGTGCTCACTCTGTGTGATGTGCATGGCGGTGTGTTAGTTATGTCAAGAGGGCACCAGATGGTGTGTGTCTGACTGTACACCCCGCCCAACTCCTGCGCTGAAATCAACCCTGTCTTGGTTGTGGGAAATAATCGTCACCTTGATAGATGTGCATGCTGTGCCACAACAACAACAACATTACCATCCTCATTCTGTGTCGTTGGCTCTTGGGGAATCAGACGTGACAGTTTTCATAATCTATAGTATCTAGTTCAAGAGACGTGATGCAGGATGGTTGAAATACAAGGCGCCATCTCTGGACAATTATGCATTTAGAGGATATTATGAGTGCATCACACTCTGCATCCCCGGGGGTAGCTCTGGTTGTCATCCCATCAAGGGCACATTACAGAGCAGGCCCTCTTGTTGTTCTAACCTACAGCATTGTAGTAGTCTAGGTGTTGGGGTGTCCTGGTGGCGGGTTGTCTCTGTATCTCTGTGGCAGCCACGCGGTTGATTAGCATAACCCTCCTTCCTATCCTGTCGTCTGTCATAACATCTCCCTCTCGCTGCTCTCTGACCACCATTTTATTCTTCCGTCTCGAAAACCATGCCTGCTTCCTCTTCATCCTCATCCTCTATCTGCGGTGGTGTGGCTGGTAGAGAGGTCAGATCTATAGTACCAGTCAAAAGTTTGGACACACCTACTCATTCCAGGGTTTTTCTTTATTTTGACTCTTTTCTTTGTTGTAGAGTAATAGTAAAGACATAAAACTATGAAATAACACATATGGAATCATGTAGTAACCAAAAAAGTATTAAACAAATCAAAATATTTTAGATTATTCAAAATAGCCACCATTTGACAAACTTGCACACTCTTAGCATTCTTTCAACCAGCTTCATGAGGTAGTCACCTGGAATGCATTTCAATAAACAGTTGTACCACAACATTCTGCAGCAATACACCATCCCATCTGGTTTGCACTTAGTCCCACTATCATTTGTTTTTCAGCAGGACAATGACCCAAAACTCACCTTCAGGATGTGTAAGGGATATTTAACCATGAAGGAGAGTGATGCATAAGCCTCCACAATCACCTAACCTTAACCCAATTGAGATGGTTTGGGATGAGTTGGACTGCAGAGTGATGGAATAGCAGCCAACAAGTGCTCAGAATATGTGGGAACTCCTAGTGTGCTGTCATCAAGGCAAAGGGTGGCTACTTTGAAGAATAAAAAATGTTTTGATTTTTTTACTTTGTTACTACATTGTTCCAAATGTGTTATTTCATAGTTTAGATGTCTTCACCATTATTCACGATGTAGAAATTGTAAAAATAAAGAGAAATCCTTGAATGAGTAGGTGTGTCCAAACTATTGACTGGCACTGTACATGTATGTGTGCTCTGTGTCCCTCCCTGCAGGAGACTCCACCTCAGCTGACCCTCTGCTCCTAGACCAGTATGTGGCCGTCACTGACTATGAGAAACAGGAGAGCTCTGAGATCAGCCTGCACGTGGGACAGACGGTGGAGGTCATCGAGAAGAATGAGTCTGGTACGAGACCTGGATCAGATGGCGGCAGACTTTAGCTAAATGGTTGCGTCCCAAATGACACTTGTTTATAGAGTGTTGGCCCTGGTCAATAGTAGTCCACTATAAGGGGAATAGGGTGCCATTTGGGACATGAGTCCTGGCGGCCCTAACGTGTTTTATAAAACAACCCCCCCCCAACTGAAAGAATGTTATCATACTTGAATGAACCTGAGATACAGGTACTTTAATGTATACCAAGACGAATGCCAAATAGCAGCAGCGTTGTCCTCAGATCCTTCCAAATAGCCAATACAGGCCAATACAGGACCTAGAAAGAGCCTCTGCTGTGTGACGGAGTCATCTGTGTTTGTGTGCGTTTTGCTCTTTGTGTGCAGGTTGGTGGTTTGTTAGTTCAGACGAGGCCCAAGGCTGGGTCCCTGCCACCTGCCTGGAGGCCCAGGATGACCCTGACGACTTCTCCCTTCCCAGCGAGGAAGGTAACTCGCTCCGTGTGTCGCACTGCCCTAGTTCACATTAAGTCAAAACATAGGCCTACTGTAATTACTGATCACATTGGCAGCCATAAGGAGCAGCTCACAGTCAAAACTCAAGGTTTGCTGCCAAGTCATTATGACGCAAAACAATGTGTCCTCATTGATTAAGATGTAGGAGAAATGTGGAACGGTAATGAATTAATCTTGGAAGCAGGATGTCTTGAAATCGTTACATTACGTAATGTATGTGGGAAAATGACCTCTGACTGTCTATCACCTTCACCCGTCGATGACGCTGCATTCATAACCAAGGGGGAAGGTGGTAAATACCAGTTGTGAAGTTGGATGCTATCACGTGCTTTGAACCTGTTGAGAAATGCCAATTGCCTAATGGCCAACAAGCTGCATCAACTATAAAGAAGAAATACAGCTATCATGCTTGTAAACAAATTATACTGTTCAAAAACCATATTAATAGATTGCTTTTTTATAAATAATGTTTTGTTTAAACTGTGGAAAATGCTGTTATCAAGATCATCTCCTTAGTAGGTGATGTCAGAGGTCAGCATGTGGGAGAAGTCGGAGCTTTGGGATGATACATGTGTTTCCCACTAGTCATTTCGAGTTCCCAATGTTGTACATTCCACCTTTGGTTATGAATGCAGTGTTCGAACCAACCATAGAGATAAATAGAGGACTCTAGTGCCCAAATGCCCTTTTTAGCATGGAGTGCCATTGAGGACTTCCTATGGGTTAAGGAAGGATCACATAATTCCATCTGGGTCAACAGGAGGGATCAGCCAATGAATTATGCTTGTGAGCAAACATTCCATAACTGCAGGTGGCAATTAATCACTAACCTTGTTTTTATACTGTAACTGTTCAAACAACACACTCCAGATGGCAGTATGCACCCTTTCAGTTTGTTTACCAACTCATAGAAGTAGAAGAAAAAGAAAAGCCAGTGCGCTCACAGAGGCCATAATGGGGCAGATACAATAAAGAGTCCTCTATAATCTTCTATGGAACTAAGAAAACAGAGCCAGTTTATTTACTTCCTGTTTACTTACTTCCTGCTGCCCACTGCGCTCTACTGTCAGTGTCCCGGAGATACTGGTCACTGCCGAGCCTTGTGGGCCGCCGGCGAACGTTAGGGGATCTGTTCAGCACAGGCTTTGGGCAAGGTGGAGCGCACGACTCTTTTCTCCCTTTTCTCTATCTGTGTGTAAAATGTCATGTTTAGCATGAAAAACCCATGCATGACCAACCCAAGCCTAAGACTGAGGCAAGACATGCATGTGTGGCATGGATTGTAATGGATGCTACCTTTATGTTGGTATGATTTGTTCTCTCGATGGCATGCTGTGGAGAAAAACAGTTTCTCACTTTTACTGTTATTTCAGTGAAATATGACATTTTAGATTAGTTATACAAAACAATCCATTACGGGTCCATTTCAGATCTACTGAATTAAAGTGATTGTTCTTTCTAAATAGAATATTTGTGTAACAAACAATCTGTTACAAGTGAAGGGCATTTCCATGTAAAAGGACCCATGAGCACCAACATGTGAGGTTCATAGGAGCATGTCAAATGGAAGCTAATAGTCTATATTTTTGGAAAACCGAAGGCATAGATACATTTTAGCCATTTTCCATCTTAAAAATTTGGTATAATTAAAGGTTTTGATTTCTGAATAAACAGATGGAAAAGGGATCTTAGAAAACATCTCGCAGAAAAATTCTTAAAAGGAATCAGAAATGCATCGACATACAGACCCCTGCCAACGAATAAAGACTTTTATATTTAGCTTTGGAGAAATTGTTTACCTTCTGTAAGTAAAAACAAATATTGCGTAGTGCCTTGTAATTATGTTACCAAAAACCACATACACTCCATGACCAGAAATATGTCGACACCTGCTCGTTGAACATCTTATTACAAAATCATGGGCAATAATATGTAGTTGGTCCCCCCCCCCTTTGCCACTGTAACATCCTCCACTCTTCTGGGAAGGCTTTTCACTAGATGCTGGAACATTGATGCGGGGACTTGCTTCCATTCAGCCACAAGAGTATTAGTGAGGTCGGCCACTGATGTTGGGTGATTAGAACTGGCTCGCAGTCGGGGTTCCAATTCATCCCACAGTTGTTTGAAGGGGTTGAGGTCAGGGCTCTTTGCAGGTTAGTCTACACCAATCTCAACAAACCTTTACGATATGGACCTCGCTTTGTGCACGGGGGCATTGTTATGCTGAAACAGGAAAGGTTGTTCCCAAAACTGTTGCCACAAAGTTGGAAGCACAGAATTGTCTAGAATGTCATATGCTATAGTGTTAAGATGTCCCTTCACTGGGACTAAGGGGCCTAGCCCGAACCATGAAAAACAACCCCAGACCAGTATTCCGCCACCACCAAACTTTACAGTTGGCACTATGCATTGGGCAGGTAGCGTTCATCTGGCATTCGCCAAACCCAGATTTTTCCGTCGGACTGCCAGATGGTGAAGCTTGATTCATAATTTCCACTGCTCCAGAGTCCAATGGCAGCAAGCTTTACACCACGCCAGCCGATTCTTGGCATCGCACATGGTGATCTTAGGCTTGTGTGCTGCTGCTTAGCCATGGAAACCCATTTCATGAAGCTCATGACAAACATTTCTTGTGCTGACGTTGCTTCCAGAGGCAGTTTGGAACTCAGTAGTGAGTACTTCAACAGAGTACAGAAAATTTGAGCGCACAACGCTCTTCAGCAATTGGTGGTCCCATTTTGTGAGCTTGTGTGGCCTAAAACTTTGCAGCTGAGCCATTGTTGATCCTAGACATTTCCACTTCACATAATGGGACAGCACTTACAGTGAGGGGGGGCTGCTCTACCAGGGAAGAAATTAGACAAACTGACATGTTGAAAAGATGGGATCCTATGATAGTGCCACAGTGAAAGTCACTGAGCTCTTCGGGAAGGCCATTCTTCTGCCAATGTTTGTCTATGGAGATTGCATGGCGGTGTGCTAAATTTTATACACCTGTTAGCAACGGGTGTGGCTGAAATAGCCAAATTCACTAATTTGAAGGGTTGTCCACATACTGTATATACAAAGGTTTCTTTAAGATATTTTCGCTCTCTTGTGAGGGAGAAAAGTTCACAGACGTAACAAGTATTGGTAGACCTACCAATTAGTTAATGATTTTACTGTTGCAAATTCTGTTTATGAATTATGAAGTGATTAAAATTAAACGGATTTACTGCACCTGAATTGGCTACAATGGGAAATCATAATAGTCACAAATCACAGTTGGGTCACCTGCTACTGTCCTCCCTTCCACTGGCATACTGCTGTGTCCAGCTCATAAATGTTTTCTGTGACTGTTGTTTGGTGGTCAAACCAAGAGTGTTAAAACTGAGTCTGGAAAACCCCTCCCTCTCTCTATCCGATTAATATCACCTCTCCCAACTCTTACTGACACCTACCCATGTAACCCCTCTCTTTCCATTTACTGTAACCAGTTTCCTCAACCTCTGTCTACCCTGGCCTTGATATTAACGTCCAAATCTGAACCTAACATAGACGCATGTTTCACAAGTTTCGATAGCATAGTACAGTGTTACTGTAGTTCAATAACCAAAATATATATTGAACTCAAGGTGCCATGTCATAGCTGACACCCCATTCTTTCTGCAGACATCTTTGAATCGTAATTTGGAGCAGATATTTAAGATTTTACCGTAATCTGTTACCAAAGTTGCACCTGCACAGTTCTTCCACATAATTAGTTTTTTTGTTACAAAAAAATAATAGAAATTGTTAAAAGTAGTCTGTGTGGATATAGTTCTATTGTTAAACCTTTATCATTTTTTTTGTTTGTTTGGCATACATTTTAAAGTGAAAAGACTGAGTCAAAGCGCAAATATGTTACTGTGCAATTGCCCTGAACTCCTAATGCTAGCGTAGTTGTAATTCTGTCTTGTGTCTCACTGATGTTTTGTGTTGCATGATGTGTGTTGCATGATGTGTGTTGCATGATGTGTGTTGCATGTCTTCTCACTCCACAAGTTAGATCCCGCCCAGGCTCTGTCTACAAGGAAACACTCGCTGAAAGCGTTCAACTCTAGTTTATGATCTGGGAATGGTGTACTGGGGGATAACACATTACATCCACTAGCATATAGTGGGAGACTAGGTTCAGAAATTCCATCCAAGAAATGTAAAGAAAGTTGCAGCTTATTTACGGCATTTCGATACAATTTTGGAGAACAGCCAAAAACAAACATTGTTTGCTGCAGCTTCACCTCAGTCGATCTACAAACACGTAGCCTATTAGCTATACAATTAACCGCTATCCGTTTACTCAGGACCGGGATTAAAAACAATTTCATACATCCAGAGGGATCTGTTAGTAGAAAAAGGTATTTTATTAACAAACGGTAAACCGATACATTTTGCTTTACAGATTTATTTTATACAGCTAATTTCCTGCAATTCTACACATTTTGCAATGACATATGCAATGTTAATATGATATCTCAGTGAGAGTGACAAACAAAATCAAAATGGGTGCCCCCTGGAGGTCAGGGACCCTGGCCACATGGTTGGTAATTCGGCACCGATTACAATGAGTTTAGGTTGACTGGTAAATTAGTGTAGCCAGCTAATATTTTGACTGTTTTCCATCCAAAATATTTTCCCACTAGTGGTGTATTCATACCAAACAGACTTGTTGCAAATACAAAGCAGTGAGTGATGTAGTGCACACAATCAACTTTTCTGCTTAAGGTTTCATGTACCTAATAGAAACACATTGAACATTTGATTTGTATCGCATTTTCAACTATACCGATAGTGAAAACTAACTGTTGCGTTAAATATCAAAATGTACCTATTCTGGTCTTGGTACTTGCACTCTAGCGAACAGTTTGCAGATACAGTACGGGTAGGCAGTGCGGGTAGGGTAGTCTACATGATGAGAATGTTATGGATAAGATCGAGAATGTTTTGAATTGTCAAGACGGTAGTCAAGCATCTATCATGTCACCAAAGACCCTAGACATTTATTGGAAAGGGGCATCAAACTCATACCATGCACTTTCACCACCCTGTGTTCATCATCACTTTATTTCATCTGTAGCCTATAAACAGCATGGTTTCCCGAGGCATATTGGGAGGACCACAAACCATGTCATTGCGTGACTCCAAGTTTACTTCAATATGTTTATTATATCGATATTTGCTCATAAAGGCGTTTCCACCGCCATTTCTCGCATAATTCATTTTACCAACACAAAAATATCCTACCATGTCAAACTAACAAATGTGTCAAGCATTTATAAAATGATACTGAGATTTCCTGTTTCATCACAGCTGTTGCTTTAGTTGCGTAAAAACTGGATGGAAACGTGGTTACTGAGTGACAATTAACAAGAGGAAAACTGCTGATGCACAACCAAGTTTCGAAAATTGCACCTTGTGTATTCTACTATTGTTACTCTCAACAGTAAGCTAAGATCCCCAGACTGAGGGCCTACATTTTGTTTTATGAAAAAGTTTATTTGGATTTCATAAACAATTGTCCTCATATGTAGCTATGGCCCTGGGTAGGTTATTAGGATTTGGTATAAAGACAGCATATCTAAATAATGGTGTGTAAGGACAGTATATGAATAGAAAGTATGTACTGTACATAAGAAGTGGGTAAAGCAGTATGTAAACATTAAAGTGACTAATGTTCAATCACTATGTACATAGCAGTCTCTAAGGTACAAGGTAAAGATGCATTTATATGAGTTGTACTGTATTTACATATACTTGCACTGTCTAGACTGCCTCATTAACTACTGTTGTTGTCGTCATCACTTACTGTTGCATAACTCAAGAATTGTGTCAATAGCAGGATACTCTCAAATGTACAATCTACACGTTTGGCACTAGATTACTGCTTTACATTGTTTGCGAGATCAGAAATAGGGTGGTGCCAGAGCGCAGAATAATTTACAAACGCTCAACACCTGTTGAATATGGCCGGTGTCAGTAAACGTTGGCCAAAAAAAAAGCGTAATTAAATTGTTGCCAGCAGCAGTTAGTCACCAACACTCTGGATAGCGTAAACACAGCCTAACCAGCTCTGCGAGGGCGAGTAAAATCAGAGTGAGGTGTTCTCTCATTTGTGTCTGGGTATAGCTAGCAAGCTAGCCAGTTAGCTTGGGTGCTTGACTGCCGTTGTGATCAACTGTACTGATCGGCCAGAGCGTCCAGTATTTTTCCTGGTGTTAAATTGTAATTTAAACTGCATTCAATTATTCCTTTTTAAAAATTCCACCAAAAAATAACACCCATCAAAAGTTTTTTTTTTTGTGATGTGTCGAGACGATGCGTTAAATCCCCGACGAAGCTTTAGCGTTCTTATAAACTGATGTTACCCACTCTTCTGCCAATGCACCTGCAGGTTCCCGGACATTTCTGGGGGGAATGGCCCAAGCCCTCACCCTCCGATCCAACATGTCCCAGACGTGCTCAATGGGATTGAGATCCGGGCTCTTCGCTGGCCATGGCAGAACACTGACATTCCTGTCTTGCAGGAAATCACACACAGAACAAACAGTATGGCTGGTGGCATTGTCATGCTGGAGGGTCATGTCAGGATGAGCCTGCAGGAAGGGCACCACACGAGGGAGGATGTCTTCCCTGTAACGCACAGCATTGAGATTGCCTGCAATGACAACAAGCTCAGTCTGATGATGCTGTGACACACCGCCCCAGACCATAACAGACCCTCCACCTCCAAATCGATCCCGCTCCAGAGTACAAGCATCTGTGTAACTCTCATTCCTTTGACGATGAATGCAAATCTGACCATCACCCCTGGTGAGACAAATTCGCGACTCATCAGTGAAGAGCACTTTTTGCCAGTCCTGTCTTGTCCAGCGACGGTGGGTTTGTGCCCATAGGCGACGTTGTTGCCAGGGATGTCTGGTGAGGACCTGCCTTACAACAAGCCTACAAGACCTCAGTCCAGCCTCTCGGGCAATTGTTGTTGCCATCCTGTACCTGTCCCGTGGGTGTGATGTTTGGATGTACCAATCCTGTGCAGGTGTTGTTACGTGGTCTGCCCACTGCGAGGACGATCTGCTGTCCGTCCCGTCTCCCTGTAGTGCTGTCTTAGGAATCTCACAGTATGGACATTGCAATTTATTGCCCTGGCCACATCTGCAGTCCTCATGCCTCCTTGCAGCATGCCTAAGGCTTGTTCACGCAGATGAGCAGGGACCCTGGGCATCTTTCTTTTGCCGTTTTTCAGAGTCAGTAGAAAGGCCTCTTTAGTGTCCTAAGTTTTCAGAACTGTGAGCTTAATTGCCTACCGTCTGTAAGCTGTTAGTGTCTTAACGACCATTCCACAGGTGCATGTTCATTAATTGTTTATGGTTCATTGAACAAGCATGGGACACAGTGTTTAAACCCTTCACAATAAACGTTTTTTGCTGAGTTTAGATGTAATGGAAAGACTATGTATTCCATTGAGCCAATTTCAGCCATTACCTGGGTGTGTTTGACAGCTCATTAAACGTTTCTGCAGTCATAATATTAAACGGGAGAAAAACGACAGGCACAAGCAAGCGTATGAAAGAGTCGCATGAGTAAAATGAAAGCAATTAATCCAGCGAGATTTAAGTGACAGGTGAATTATTCACCCCTCAAACACAGGAAATAGATGGCTGAAATAGACCGATCCTCAGATAGGAGGGGCATGTGCGTTGCTACATAATGTGCTGTCCCTGCCAATTTGTTGACTCCCATCTGCTTGATTGACATTCTTTTAAAAGTTAGTATGCAAGTTGAAAAAGACATCACCTAATGTCATGTGTTCTTTGCCATTTCCAGAGGAGAAGTACACAGTGATCTACCCATATGCAGCGCGAGACCAAGATGAGATCGACCTAGAAAGTGGCATGACGGTGGAGGTCATGCAGAAGAACCTTGAGGGCTGGTGGAAGATCAGGTAAAACACAATACCCCAGAAGTGTGTCTGTATACAGTAAATGCATGTTGGCTCTGTGTGCATGTGCATTTCATTGAGTGTGTGGATCAGTTAGTTGCTTGTTTCTACTAAATAAGGCCTTTGTTGTTGTTTCTCTCTCTATTGAAGCTGTGAATGTAACCTCTCTGCTGCCCTCTACAGGTACCAGGGACAGGAGGGCTGGGCCCCGGCGTCCTACTTGAAGAAGGCCGACATCCTGAGCCAGAAGCTTGTGGCGGGGGCAGCGGGCCACTCCAGCACTAACGACCTGGACGGATTCTCTAAGCAGCAGAGTCAACAGAACCAAGCCAAGGAGAGCCGAGGAGACAACAAGGATCAGAAAGACAAGGGCTTCTCCCCCTTTGCCAAGCAGCACAGTGAGTAGGAACTGGAAATGTAAACAACTAACTAGTTTAACAACAGCTGTAACGCTCTACTTAATGCCTGCAGGTAGGCGTTATTAAAATACATTATAAACCCTATAAGATATAATAAAGCATTATACATTATGCAGGCTTTATTATGCAGGCTTAAGTAGTGTTACCAAGACGTCCCATCTGTATGAGGGATGCTTCCTCAGTCTCCTTCCTGCGAGGCTCTCTAAATCAATGCCTGAGTAATGTAAAACATCCCCTTTTTATTCCTACAGTGTGTAAGTAATTGAGGAGCTGAATGCTTTCCACAACTACACCTACAGTGAGGATGCATTACACATCGCGTTAGAGCCGAAGTCCCCAGTCTCCAGATTTAATTAGTCTACATCAAACAGTGCTCTCTCCTTTCTCTCTCTCTCTCTTGCTCTGCTTTCTCGCTCTCGGTCTACTCACTAATCTCTCTCTCGCTTTCTGCCAACTGGGCACCAACTGGCTGAACCAATGTTGTTTCAAAGTAAATTGTCAACGTATTGTGACGTGGAATCTACGTTGGATTTGCAAAAAAAGTCCTCAACTGTTGTTTGAGGGTAATTTTTTTAGCACAGGATTATGTCATGGTAACCATTTTTCAGACAAACTGTGTATAAAATGTTAAATGTTTTCCTTTGAAACAACATCAGATTTTCAACATTATATCCACTACAATAATAAAACAACGGGCTGGGCGGCATTTCCTACTGGAGAGTTAATCTACAGCTATCCCTTTGGTCTCTCATCCAGGGTTTTAACTGTCACGCTGGTATGAAGAGTCGGGAGACAGACGAAGGAATGCGTAATAAGGGTTTTTATTAAGCCCCAAATTACAGCGTGCCATGTAACGGCACGGGGACGAAGACCAAACAAACACGTAACAAAAGAGCGAGGAGTACCTTGAATAAATAACACAAGCACCGAATGATTATCACACGGGGCGAGACCCATAATCATCTGCGCAATCCACAAGGGCACGAAAGCCCAGAACACACAGCACAGGTACTCACACGCACCAACGGACAGAGTAACAATAATGGACACCCCAATGGAAACCAAATGTCATGACAATAATGACTTTAAAACAGAGTTTAATGGCTATGATAGGAGAAAAGTGAGGATGGATCAACAACATTACTACACAATACTAACCTAAATGACAGAGTGAAAAGAAAGAAGCCTGTACAGAATAAATATATTCCATGCTACATGTTATAGGTATGCTTGTCATCGGCAAGGACTAGGGAAAGACATGGCATAGAGCTAAGCACAGGCATAATCCTCGCAGAAAACCTGGTTCAGTCTGCTTTCTAACAGACACTGAGACAAATTCAACTTTCAGCAGGACAAATCTCTGGCTGGGCCACTCAAGGACATTGAAACTTGTCCCAAAGCCAGTCCTGTATTGTCTTAGCTGTGTGCTGAAGGTCATTGTTCTGTTGGAAGGTGAACCTTCACCCCAGTCTGAGGTCCTGAGAACTCTGGAGCAGGTTTTCATCAAGGATCTCTCTGTACTTTGCACGATTCATCTTTCCCTCGATCCTGACTAGTCTCCCATTCCCTGCCACTGAAAAACATCTCCACAGCATGATGCTGCCACCACCATGTTTCACCGTAGGGATGGTGCCAGGTTTCCTCCTCCAGATGTGACGCTTGGCATTCAGGACAATGTGTTCAATCTTTGTTTCATCAGACCAGAGAATCTTGTTTCTCATGGTGTGACAGTCCTTCAGGTGCCATTTGGTGCACTCCAAGCGGGCCATTGTGCCTTTTACTGTGGAGTGGCTTCTGTCTGGCCACTCTACCATAAAGGCCTGATTTGTGGAGTACTGCAGAGATGGTTGTCCTTCTGGAAGGTTCTCCCAGCTCCACAGAGGAACTCTGGAGCTCTGTCAGAGTGACCATCGATTTCTTGGTCTCCTCCCTGACCAAGGCCTTTCTCCCCCGGGCGGCCAGGTCTCGGAAGTGTCTTGGTGGTTCCATACTTCTTTCATTTAAGAATGGAGGCCACTGTGTTCTTGGAGACCTTCAATGCTGCAGACATTCTTTGTTACCCTTCCCCAAAACTGTGCCTCAACACAATCCTGTCTCGGAGGTCTACGGACAATTCCTTCGATCTCATGACTTGGTTTTTGCTCTGATATGCACTGTCAACTGTAGGACCTTATATAGACAGGTGTGTGCCTTTCCAAATCATGTCCAATAAATTTAATTTACCACAGGTGGACTCCAATCAAGTTGTAGAAACATCAAGGATAATCAATGGAAACAGGATGCACCTGAGCTCAATTTCGAGTCTCATTGCAAAGGGGCTAAATACTTATGTAAATAAGGTATTTCAGTTTTTTTATACAAATATTTCTAAAAATCTGTTCGCTTTGTCATAATGGGGTTTCCAATAAGGCTGTAATGTAACAGGTGGAAAAAGGGAAGGGGTCTGAATACTTTCCGAATCCACTATATTTATACTGAACAAACAAACATAAATGCATCATGTAAAATGTTGGTCCCATGTTTCATGAGCTGAAATAAAAGATCCCAGAAATGTTCCATACGCACAAAAAGCTTCTCTCTAAGAATGTTGTGCACAATTTGTTTTACATCCCTGTTGGTGAGCACTTTTTTTGCCTAGATAATACATCGACCTGACCAGTGTGGCATTTCAAGAAGCTGATTAAATAGCATGACAATTACACAGGTGCTCCTTGTGCTAGGGACGATAAAAGGCCACTAAAATGTGCAGTTGTCAATTGGCATGCTGACTGCAAAAATGTCGACCAGAGCTGTTGCCAGACAATTGAATGTTGATTTCTCTACCATAAGCTGTATCCGTCATTTTACAGAATTTGGCACTACATCCAACCGGCTTCACAACCACAGTTTGCTGACGTCAACGTTGGTGGCGGTGGGGTTATGGTATTGCTAGGCATAAGCTACAGACAACAAAAACTAAATGCATTTTATTGATGGCAATTTAAATGCACAGAGATACTGTGACAAGATCCTGAGGCCCATTGTCGTGCCATTCATTTGCCGCCATCGCCTCACGTTTCAGCATGATAATGCACAGCCTCATGTCGCAAGGATCGGCGCACAGTTCCTGGAAGCTGAAAATGTCCCTGTTCTCCCATGGCCTGCATACTCAGACGTGTCACCCTTTGAGCATGTTGTTTGGGATTCTTTAGATCAACGTGTTCCAGTTCCCGCCAATATCCAGCAACTTCGCACAACCATTGAAGAGGAGTGGGACAACATTCCACAGACCACAATCAACAGCCTGATCAACTCTATGCGGATGAGATGTGTCGCTCTGCATGAGGCAAAATTAAAGTTAATATATTATTAACTTTAATTTTTGCCTCACTCCATTTTAACCAAACGTTAAGGTTAAAGAAAAGGACTAAATCAAAATCAAACTTTGCGTAAAGTGCATTTACAGTTTGATTTGACTGGATTAAGTCCTATTCTTTAACTTAGATTTTTCGTTGAGATGGAGACGTGAATCCAACAGATCAATGATTCATTTGTAGACAAACATCTCCTTCAATATCCAGTATCTTCTGGTTGGATAATTAATTCTGTGCCACGGACTTAGTCTGGCTTTAATTCCAGTTTGCCTACAAATGTAATAATTGATATGTTGGATTCACATCTTCAAAAATCTAAGTTAAAGAGTAGGACTAAATCAAATAAGGTTTGACTCTCTCTGAAAATGTAATGACAACTAAACCAACAAAAAAAATCTAATAGTTTTTACCATTGGAATTTGGTTGTGCTTTACATCTCCTCCTTTAAACGTTGATAATTGGTTTTGTTGTCAACCTTACTTTAATACAGTTACTCATTTTAGGCTATAAACTGTATCTTAAATTAGATTTAAACTAGATATCTTCATGTAATCGTAGAAAGTATGCATGTTCAAGATAATGCAAAGGTCACAGGTCTGTGGAGATCTTCACAATTGCTGTAATAATCTGTGCAGGATCTCGAACCGCATTGATCACTTGCACTATGTACTTTTAATGTAATCTCAACTGCAATCCAGATCACGTGGTTCTGCTATTAGATAAAGCACAGGGATAAACACATTAAGTTGTTGTATAAATAATCAAAATATCTGACATTGTATTCCTATTTGAACTATGTTGTGCTTTTAAAATGGTTGAAAGAGCAGTGATAACTAGGGATGGCACAATTACCGGTTATGGATGAAGACAGCCATGAATATAAAATAAGTCATAGGGAACGAACAGCTCACTGAATACAGGACAGCCAGGCATTCGTGTGTTTCTGCAATAACATGGACTTTTAACAACGTAATGAAACTTTGTTGCCCCTTGCTGAAACAAGCAAGGTGGTGGAGCAAACTATGAATAGAATGGGCTTGGAACCTCTAACCCTGGCAATTTGATTGGTAAACCCATGGGTATACTTACAATGACTGCCTGGTATTGTGATGGAATAAACTCTGTGGTAATGTAGAATGTTCATACTAAATGTAGCTCGTGTATTTTTTTGTAATGTCAGTTGAGTTGAATCAACAAATCACAGCACCTATGGGCAGAGACGAAGAGTCAAGGCAAGAAGTTTTACCCAGCCCAGAATCTGTCCACAAAAAATGTGTTTTTTTGTACGGAGGTCAATGAAAAGGTTTTGAATTTGGTTAACAAATCATTTAATTGCTACATGACGCTTATTCGATCGAACTGATATAAACTGACGCATTTCGGCAACTTTGAAAAAAAATACTTCATATCGCCGTTGTGCCTGTTGTCATAAAATTACATTTTTTATTTTTCATCATTGGCTGATTTGCTCTCAGCAAATACTTCAACAATTTAAAGTAGATTTTTAGTATTAACCTTTTATTTAACTAGGCAAGTCAGTTAAGAACAAATTCTTATTTACAACAATGACCTAGTGGGTTAACTGCCTCAAAAGCAGAGCAACAGATTTTTACCTTGTCAGCTCAGGGATTCAATCTAGCAACCTTTCGGTTACTGGCCCAACTCTCTAACCACTAGGCTACCTGCCGCCCAACTGAGTGGAGAGCAAATCAGCCAACGATGAAAAATACAAAATGTAATACTTTAACGTGGAGATAGCCAGAGTGAGTTTACGAACGCATCCTTTGTATAAGTGCCATTATAATGTCTGTGACAGCGCCATTTAGGCTAGCTACTCTGATTTCCGAGCACTATCATCTTAGTGTACCAGAGTGCAGAATAACTCATGAGTTTACAAACGTGCAACACCCGTTGAATGTGACTTTTGTCGGCAAGAAAACGTAATTCAATCGTTGCCAGTTGCACAGTTAGTCACTAACACTCTAGATAACAAACAGCCTAACCAGCTCTGCTAGGGCAAGTAAAATGATCAGTGAGGTGTTCTCTCATTTGTTTCTGGAAGTAGCTAACAAGCTAGCCAACTTTAGACAGTTGGCGCTTGACTGGTGTTGAGGTCAGAACGCTCAGATCAACCCTACTCCTTAGCCAGAGCGTCCAGTGTGCGCTCTGAACACTCCGAGAGCGAATCACTCTGAATTTACAAACGACTCAGAGCGCACTGACACAATGGAGGCAATATACAAACACACCTAAAAATAAGATCTCTATGGCCTGTTGTTCACATGCTTATCTGCCCTCTCATTGGCTAGAACGGTCTCCACCTGATCTTGCCGCCTCCCGTCTGCCTTCCATCTTTGAGGACATGTATTTCCGTTGTTCGAGCGGTCACTTGACTATCTTGTCAATATAATAGACCATCTTTGATAAGGGTACACTCGAAATGGCCACCAGTCCACCCCTTATGCAACCATTGACTTAAAATAGGGACACCCGTTCAATTCATTCCATTTCTATGGCAGCACATGCAGTCAGGAAAAGTGTGTCTAATATTGTTTTATATTTTTTGCTATTCAAACGGTTATTACAGAAACCCATGACCATTTTCAATGGGTTTCCGTAATTTGCATCATCCAAACTTCTATGACTTCACAGCACTAGTGATAAGACATTTAGATGAGATGACAACTAAACCCCCCCAAAAAAAACTTTGGTTGTGCTTTTAGATGGTTGAAAGCATAGTGAAAACACATTCAACAAACTTCTGTCTGTCTTTATGAGTTGCTGAATAAAAGGTTGAAATGTCAGAGTAACACAACCAAACATTACCAAAATGTCCACATTGAAATGACGTGGTGTGCCCAGTGGGTAATCTCGCTCTCTTTGGGTCTCTTCAATCTGTCACCTTTACAGCGTGGTTGAAATTTAAAGGCAATGTTCCCACTTTAGCGGAGACTGCATTCACGGTAAACACTGCTAATGTCGGCGCAATCATCACCTTTTACATTTAGGAATCTTTTCAGATTGAATAAAGCCCTTGGTTTCCCTCTGTCTGGAACTAATATCTCCTGCTATGAACAGTTGATGTCAATGCCGGCAGTGATTAGTGATTTGAGACTGATGAGGTGTGCTGTGATAGTTTCCTCTGCCTCTTCCTCTACAGAACAAGGGGCTAGACAGAGACCACCTCCACGCAGGGATCTCACCATCGTAAGTACCCCGCTCCAACCAGTTAACCGCACAATGAGACGCCAACAGCACTCATTAACAAAGACATTTGAATAAATGAGTTTTGCATTGTTTTGTGTTGACCTGCCACAAGTCAAACCTGATACTGACTTACTCTTTCTTCACACCCTCCCTCCGTTTAGCCGAGGGGGCAGAACCTGCCCAAGCCACCCACCCCTCCCCAGGTGGAGGAGGAGTTCTATACCATCGCAGACTTCCAGACCACCATCCCCGACGGCATCAGCTTCCAGGCTGGGGTCAAAGTGGAGGTGAGACTCGTCACATCTCATCGCACATTGGCAGATGGTTATTGCTTGAATGTGAACAGCCTACTAAATTCAACCTAGAGAACAGTTTTTGATTGAATGGAAGGGCATTAACTTCTTGCGTCGAGCAATCCCGGATCCGGGATTCTATTTATAGCCTCAACCTTATTAGCATAACGCAACGTTAACTATTCATGAAAATCGCAAATGAAATGAAATAAATATATTTGCTCTCAAGCTTAGACTTTTGTTAACAACACTCATCTCAGATTTTCAAAATATGCTTTTCAACCATAGCTAAACAAGCATTTGTGTAAGAGTATTGATAGCTAGCATAGCTATTAGCCTAGAATTCAGCCAGCAACATTTTCACAAAAACAAGAAAATCATTCAAATAAAATCATTTACCTTTGAAGAACCTCAGATGTTTTCAATGAGGAGACTCTGTTATATAGCAAATGTTCAGTTTTTCAAAAAAACATTATTTGTGTAGGACAAATCGCTCCGTTTTGTTCACGTTTGGCTATGAAAAAAACCTGTATCCAGTTATAGCCTCAAGCTCATTAGCATAACGTAACGTTAACTATTTATGAAAATCGCAAATGAAATTAAATGAATGTGCTAGCTCTCAAGCTTAGCCTTTTCTTAACAACACCGTCAGTTAGATTTTCAAAGTATGCTTTTGAACCATAGCAAATCAAGCATTTGTGTAAGAGTATTGCAAGCTAGCTTAGCATTTTGCGCAGCATTTAGCACGCAACATTTTCACAAAAACCAGATAACCAAATAAATAAAATCATTTACCTTTGAAGAACTTCGGATGTTTTCAATGAGGAGACTCTCAGTTGAATAGCAAATGTTCAGTTTTTCCTGAAAGAATTTTTGTGTAGGAGAAATCGCTCCGTTTTGTACATCACATTTGGCTACCGAAATGAACCGAGAATTCAGTCACCAAAACGTCAAACTTTTTCCGAATTAACTCCATAATATCGACCGAAACATGGCAAACGTTGTTTAGAATCAATCCTCAAGGTGTTTTTTCACATATCTCTTCATTCATATGCTGTTCGTGGAAGCCTGCTTTCCCCTCAGAATCCCATGGAAAAATACCAGCAGCTGAAAATGACGCACCAATTTCGACGGAGGACACCGGGCGGACACCTGGAAAATGTAGTCTCTTATGGTCAATCTTCCAATGATATGCCTACAAATACGTCACAATGCTGCAGACACCTTGGGAAACGATAGATAGGGCAGGCTCATTCCTGTCGCATTCACAGCCATATAAGGAGACAATGGAAAGCAGAGCCTCAAAAATCCTGCTCATTTCCTGGTTGCCGTTTCATCTTGGTTTTGCCTGTAGCTCCTGTTCTAGGGCACTCACAGACAATATCTTTGCAGTTCTGGAAAATTCAGAGTGTTTTCTTTCCAAAGCTATCAATTATATGCATAGTCGAGCATCTTTTTGTGACAAAATATCTTGTTTAAAACGGGAATGTTTTTCATCCAAAAATGAAATAGCGCCCCCAGAGTTTCAAGAGGTTAACTGCTTCCCCTCAAAATGCTGTGTACCGATTCCTGATTCCTTTAATTCTCACTCATCCCGTTTCTGTTTTTCAGGTGATAGAGAAGAACTCCAGCGGCTGGTGGTACATTCAGATTGAAGAGAAAGAGGGCTGGGCCCCTATCACCTTCATCGACAAATACAAGAAGACCAGCTTGACCCCGCGCCCCAACTTCCTTGTACCTCTGCCCAACGACTTGGTCCAGCTGAAGCTGGAGGATGGCACTGCTGGCGGTGCGGGGCAAGAGGACAGCTGGTCCAAACCGCTGCCAGACGAACCCACGGCGGGGTGCGAGTCCGTAGCCCGGCCCAAACTCAGGGACTGGAAGTCCAGTGCCAGTAAGGCGGCTTCTGCTTTTTCCGGTCCCCTGCCCCCAGCCCCGTCTGCCCCACTGACTGAGGAGAAGCCAGCCCTGCCACCCCGCAGGGAATCCATCAACAAGAGCACGGACATTGAGATTACTGTGGAGAAACACAAGCCAGACATATCCAAACCCTTGCCTTTGAAAACCCCTGCCCCGGGGGTCATCATGCCCCTGCTCACCCCCAAAGCTGCCCCCTTCAAGCCAGACAAGCCCCCCGAGCCCAAAAGAGAGGTCACGAACAAACCTCTGCATTTGAAGAATGAGATGGGTTTGGAGTGTGGCCACAAGGTCTCCGCCAAGGAGGTGAAGAAGTTCAACCTGAAACCTGTGGCTAAGCAACCACCCAAGCCCATGCCTGATGCACCGGAGGAGAAACCAGAGGTCGCCGGCCCTGCACTGTTCATGAAGCCTAAACCCATTGTCCGGCCCAAACCCGTCCCAGCTGCCAAGCCAGAACCGCCAGCTGAGAACAAGCTGGATATCACCAACCTGAGGAGGAAGCTAAAGCCTTCAAAGCCAGCTGAACCAGGCTCTGGATCAGCAGAGCCAAGCCAGCAAAACGGCACTGCTCCAAACAACGGCCCTAGCAACGCTCTCCCCAAGATGCCGCCCCCAACCTCCCCCCTAATAATGCTTTACCCAAGATGCCTCCTGGTAATGTACCCCCCAAGATGACCCCTCCTAATAATGTTCTCCAAAACATGCCGCGTCCCAACAGCCCCCCTCTCAATGCACTCCCCAAGATGCCCCCGGCCCCCAATGCTCTCAATGGCAAGGACAGCGACGAGCCCAAGTTCTCCCCTAAGCAGCAAAACGGCCACGGACAAGTGAGCCAGGATGTCCCCAAACCCGCCGTTCCCCCCCCCAAAGAACCTCCAGGGAGACCAGCCGTCCTCCCTAGGCGACCCCCTCCACCCAAAAAGACCTCAGAGCCATCCAGCCCCACAGAAACCAAAGCTCCCCTGAAAGAGCTCCCAGACACCAAGCCTGCTCCCCCCCAGCTCAGCAGACCACCTCCCCCTAAACCCAAGGCCTTCATGCTGCCCCCGCCTAAAGACAAGGACAAGGGGGAGCCCAAGACGAAAGTGCCTGTGGCCCCAAAGCCCCTGGTTAAGATTGAGAAACCAGGCCCTCCGAGGGATAAGCTGCCTCCTCTGATCAAGGATCCCAGTAAAGAGGAGCTGTTCTTGGCCGTGGCGGACTTTGAGGGCGACGATCAGATGGGTGGCTTCAAGGAGGGCACCGTGTTCGAGGTGATAGAGCGGAACAGCAGCGGCTGGTGGTTTTGTAAAAATCTAGGAGAAGGGCCAATGAAAGAGGGCTGGATCCCCTCCAATTACCTGACCAAGAAACCCTAGGTAACAGGTTATGTTGGCCTTTTTAATAAACATATTACTAATTGTATTTAATTAGCTTTTTATTTATAGGTACCTTTTTGATTGAGATTTGTTACTTTGTTAAATTCCATTTGTTTAGCAAGAATGAACCAGCAATGTTTGTCTTTTTGCATATTGTTTAGTTATTTTTTTGTACTTTTTATCCTCGTTACAAATTACTAAGCATAAAATCCGTAACAAGCAAATGTTCCTCATGTTGTTCACCTTTTGTGCCATATGTTACTCAACAAGCCTATAATGTAATTTTATGATACAGTAATGTTATCACAAGCTTTGTAATAGAACAGATGAATGTCTTTCCAAGCCTTCTATAATATTGTGCCTCAGTATAGTGCTTTAAGCTTAAATATATGCAATTTAGCTTGTTAGTTTCTCAGTTAGTATATCAAAAAGATACTTAAGTCTAATGAGTGGAGTCATAACTGACAGTGCAATGCATTTGGAAAATAAATCAGACCATACAGAGGAACCAGGGTCCGTATCCACGAAGCATCTCAGACTAGGAGTGCTGATTTAAGATCAGTTTAGCCTTTTAGATCATAATGAATAAGATTACATGGATAGGGGTACCTGATTCTAGATCAACACTCCTACTCTGAGAATCTTTGTGAATACTGGCTGAGATAATCACAAGACAAACAGCCAAAACCAGCCTAAGGCAGAAGGCTATGGATACTGAAGATTCCTCAAAGAACACCCCTCCTCCACTAAGGTTACAATGGGAGTTCAAGAGGACATTGTGGCTTTCAAGTACTAAAATATTAACACTTCAAGCAACGTTTTTGACGAGTGCTAACACTAAACATTTATACAGATCTTGTCAGGTTTGTGAACGCGTTTATTTCTCTTTCGGGAACTGCGTAATACTGATGCAGCTGATTTGTAACAGATGTGCACTTCTCAGATTATTCAGCCGTTCAGACAGTTCAGGTTGGCAATCGGGATTACCAAACTGGGGGAGTGAGCCTGTCTTTCAACTCACTCTTGAACGTTGTAATAGAATGCACAAAGTGCAATTTTAAAATGAGGCATTGCATCAGTTCTCTCGTCGGTCATTGCGTACCTTAGAGGTATTTATAATTTCTCAGAAATGTCCATTGAAAAGCTTGGGAACCCCTGGCTTAATAGACCGATGGAGAGGAAGTATAGAATGTACAATTGAAAGCCACAGCCATGTTTTAAAACACTCAAATAAGGTTGCTGCAAGACTTTGGGAGCTGCATTGTATACCAGGGTTGGAGTCCAACTCCTTTCAGGAAGGACTGAATTGAAATGAAAATGGACCCTTTCCCTGGTGTTCACAGTACAATAGGTGGAAAACACCCTATTGATTTCATAAACTGTAGCTCTACCATCAATACAGCCCGTAAATATGAGAATTGACCTGCGATTTATGCAATAATAACATTTACATTAGTGTTTGACTGGTTTCAAGCATAGACTTAGCAAAAGTTAATTTTATCGTACTTCCAGAATGAAGTAATGTCAGCTGTCGTTTACTTTTCACCCTTTGCCAGGTCTGGTTTGCCGTAGTTGGAACTTAATCATGCATTGTTCCTACAGCCGATGTAGTAACATGTGTTTCCCAAAACACCACGCAGAGAGAACATTCAGCAAGTGCGTCGTTGGAACATGTCGACACTATTAGGTTCGAAAGAAAGATAGCGGATCCTAGAGAAGCGCTTTCTCCATTCAAATTTGACCTTTAAAATAATTGTCACAATACTGGACTACAGATCAGCTCCTTGAGAGATATCGCCTATGGCTGCAATTATCGAGGTGGCCTATTATAATGGTTACCAGTTAATGCATTACATCACAGATTTGGCACATCGTTGCATTAATGTTCCTACACATTACATATTGGGAAATAGCAGACAGTAGCCTACAATTAGATAAATAGAACATATTGATTTAAATATGATCGAAACACATAAGCAAATGTAGTGTGTACTCATTTATAGTCATCTTGGTTTTCATTTGAAGCATATTTTGTTACAATTGCAAAGACATTGCCCACTTTGTAGCCTAATTAAAGTTATCGGTGGTCACAGAGATGGATAAAAATCCATTGATTGTGTGTTTAACGGAGGTCTTGTGTATAAAGCGACGTGGAAGGACAAAAAAAAGCATGTAACGATGCACTTGGCTTTTCAAGTGGTGTGAAGCAGTCGGTAAATAGGCCTAACAAGCCTTTAAGTGTGACTAGTAACAATGGCTACTACGAAGGATCTAACAAACTTAGCCTTAAGATACTTCTGGGAAACTGGGCCATGGTCATGGAGAAAGAGGGTTGGTCTCCTAGGAGACACACTGACAAGGCTGGGAGTGCCTGTAGCTCGGTTAATTGGAGAATCTCAGAATATGGTTGATCTGATTCTGCTCCTAGTTGCTTGGATACTATGTTTTTCCCATCCCCCTCGTGTTAAAGTACTAGGTCCAATGCTGTGTGTCAGGTCCCTAACCAGCATTAAAATCATAAGTAACTTGGAGTTTTCCGGTCTTTGGCAGTGTGCATAGTACACAAGTAATGATATTTGTAATGATCAACACTAGTGTCAACTCATTGAGTGAGACCTGACAGTTAGTGGAATGTGAGTGAAACCTAGATTGGGTTAGGGTATGGGTTGGAAAGACATGCATTCAACAGTTTAGTTACTGAAGCATAAGGAGAGGCACACAGGGATGTGTACGCTAAAACAGTATGGATTGTCTTATTGCTTTAAGTAATGCTTTACCCTAAACTGGTCAATTTAATTTGAAAATTAATTTATGAAAATAAACTGCTCATTCTTTATTCTTTGAGATATGCAGCATAAACACCTTTCCAGCGGACATATTGCGCATATCCCATCTTGGTCCTGTAATGTATTCGTAATACTTGTGTATTTCCCCTCATGGTTCTCTTTCATATTAAGTCAATAAACATTTTTTTTTTTAATTACATGGTATCTTGGTTTTCCTTGGAAATGTTCCTTTATTTTGAGGAAACGGATGCAACCTCGATCAAGAGTTAACCGCTGATAGACACTCACGTTGATGTTTTGGCCGTGTAACTGCATTGGGGCTGTCAAAAATCGGTTGAGAAGCTGCTCTTCATTGTCATGAAGCCACACCCATCCCACTCGCTTTCGAAGTTCAGAACGTGTAGGCTATATAGAAATGACGCTCAAATTGAAAATCAGTCAACAAAATGAGGATTTCTATCAGCCTAATCGATGTTTAACTTACAGATCACATTCCAATGTTTGAACTTATAAACAAGGCTGCATGGGATTTCTCTTAAGGCAACGTACGTATGCGGCTCTGCTAGAATCTAGCCCTAACTTGAGGACAAGCATAGACATTAGAACGTTTGCATTTATTAGACTCATGTACAACAATGGTTCCTTCTGCTGAACAGTCATCCACTCACACCCCTTACAAAATAAACTTTAAAAAAAGGTAAACAGAGACAGAAAAAGACTCATTGTTTTTCTCTCTTCTGTTGTCATTTGCAAACAAATTAAAATACATATTGAGAGAGTAGTTGTACCTGATAGTTGACCAAATTACTGTAGATTAACACAGCGCTGTCAAACCCATTCCTAGCGCCTGCTGGCTTTTCCTTTGAATTAAGACTTATACAACCAGGTGTGGGGAGTTCCTTACTAATCAGTGACCTTCATTTATCAATCAAGTAGAAGGTAAGAGCGAATATCCGCAGCCGCTCGGGCCTCCAGTGATCTAACAGGTCTAATTGGTCAAGAAAACAAGCCCCCTTTTCAAAAGCAGCAGGATACATATTAACTGCAAAATAGCTCCGATGCACTACCTCATAACTTAGTATACTCCTTTCAGTGCAAAGAAAGGCACATTTGGTGGAGGAAAAATTACATATTGCACTTTCGTTAGCAGACAGTACATGTATTATCAACAAACCATGGAAAATAAACCCAACACACTTAATTAAATGTAAAACTTATCTATTAAGATTCCTACAAAGACAGTATTCCACTTTGCCTTTTAGTTCCCATCCAGTGTGCTAGTATTGCCTTTACAGTAAAAATGCAGCACAGAAAGACATTTACGACATGAACACAATCAACTCAAAAATCATTTTCTTCAACCCTCGAATTAAAAAAACTAAAATAAATTGGACTACAAAGTACTTTTCCCTGACTTCTCCTGTATTCATTACGTGTTTAAGCTCATCTCATCAAATTGTAAAACTAGGGCTCTATTATGATTGAAACAAGGGCAAATGATCTGAGCATTTTAATGCAATTTTAAGTTAATATATAATACAATATGCCATTTAGCAGATGCTTTTATCAAAAGCGAATTACAGTCCAAGTTCGTGAAACTGATTTCGCTGGGAATTCTATTAATTCACTGTGTTAACAGAAAGAAAGTGAATTCTGAAGATCATGCTCTGTGCTGATCTTTGTAAAGTAATAGAGAAATGTCAAAAGAAAATTTGGCAACTTGATATAAACTCAGCAAAAAAAGAAACGTCCCGTTTTCAGGACCCCGTCTTTCAGAGAATTCGTAAAATTCCAAATATCTTCACTGTAAAGGGTTTAAACACTGTTTCCCATGCTTGTTCAATGAACATGCACCTGTGGAACGGTCATTAAGACTAACAGCTTACAGACGGTAGGCAATTAAGGTCACAGTTCTGAAAACTTAGGACACAAAAGAGGCCTTTCTACTGACTCTGAAAAACACCATAAGAAAGATGCCCAGGGTCCCTGCTCATCTGTGTGATAAGCCTTAGGCATGCTGCAATGAGGCATGAGGACTGCAGATGTGGCCAGGGCAATACATTGCAATGTCCGTACCGTGAGACGCTTAAGACAGCGCTACAGGGAGACAGGACAATCAGCTGTCCGTCCTCGCAGTGGCAGACCACGTGTAACACCTGCACAGGATCGGTACATCTGAACATCACACCTGCGGGACAGGTACAGGATGGCAACAACAACTGCCCGAGTTACACCAGGAACACACAATCCCGCCATCAGTGCTCAGACCATCCGCAATAGGCTGAGAGAGGCTGGACTGAGGGCTTGTAGGCCTGTTGTAAGCGTTGATGGTCGGATTCATGTTTATTGTCGAAGGATTGAGTTACACAGAGGCCTGTACTCTGGAGCAGGATCAATTTGAAGATGGAGGGTCCGTCATGGTCTGGGGTGGTGTGTCACAGTATCATCGGACTGAGCTTGTCCCCATTGCAGGCAATCTTAACTCTGTGCGTTACAGGGAAGACAACCGCCTCCCTCATGTGGTACCCTTCCTGCAGGCTCGTCCTGACATGACCCTTCAGCATGACAATGCCACTAGCCATTCTACGTGTGATTTCCTGCAAGACTGGAATGTCAGTGTTCTGCCATGGCCAGTGAAGAGCCCGGATCTCAATCCCAATGTCCACATCTGGGACCTGTTGTGTCAGAGGGTGAGGGCTAGGGCCTTTCCCCCCCAGAAATGTCCGGGAAATGGCAGGTGCCTTGGTGAAAGAGTGGGGTAACCTCTCACAGCAAGAACTGGCAAATCTGGTACAGTCCATGAGGAGATGCCCTGCAGTACTTAATGCAGCTGGTGGCCACACCAGTTACTGTCTTATTTTTTATTTTGACCCCCCCCCATTCAATTTCTGTTAGTCACCTGTCTGTGGAACTTGTTCAGTTTATGCCTCAGTTGTTTAAGCTTATGTTCATACAAATATTTACGTGACATTTTCTGAAATGTTTCTTTTTTTGCCGAGTTAGTGTGCGCCATACTTGGGTGTGTTCATTAAGCGAGAAACTCTTTGGAAGGAGACCGATATTGCAGTGAAACAAAAGTGCGTTTTCATTGGCTCCCACCAACACAGCATTGTCTGAAGTAAAAAGAAATATTGTGTTCCACATTGCACCTAAACTACTACTCCTCAACTGACCCTCTTTGGGATATGGGATGCATCTCCCCAACAGACCCTTCTAACTATTAGGTTAGTCTCATGCTTATTGGGTAGACAAACCAATGGGGATCTGAGTCAATTTGGTGCTGGCAATTTGGTGCTGTAGGCAATATTAATAAGAATGAAAAAGGAAACACTGCATGGATGAAGAACACCCTAACTATCAAGCAGCCTGATGCACATGTGGAGTTAAAGACAATCCTCAAAGAAAATATGACCAATCTTTGCCATCTTGAGTTAATAAAATCTTATAAACAGGACTTAAAACATAACTATTCCTTAAAAATGAAATAAAAGTTCAGGAGGAATGAGGAAGCTGACAGTGGTCCTTCTGGGCATGGTGTGGGATAAGGGTGTTGGGGGGGGGGGGGGTGGTGAGATGCCGGTCTACGTTGTAGAGGATTCAGAGTAAGGGAGGAACTTGGTGAGTTTGTTTGGGGAGCTGGGGCTCAGGCACTCAGAGTTCTCACTCATCTTAAAGAACACCTCCTGTTCCCTCTTCCTCTGGGTCAGCTCCTCTTCCAGAGCCTGGGAGAGAGGGGGGAAGCAGAGAGAGAAGAAAGCGAGAACAAGGGAGAGATAGGAGGGCGAGAGCGAGAGATGGGTAGAGAAAGACACTTTAAAAAATGATCGCCAGCCATTTCAAACTTTCTGCTGAAAAACAATATACCAAGACTAAATAGAGTCCGTACACAAACTTAAAAAGGGGCAAGCTGCAGTTGAAACAATAACATATACTCCCACCTCGGTGTTGGTCAAATGCTGGGGGATGGGCCTGGAGAAATAACCACTCAAATTCACAGACCGAGCTATGGATGCCAGGACTGACCATCCAAGATACCCAAATTATAGTTAAGTATGAGGCTCGACAGCATATTTACATTTAAAATGTTTACAAACGAAGTAAAAACAAGCTTATAATTTTAGATTTTATTTTTGAAGCGGTGCGATTTGTTTTGATTAGCGAATTAATCCATGTGATTCGGTTTGTCACGACGCATTAATATGGTTTTGTATAAAACTCATTCATTTTCCATTCTAAATTCAAATCTGCTGCTGGTGGAGTTTATGAGCTGGGGCTCTCTGAGCAGGATCTGCCTGAGCTGACTTTTGTGTGTACTATGTAGGCACAGTGTGACTAGTCATCTACCACCCCACTATCAGATTAGGGGGCAATGTAGCATGTTTTTCACCCCCCCCCCACTTTGGTTCTGATATCACCATCATCCACTTGTCATTTTTGCAGGTTAACTGTTAGAGCTAATAATGCATCAATATTTATCATTTACAAACTAGCTATGACATCGCCAATGAATATATAGCACAACTTTGGACCCCCCCCTCCAAAAAAAACAACACTTTTTTGAATGGTTTTGACTGTTTGAATGTTTAGTGCGCTTTCTTTGTCCTCATGCTTTACACCTTGCAACGTGATTGCTGTAGTCATTACGAAGTTAGCAACTTTGACTAAAAATGACCATATACACCGATTGTTTAAAGCAATACTACCAGAACTATTGCTGATGGTGAACCTGAACAATCGAAATATTGTAAGCCCCATTCAGCAGGTAGCATATAGTCAGATGTGAGTTGTGTCTACAGTATCTTTTAATTCCGGTAAAAGGCTATTTTTCATCAGCGCATAGCAATAGCCTAGTAAATTACATCGGTTGTCACAGCTAAAAGCCTAATATCGCGAAAACCATTTTTAGCATTTTAATGCTGAAGGTGCTGCGCAGATATGCACGATCAAGAACAGGACGCATACCTCGTGTTGGTGAGCGTGCAAAACTGGGCACAGTGCGCAATTTGACGAGGCTACTGATATTCCCTGGGGTTATTCGGCATGCAAAATGACTTGTAGATTGATGACTCAACACAGTTACATACTTATTTCAACACTGAAGGAGAGGACTCAGTTATCCTATATTTTGTGCATTTTTTTTGGAAGGTAGAAAGAAAGCAATATGAGCAACAAAAAAAAAGTGATTCTGCAATTTGTAATGTTTGAATCAATTTTCGGACCAATACATGCTACAATTGAATTGGTTTGGGGTCCGTGGATTAAACGTTTGAAATCGTGACCAATGCATTACATCCCTTGTGTGTGTATATATATATATACATACATGTATACACACACATGTATACACACACACACACACACACACACACACACACACACATATATATAACTAATTCATAAATCCCCAAATTGATGTCGCGGTATAAGAATATGTTTGGAGAAAAAAAGTTGTTGTTTTTTGACAACAGCAAATGTCAAGAGGAAGGCCATACAAGGAGTTGTGCCATGGCACACCTGGCCCACTTATTGAGCTATACCATTTGTTAAGTAAATCAAGTGACAAATAAGGTGAAAAGAATACTGGAGTAGGACTTTCAATCTTGTCTTACAATAATGGCAACAACAGTAATGGACATCAACGTAAAGTGCTTTGAGACCTAGTGAAAACGGCACCCAATGTTAACTTTTCAATGTCAACGGTATGACCGCATACCTTCTTCCTGGGCTTGAGCTGCTCCCTCCACTCCTTGAGATGGTGGTTGTGCTGCTCATCCAGAGACTTGAGCCTCTGAGTCTCGTTCTCAATGAGTAGGTGGCACTTCTCATTCTGCTCTCACACCACAATACAGTCAGTCAGTCATTACATAACACTATTCATGGAGCACCTGTGGAACTTATTTCCCTACTTTACAAACCTACTGAATTTGTGGATCTTCCTATTATTGTACATTATGCCACATACATGCAGGCATTCTAATGCAGATAGGTATTCATGGCTTTCAGGCTGGCGGGTATGCTCAGGACTAAATTGATGTGTAAGGGTTTGACACCCAGGGTCAATTAAGATAAAGATATATAGATGGACATTATTCAGAGAGAGTTGTGTACTGTGGTCACCTGTAGCTGCTGGAGCTCCCTGACGTTGCCCTCACACTGGCCCATCATGTCCCTCATCTGGTGCTCATGCTTCTGCTGCTGGTGCAGCCGCTCAGCCTTCTGACGCTTGTCCTCCTGCTGGGCAAACTGGGGAGGAGCACACACACACACACGCACACACACACGAGAGGGAGAGAGATGGGGATGAGGGATTCATTTACACCACTTAGGCCTGATACAGTTCTGTGACACGAGTATGATATTAGTATTTTCTAGCTAACACTTGCACATGTTTTCTGACCGCTTGAAGAGACGTCAGCGCTCATCTAGTTGGCCTTCTTGCCCTTCTCTACCCTCCATCCCACATAGCTACACTACTACATGTTTGATTTACTCCGCCTCCCCCCACTAGGCCGTTCTGTAGTTGTCTGGTACCTGTTTGATCTTCTCGCGGTCCTCCGACGTGCTGCCCGTGGAGTTGATGCGGAGGCTCTTCTTGAACATGACCATGCGGGTCTTGCCCTCGCTGCGCTGGATCTTGGGCAGGCGACCCTTCTCCTGCTGCTGCCGGGCCTTCAGCAGCTCAATCATCCTCTGGTTGTAGCACTGCATCTGCTCTTGTTCCTAGGGAGACAGTCATGTGTGAGGATGCGGACACACACACACACACACACACAGATAAGTGCGCACACACACACACTACGCAAAGGTAAGGGGTTGTTTGAGGATATTAGCTGGGCATAACAAGGTTAAACCCCGATAACTGCAGGAGGTTCCTTTCCCAGCCACATGGATAGGGTTGCTATACCTTCTCATGCTTCTTGAGCAGCTGGTGCCGTTGGAGGAAGTACTGGTCTTTTAGCTGCTGTTTCAGTAACTGGTGCTTCTCATGAAGGTTCTTCTCATCTAGGTCCCAGATAGTAGCTTCCCTGTCTGAGGAACAAAAAGTGGAGACAGCCAGTGAATGAAAATGGTTTGGAAAGCAGTTGGAAGAAGAGAAAGATTCTCTCAAGTCAAAAAGATAAACACTAAGTAAGCATTTGTTAAATGTTGAGGGTTTAAACAGAGATCAAATGTGTACTTTACAGGGACAGTTTGAGATTTAGGCAATGAAGCCCTTTTTTTCTACTTGCCCAGAGTCAGATGAACTCATGGATAAAAATGTTGTCCTCAGTGTGCAGTTTGAAGGAAGTTAAAGGTTGTTTCTGGAGACATTGCTAGCTGCCTCACGTAGACTTCCAGTCATTGCGCTAATGGAAGTTAGCAATGGCTCCAGATACTACCTTCAATGTGCATCCATCAAACTGCACAGAGTTCATCTCTCTGGGTAAGTGGAAACTGCCAAAATCTCAAACCATCCCTTTAACAGATCTCAGGGAGTTACTAGACCCCTTCCCAGTGGAGCAGCTACTCTCATTCTAACAACAGTGTTGATGGCACCCAGCCACCCAGTGTGACTGATGCTTGTACCTCTGACAAGGTTCTGCTTCTTGTTGAGACACTGCCTCTCTGTCTCGGAGATCTCCCTCTTGTTCTCCGAAATTATCCTCTTCAGCGTTGTGTCCAGGTGGTTCTTCTGGGCCGACAGGAAGTTCTGCTCCTAAACCACAGGAAACAGTCAGTGACGCGACTGTAACATGTATTATAGCTAGCATGTTAAGTGGATTTAGAGGCCAGTGGTGGAGCCGCTTGTGTTTACCTCCGTTTGTTTCATCTGTGTAAAGGTGTTCATGCTCTGTTTCATGCTGTCTTTCCGTGACTTTCGGGGGAGCTTCTCAATCTCGTTCTTCACCTGGAAAGATGATTGTAAGACGTATGGACTTAATAAACACTCCTTTCCATTTTTATGCTCACCGGCCACACGCACTCCCTCACCTCTTTTTTGTTGCGCTTCATCTGATCCTGGAACTTGTTGTAGTCGCGGTCCTGTTCGGAGCGGATGCGTTTGGTCTCGTCCCTGAGCTTAATGGCGTGGTCCGTCTCCATCTTCTCAATGGTCTGCTTCTGGTGCTTCTCCAGGCTCTCCAGCTCCGTGTCGTAGAACTTCTTCTTCGCCTGGGAGGAGCAGAAGGAAGGAATTAAACATGTTCACCAAAAAATAAACCTGTTCACCATATTTATATCATAAGTAGCCATGATCCTGGAGGGGACAAAGCTGGGAAGGTTTGGAAAATGTCAAAAAGGATAGACAGGGGGCTGGTGGAAGGAGCTATAGGAGGACGGGCTCATTGTAATGGCTGGAATGGAGTCAAAACGTGGTTCATATATTTCATGCGTTTGACTCCGTTCCATTTATTTCATGCCAACGAGCCTGTCCTCTCACCAGAGGATATCCCCTATTTGTTCATAGACCGATGTAACGCGTGTTTCTTTTGGCGAGGGGAGGGTTGTGGAAAAGGGATTCCCTTAAACAGACAGCTATCTAAAGGGACGTTGATATGACACGAGTGTGGGTGTTAGAGTTGATTCAGTGGTTCTGTCCTTCCATAAACAGCGGAAGAGAGATGTTATGGTGTTGGTGTGGATTGGAGAAATTCTGGTATTTTACACATTAGTGGGAGTAGATACAAAATTATTATTATTTTTTTTAAATAGGGACAATTTGTATGTCAAGGCCTCTCAGTACACACCAGCCCTGCGCCGGCCACATCAATTACAAACCCCACCCGATATCAGTATTTTTCTACACAACCCGACCCACCAGCATAGAATTGTTCTGAGAGCCGATCCGTGAGTCTTTTAATATAGCCAATTCAACCATTCTCGTATGTTTAAAATCTCAGCTCCTTTTCAGTTGTCCCAACTTTTCTTTCTACAAAAAGGGCCCCATTGTCAGCAAGACGCATCAGTTAAATTCAGGCAAAAAGAGTTTAGGCCAGTGTTTCCCCAAACTTTTTTTTGTCCACGACCCCATTTTCATATCTGAAAATTCTTGTGACCCCAACCACGGGAGGAAGAAATATTTTATTAAACAGCCGTGGGTATCCAAGACTATAGTGTCAGTGGGTGTGTCTAGACCTACGTTCATCTCCTGGTCAAAGCGTCGCTGCATCTGCTCCTTCTGAGCGTCCAGCTTTGTGTTCAGTAACGCTTGGGCACGGTGCTCCTCCTTCTGCAGCAGCCGCAGATCCCGGAGCTCCTGACGCCTGCACACACACACACACACAGTTCAAATACTCTTACGGTTTTGACCTTGACAGACTTTTTGACAATCTGAGGGAGATGACATTGACTTGGAGTAAAAACAGTTGGAGGCAAATAATTCCACATCAAAAGATCTAATAAATAGTCAAAACAATGTACACTGAATCAATTCTAAGCACCATGAGACAAATTGGCCTCTCGGATCAGAAAACAGACTGGGGAATATATTCTCGAAATGGAGATGAGAGGAGAGTTCATGAGAAAGCCTTGCTCCCTCCATCACAATGAGAACATAGAGCTTAGAGGAATCTGACTACCAGGTAGTAAGTGTGCGAGTCATCACCAGTCTCTGACACTGCCTGAACCAACAGTGTGGTGTCAAATGATCACCACTAGATGGCAATGACGGCACACTTGGCTCCGGATCTTTAACTCATGACGTTTCAGAATCCTCTACCAAGTTTTAATTATTTGTTGTCAAATTGGGGCAGTTTAGGGACTCGTACATGTTCATGCCAAACAGTGAAATATTTGGCCCATATCAAAACCAGTGACTAGTATACATTGTTTACTGGTATACTGAATATCTTATCACTGTTAGGAACTTCTCACAATCCTTCCTTTTCACTCACAAAAATAGTATGTTCCATACTGTTGTTCACACTTGACTCACTTGATCTCAAAGGGCAAAGACCAGACCAGGATGGACAAAACAGGACATCTGAACACCACCCCAAGCACTCAACAACTCTCAGTATACCAAAGATCCTGTTTTATACAGAGAGGAGTAGACCGGGCCCCTTTTCCTGACCTTGATTCAGGGAGAAAAGGGGTTTTCAAGGAAGCAGTGTGACTTGCCTGAGAAACCTCATCTCTTCATCTTTCTTCTCATCATCGCCGATGATCTTGGATGTGGTCACGCTGACCTCCAAGCCATCAATGACAAACTTCCTGGTGCGCTTCAACGTCTTACTGGAGAAACGAGAGTCCTGGAGGAGACAGGGAGTTATTAGGGGGCACAGTGTGTGTTTAGTGTCACAATACAGTACCACGATTGAGTGACTGCAGTAGTGTTATTTTTACCATTAGAACAGTAAAAAAAAAGTCATTTTCTTGTTATATATATACACACACACACACAAGTCAGGGTGTTCAGTCTCCTTGGCATGAGAGATGACGACAACACACTAGTGTGTCTTTAAAGGAGGTGGTGGTGTATGGTGCACTGTACATAGTCTGCCTGCCAGTTGACAGGAAAGAGCAGTAGTGGAAAGGCATGGACATACCGTCGGTGTTTACCGGCTGAGAGCACTTAGCAATCCTAAAAACAGGGTGCCGGCAGTAATTTGCAAACCAACTCTACAGCGGGTGGTCCCTAAAACACGCTACACCGAACAAACTGCAGATCAACATTTTGTGCGTGTGTGTATGGTCCCTAAGACAGGGTGATCCTGCTGAGCCGGTCCTCTATAATTACCCTGCTCTGTCGTACAGGGAGGGAGTGCCAAGCAGGAAGTTGGATTCTCTATGACAACAGAGCTCTCATCCCCCAGTACAGAAACAGAGAGACTCAACACTGGTTCTTACTAGGTCACTGGTCCAGAACCACACCAGTCTCTGCCCAGGAAAAGTAGCACAACCCTGGGTGACATGGCTACTTTAAGGGCTTTTTCATGGAAATAATGATCATCCTATTGATGAAAAGTGAAAAGGGAAGAGGCCAGCAGAACAAACACCGTTCCCTGTACGTCTCTCACCAGGGAAGGTACTGTAAGTAAACATGTCCTGCTGTAGCCATTCTTCTAAACCTTTGACAGAGACACTGTGTGCAATGGTGTGTGCGCGAGCGAGAGTGATGACATCGGTGCATAATGTATGTGACCAAGTTGAGCACACATCCAGTGTGCTCCGAGGGCACAGGTGTATGTACTGCAGCAATAGCTCAGATGGGGCCTAGCCTCGCATCTGGCTCTAGCCTCCCTCCCTTGATCCGTGTTCTCTCATACAGCTCCATTCATAAACCCCTGGTTTTCCTGACATGCCCATCTCTCATAGGCTCACACTGTTACTGGGTCAAACATAGATGTCCCATTCATCTAGCCCGGCGGAAAATGAACTGCTGAATAAATCGGTTCTGGAAAAATACATATCACAAATGGAACACAAGTCCAATGAATAGCTGTCCAGTGATGGCCAGTCCATAAACAACCAGAAGCTCCCCGAGCAACAATGGCTGTATAGAAATGACATCCACAATACTGAATAGAGCTCAAAACAAAGAGCCATTGGTCATAATGGATGGGAAATTAAATTGCATTAGTGCAAACAGACTCGTTATTAAAGGATGGGATGTGTCCATTTTCCAGAGAACATCAGTCTGATTCCATCTCAGAGCCTCTTCTGCTCGAAATGATGCTTTTTGCCATAACACTTTGAACGTAGCAGCATATTTCAGTGGAGTTTGACTCATTGACAAGTGCATGTATGAATGCAGGTTCGGGGTAGTTTAAGACGAGCTGTTCTTTGTTGTGAGCTCACACCCTAGGACAGGGTTCCCCAACTGACAGCCCACGGGTGGTTTTATTTGGCCCCCAAAGTTTTCTGAACAAAAGAAAATTGGACATAAGAGCATAAAAACACCAGGGAATCAGCTCCAAGTGATTTTAATTTAAGAAATGTATCCACAAGCATAATGGAGACATGATCATATTCAAATGTAAGCAAGGTTTGAAATGATTATGTTTTAGTCAAACATTATACACTATATATAAACTCGTAAAAATCCAAATAACTTCACAGATCGTCATTGTAAAAGGGTTAAAACACTGCTTCCCATGCTTGTTCAATGGACCATAAACATATAATGAACATGCACCTGCCCGGATGACACTGGGCCAATTGTGCACCGCCTCATAGGTCTCCCAGTCGTGGCCGGCTGCGACACAGCCTGGGATCGAACCCAGGTCTGTAGTGACGCAGTGGCTTAGACAGCTGCGCCACTCAGGAGGCCTCACAGCTAGGCCATTGTTATGTAAAATGTTGCCCAAAATATCCCCGTGGTCTTGCCTTGGCCCCAAGCCAGAGCAGGTCTGCTGAGACCATGGCCCAGAAAGTCACTGGAGCCAGGCCGTGGAAATACAAAAGTCTTTTTTGGTAAAACAAGGATAAATCATTGGAAATGTGACATTAAACATGGTGTTACTCACCACCCTGGGGCAGAGGGATCCATCGTCCTTGTTGACTGACATGTCTCCTGACAGGTTGAGGCTGATGTCCATGCTCTCAGAAGCAGACACGCTGCCCGCGTCAGAGTACCTCTTGGAGATCATGCCATTGGCGTTGTGGTGGGCCATCGGGTTGTCCATGTTAGCCCCTATTGGGACCCTCTCCCTTTTCGAAGGCCCTCTCTTCATGCTGCCGTTCAGCCCGATCAAAGGTGTGGGGTCTGGGGTAGGGGTGGGGGGCCCTTTTTCCCCAATCACGGGAACCACCCCACTGGCCATGCTGGCGCTTCCTCCCTTCACCGCCAACTGGCTTTGGGGTATTTTTGGTACCATCTCGGGCTGTGCCAGCAGGGCCGGTTTCTCTGTCAGAGGGGTGTCCACAGGCTTGCCCTCATCCGAGGTGCTCTTCCCATCCTCAATGCCCGAGTCGGAGCTGGAGAAGACCTTGCCAGAGGCCTCGCTCTCGGGCTTGTCAAAGTCCACAATGCTGATGCCCTCATCAGGGAGCTGTCGGTCGATCGGCTGGCCATCCCTCGTGCGGGAAGGTCTCACGGGGGGTTTGGCCTCCCCCACGGGGGTTTTGGTGAGTGTGTCTGGGGCACTGTCCCCTTGTAGAATGGTTTGAGACGGGTCCATGCCTGGAGGCTGGGGAGAGGAGAGGAACGTGGTTATGTGCGGCAGTGACAAAGCATTTCAACACGGGTGCCTTTTTCGCACCTTTTCCCCAGAAGCACCATCGGCACCTATGTTGAAAGTAATCCCACTAATACGAGCGAAATGCTCGATGGTCTGATTCTCTTGGCTTTCATATTGCAGTGTTGACCTTTAGTGGTACTGTCTGTAACAACGCAGATGTTCCTTTCTAAACTCCTACCTATACAGCTTACCTCTTCTGCGCACCGGAGATAAAGTATGGAATCAGTGATAACAACAACGGGTGCAGATCCTGTTGACGCCCCGTGGCTCTCACGTGCAGAGAGCGGTCTCGGAGCATTAAGCTAACAATGGTCATTAGCCACCTTTACGACCGGGGCCAGCCTTTCGAAAGAACTCTAAAAAGACACAGTCGGAGAGAACTGGCTGGCTGCTCTCCAGGCCCCGAGACAACTGTTTACAACCTCTCCGCCAAATACAACCACTGCTACGCTCTGTGTTTCAGGGCCGCCAGCAAAACGGGTGGCGAGCAGGCATTCTCCCCCAGTACTTTTCAATTAGGCGGGGGCAGAACTCCACCACTTTAGATTTGGTTTAATACAAAATGACACAAAAGCGTTGAAAACAGGGACAAAGTAGGCTTACTGTTTCTTTTTATAGATGGCCTTGCCTCAATTCGTCAACTCGCACACAATTTGTAGCCAAAGTCTCTCTCACCAGAGTGCTGCAGGGTGTGTCGACCAAATCTGATTTACGGAAATTGCGGGTCTGGCATGTGCACGGCTATAGAAAGCAGTGCACACTCCACTTCACGCCAGTATTATTTTAGCGAACAGGAAAATAACTCACCCCCGACACAAGCAAAAACACTTCACAGAAATGTTGTGGCAGCCTACACCTAAACAGGAGCGATCTGACACGCTGTATCACTCTGATCAACTGTGGCCTACACCTATGCGCCCTACACTGTCCCATTTGGCCAGGGGAAACTGTTTCTTCCTAATGGAACAACAAATCAGGCTCAACTAGCCCGGCTGCCATTAAATTGTCCGTCTTTCACTTAAACAATGGGGACGATCCAGAAAGATCAGTTTTAGGCTTGCTGAAATTCCTTACATTTTTGTGCTTTTCATTTTATCACCTGGGCAACTTTAGAGCAGGCTCAACTTGCCTGACTGCTCAGTTTACTTGCTCCAGACAATAGGGCAACTCTTAAGGTCCCTGCTACAACTAGGTTCTAGAGTTTTACCAGCTGGTAACCATCAGGAAGAAAAATATGGCACGACCACTCTGGGACCTGTGGTGCCACCTCTGACCGTACATGATACCGACAACATCTTGGAGTGTCTACACTCTGAAGTACGATTTTACATATTAATGTATTCAACTTTACAAATATCTCAAAACAACCCTTTTTGATCATACTGTACCTTGTGTGTGTGTGTGTGTGTGGTGAACGACGACTAATAATTCCTGAAAGCTGCACTCTCAGGCCTTGCATTTCCCTCTGGGGGGGGTTCTGTGATAAGAAAGCAGTTTGGAGTGTGTGCGCGGGCGTTTGTGTGCGGGGGGGGGGGGGGTTCTGTCATGAGGAGGAATGAAACATGCTGATCTCTTGACTGCGGGTCAGCAGCAGCTAGAATGCAAGAGGACAGGACAGACCGCTGACTATACTGATGCTCTAAGGGTAGCAATAATGAAGACCGCTACGGTCCATCCAAAATCACCTCAGGTCCATTTCACATAAGTTATGAATGACTCATTTTCACCTAGAAACAATCCAATCTAATGTCCAACTTCAGTACTGTTTGATTAGGAAAACCAACAGTTTAAAGGCAAGTGTATATGTTTACCTAAAAGGTCACGTCTGTGGAAAAGAAAACATGTCAAACTTTAAATAATGAAATCCCCCAAGAGGTGGTAACGCGATACGTGTGCCAGTGTACAGGACAACAAACAGCATCCATTTTTTATCGGTGGGTAACTGGGTGTGGAACACTGCAAGTGTTCCACATTCTGTTCCTTCGTTTGAGCACCAGTGATTTAGTGCCCTCTGATTTCCCCTCGCTTTCTAATCCAGTCCACCCACACATTCATATACAGTAAACCCATTAGGCTCAATCTGAATAAAACGGTTAACTGGAAGCGTTTGATTAGTAGATGTTTTAGGGACGGTTTCCCAGACGCAGATTAAAGCCAAATCTTGAATTTAAAACCCATTTTCAAAAATGGAGATTCTCCATTAGTCCAGGACTAGGCTCAATCTGTGTTTGAATAGTAGAAAGACCATATGGAGTCCTCATCAGGGACATAATGACCACGGCAGCTGGAGTTTGAGGTCGCCCGGGGAGTGTGTGACTATCAGTGTGTGCAGAATGTGCTCTAGTGTGTGTGTTCTATCCTCTCAGTGAGAAGTGTTTGTGTGTATGTCCTCCTCCCCCATCTCAGTGTGCGATCCGAACACCACAGAAACACCCCCACTCTTTAGAGAGCGCTGCCCTGCTGAGTCAACACCAGGTTCTCCCAATCTCCGTCCTGGGGGTGCCCATTGTGTTTTTTTCCCCCTAGCACAACACAGCTGATTCAAATAACCAACTCATCATCAAACTCTGATTATTTGAATCAGCTGTGTAGTGAGTACTAGGGCAAAACCAAAACATGTAGCCAGGGTGGGGGGACCCCAGGACCGAGGAAACCCTAGTCTAGACCACCCCCACACACAGGTGAACAGGAAGCTGCAGATTCTGGGGTACGCTAGCAGAAACTATCAAAAGAAAATACAACATTTCCTAAAGTAGAGTACTGTACTTTGATTCAGCTATGTACATATCACAGTATCCTCCCTTAAATGTCACATACAACATGACTGCTAAACAGAATGTCTTGGATGTATTATAAACCAAACTACTTTGAGGCCTACGTGAAACGAGAACTTCAGGAAACAATAAGAAAACGCCACTGCGAAGAACAGATGTGAAAGTTCATCGTAAGAGAGAGGAGGATATAGGATAAAAGGAATGCAGGAAAGGAGAGAGACAGGAGAGAGTGAGAGCAGTAAAACGGTCTTACCACTGGGACTGAGAGCTCAGCGGTGTCCTCCTCCTCTCCTTCCTCTCGATTGTCCTCGATTTCCTCCATGACTTCAGCCTTCGCCTCAGCAACCAGCTCTCGCAAGGGTCTGTTGGTCTTCACAGAGCAAACAAAGGGGTGCTGGGGGGACAGGGAGGAGGTCAGGACAACCATGTTACATCCATAGAACAACACTTGATTGACAGGGACATAGAATGCAAACAGGGGGAAAAGGTACTTTCACAGGAGAGTGAAACTTAATCTGCCACCTGTATCTACCCATGGCCGTTTCTAAACAGTAGCAACCATCAATGAGGCCAGGGTATGAGCTCACCCTGATGAAATAATGAAGACTACCCCAAATCCTCATGTACTTATAATACCAAGTTCCTAGATAAGACAGGGCAAAAAAAATTAAATAAGAATGATTTAATTAGCGTAATAATAGGAGCAGGGTTGAGCGGGGATAATTTGGCAGCCACAGACAAGGCTGTGAAAATGTAAGTGCAGCGAAAATAAAAGAGCAAGCATCTATTATTCAGGTGATTTGAACAATGGCTAATTTAATTGGCCCAGCTGGCACAGGCAGGTAGGCAAGTGACAGGAGTGTGGCTGAGGCAGAAAGGGGCCCTCTGGGCTGCCTCCATCCGTGTGGATAGCATTAGCGATAGCTTTAAACTTCTCCAATGACAGAAAATGCATCAAGTCAACAATGACTCGGGGAGAGCAGAATGCCAGCTATCACACAGGAGAGGAATAACACCCAGTCAAAGTGCTACACTTGAACAGCACAACGCAGTGTCTGGGGTATCAAGGAAAGCAGGGAGAAGCATTTGAAACACCTCACTAAGGCTCACTGGAAGTCCAACAGAACTCATTCGGACGCTCTTTGAAACGTCGCATCAACACTTCCTGGGTATACATGGTAGCCATCTCTATAACCGTTATAAAAAACAACACTGGTTTTGTTTCTGGCTCAATGAAACTGTGAATCTTTCTGGCAGGTAGTGGTAATTCTGTTGATTCAACACATATCACACCGCAGCACCTCTCTGGGACCCCATGAGACCCTCTCCCCATGCTCTGTCTCACAAAGGAGCTTCACAACTCAGGGCTAGTATTCATAAAGCATCGTGGAGTAGGAGTGCTGATCTAGGATTTTTCATAATGAAAAAAAGGCAAAGCTGATCCTAGATCAGCACTCCTATTCTGAGACTTTACTCCGCCCCTCCAGCTTCAACAGGTTTACTATGAAAACTGAGCCTGGACCACCACTGCTACACCAAGCAAAATGTTCACTGGGTGAAGAAAGCAAACAGACAAGCATTAGTTCCCAGCCATGTTTGATCCAGCCATGGCTCAGCCAGGCTTAACAGCTCCCTCTGATGTTTGCAAGGGTGGGTCTGGTCTGGATGGCTGGTCCGAAATGCTTCAATGTGAACCACATGGCCGGCTTCAGAGAGGTCGAGGCACAGAATGGCTGGAGTTGGGTGATGTTATTCTTAACCCTTGGTCCAGGGTAAGTTATCGTTTGTTCCTCCTACTGGTTAACGTTGGGACTTGGGCTTGGGCAATCTGATCCTAAATCTGTAGTTAGGGACCAATGTTCACGGCTGTGGTGAATTATGATACTTCATCATGTGGTTGTGTGGACAACATGTATACAACATTCCCCCACGTGGGATGAGGCGGCCATGGACATGACATAGGAGACAGGAGAGCTACAGTCCCATTGACTTGACTTAGTACGTGTCAGGGGACAAACATATCACACATGGACACCGTCCAAGTGTTGACTGGAATAATTGATGTAAATCAACTGACTTCTAACGATTTCCAGCAATCTCAATCAATGAGTGATCCACAGACCATGTAACCCCCAAGGCCTCCTCCCCGTGTCACAATGCATGCCAATAAGCCACAGCGGGTGCTGTTGGCAGCTGTTCATGGCGTCTCATTCCCATCAACGCCATCTCACTGGGGTTAAAAACAGCCGTGGTATGATAGAGATCAAAACCTACAGTGTGGCACCGAACGTGACCACTCCTGTCTCTCTCCGGTGCTCTTTAAAAACTCCCAGCAGGCTTTTGGCCAGGATACTCAGCCCCTGTAATTGTCCAGGGGTGGAGAGAATATGGAGGAAAAAAAAATCCCAAAGTGCCATTCACTGGCAACAGTAATACAAATTGCTAGCAATCCCCCCCTTGCTTTTAAACCCAGACAGGAAGTAGTGGGTCCTGCATTTTAATAGACGCCTCATCTCTTTGCTTTCCTTGTGCTCTCTCGCTCTCTTTCTCCCTCCATCTCCCAGATGCCCTCTGTATGTTACTGCTCATTTGCCCATTGTATCATCTCCCTAATCCTCATGTCTGAAAAAGCTGATGTTTGGGGGTGATTAGAACGTGGACCTGTGAAGAATGAGATAAGGGAAAACCGTCCTCGTACATCAAAGAGGCCGAGCTAGAGCATAGTGTGACCATCTTACCTCCAGGAGCTGGGCTGCGTTTGGCCGACTCTCCGGATTCTTATCCAACGACTTTTTCAGGAAATCCTTAAACTCCTGTGACCTTAAACACACAGAAATCCGGGAACATTAAATCAAAGGAAGACAGAAAGAAGGAGATATGGTGGTGGTATTTTCACTACACAACATCTTGACAATCTGAGGCTGTAACGAAACAGGCTCAGAGTTTAATGGCTGTGATAGGAGAAAACTGAGAATGGATTAACGTTGTAGTTACTCCATAATACTAATTTAACTGACAGAGTGGAAAGGAAGCCTGTACAGAATAAAACAATATTCCAAAAATATGCATCCTGTTTGCAACAAGGTTCTAAAGTGATACTGCCCCCAAAAAATTGGCAAATTACACTTTGTATCCAGGACAAAAACTGCTTGGGGCAAATCCAATACAACATATTACGGAGTATCAATCTCCATATTTGCAAGCATAGTGGTGGCTGCGTCATGCTATGGGTGTATTTGTAATCCTTAAGGACTGGGGAGTTTTTTCAGGATAAAAATAAAGGGAATGGAGCTAAGCACAGGCAAAATCCTAGAGGAAAACCTGATTCAGTCTGCTTTCCACCAGACACTGGGAGATGAATGCACCTTTCAGCTGGACAACAACCTAAAACACAAGGCCAAATATACATGATTTGCTCACCAAGAAGACAGTTAAAACTGTTACTCAGTAACATCGACTTAAATCTGCTTGAAAATCTACGGGAAGATCTGAAAATTGTTGTCTAGCAATGATCAACAACCAATTTGATAGAGCTTATAATAATAAAAATGGGCAAATGTTACACAAACCAGGTGCGGAAAACCCTTGGAAGCTTACCCAGAAAGACAACTGTAATCACTGTATTTGCATAATTATCTAAATCAAGACCACTTGTGTAGAGTGTTGACAGAAAAAGACAGACAATTAAATCCATTTTCATCCCACTGTAACAACAATATTTGACCCACCACCTGGATTCGGTCCTATGTAGCAAAATTTCAAATCATGTTTTTGGATAAAAGTAGAGACTAGAAAATGGTAAATCGTACACTGCAGTTGACGAACAATGGGAAAGAAATTCTGCTTTGAAAGTTGATAAACTTGTAACTCCACTTTTGAGAAAATGGTCGTTGAAGGTTTTGCTACAGCTACTGGAGAGCTCTTCGTCTACACCTATTCAGCATTGTTTACACCCTCTTAAGCTTTAGCCCCAGGTAAAAAATACACTATCTAGTCCTTGGACTAGATCCTAATCTGACTTTGAACGCGTCCATATAAAGATATTGTATACATATTTTATAATAATCATGCATACTCAGACACTGAAAAAGTCTAACCACCCCCCAGCCACATCTAGCTATGTGGTTGGATCACTATTGTCTAGACATGTACACATGTTCATGAAATACAATAGATGGCCGTATTCACCCCTAGACACACCTGGCTAACTTGATGGGTCATGTAATCATTCTCTTGCGAAGTCGAGTCTTTTGTTTAGACATGTAGCTAGCTAAACAATGATCCACAATCCCAACCCATAGCTACAGTACAAACGGATTGGCATAGCTAGCCACCATTCGTGAAATGCTTGAGTATGAATATGCAGGTAGCTAAAGCTAACCAAAAAAGGTTCAATGTTAGCTAGCTAGTTAACATTAAACTATAACAAGCAATGCAAATGGCCTTCTGAGATACAAATAATATTACTACACAGATCATACACATAACATTAACTAGCGAGCCAGCTAGCTAGCTAACAGTATGCTTTAACTTGCAATGATTGGCAAAATTAGAAAGATATATCTGAAAATGTAGCTAGACTCTTAGCCGTATTCATGGATGAATGAGTCACGGCAGCGTGTCTTTTCCATTTGGTTTGTAGCTAGCTACAGCTTGTTTGGCCCGTTGTTGTGTCAAGTCACTGCAGTCAACCATGTGCAGAAAGTAGCGTTTGTCCATCCCACTGATCTTTGAGGGCAGTAGCAACACTTTGTCAGTTCTCTATGGCTAACATTATATTTTTCAAGAAAGCTGAGGTATCAATGATTATTTACACATACTGAGCAGCTCATGTTAAAGACATGGAAGAACAATCCGAACTCATCTCTCGATATGTCCAGCCCATTCATTATCCTCAGCCAGTCATGGCTAGTGGGAAGATTCCTGTCTTTTTCAGGAAACCAACTAGGCTCGGAATTGAATAATTGTATTCATATTTACAGATGGCATAAAAGTTTGATATGGAAGTTCAAGTTCACATGTTTTACAAGGCATTTCTGGCCAAAAAATGCCTTTTGATTAAAAAAATACAAATAATAATAAAGCATTGAAATGCCTCTATACATCCCCCCCCCCCCCCTCCCTCTGGGTCTCACCACTTGTTGGGCTGCTCCAGGGTAGGGGGCTCAGACTTGGCTATCTTCAGCAGGACCCTCATGGGGTTGAGTTCGTGGTGCGGGGGCTCGATCTGGGCCAGCTCGATCAGGGTGATACCAAGGGACCAGATGTCAGCCTTGTAGTCATATGGAGCGTCCTTCATAGTCTCACACATCACCACCTCCGGAGCCATCCTAGAATACAAAATAGTTAGCCTCGAAATGCCAAATCTTGTGCACATGTATATTTTGTGTTTGACATGTCAACGCACTTTGGATTCAGCTACGTTTACAGACCAAGTGAAGAGTAGGCCTATAAACTTCAATACCAGAGGCCTATCCAGTGTTTGCCTACGATCAAAAGTGTCATATTACATCATCTTCAGAAATAGGATACTGCTTGGCTTCACATTCACTGTAAAATACATAGAGTGAAATTGCATCTGTTACTCATTTATGAAGCTAGTGAACAGTGGGCAACACCTGGGCAGGTTGACTGAGAGGCCATTTCAGATGACAGTCATTGCCTCGGAGGAGACCTGTTCTGGTCAATAGTTAACTTCAACCTGACCATGATCGGAGGACCAGTCAGAGCACAAGGTCCAGAACCACAACAACACATATCAGCTTTCACAAGAGCCTTGTAAAAGGTTTTACGATCAAACCATAACGACTGAGCACTACTGTACGGAATGCTCTTATGACATCAAGCAGGGCATACAACTGGTTCAACAAGGCGTCGTGGATAGTATGAAGGATGTACTTAACTTCGTCATGCAGTACCACCATAATCCCATTAAACACTGTGCGCTCAAATGGCACCCATGGCCCCTGGTCAGATGTGGTGCTCTTTAAAAAGGGAATAAGGGGCCATTTGGGACACAGCCAGTGGCAGGCACCCTTTTACATTACTCTGTTTTCATGTGTATGTACCAGTACTTACCAGTATGGTGTTCCTATGAAAGAGTCCCTTCTTTGTAGGGTTTTGGTATTTTTCGCTGACACCCCAAAATCCGCTGCAAGTACAAAGAAAAGTTTTAATTCAATTTCTTGGTAAAGAGATGAATGGGCCAGTGTTATAGCCTGATAACTTCTTTCGGGGGAGGAATACCTTATTTCCTTCAAAATCACAGAACACAACCAGCGCTTATTAGAGACGGGCTTCCAATGGAGCCAGGCATCCATTTCCTTCACACGCATAGCTTTTTGTTCGATAAAATATTGAAAAGACTACCACATTGTTTATTGTGATCAGTATAAACATAACATCAAATCCATCGCAGAGCAGACTAGTCTTTCTATCATATACTCCCAATGTCACGTTTAAGCATCATATTTGTTTCCACAGTGTAAACTGCCATCATTGAGGGGAGACACAAAGCTGAAATTCAATTTACTGAACAGGCACAATATCCCAAATTTCCCCAGACATGGTGTCAGTTTCCTGTTAAACCGTGAGGAATTTTTTAGGGGCCAATGACTTTTCAATGAAAGATGAACGGGAATACCCTATAAACTAGGAGCAAAATATTCAATAACTTTCCCCATCTGTGTGATTAAATAGATACCATGGGTCTCCCACCCGACGAACAAATCTAAAAATGGTCCAAATCTGTGGAACAAAAAACTTAAAAGGAAAAACGCATAGCAGACAATGACACGTCAGAAGTGCTGTACATGTCGGCCATATTTGGATAACTTGTTGTTAAAAGCTCTCTGTTAAGCAGCAACAGGGGTTTTTCTGAGACCGACTGGACTGAGACTTAATGACTCCAGAGGCAACTCCCAGTCAATAAATCAAAGCTCTGTTGTCTCTGCTTCTGGAAATATTTAAGGGCATTGAAGAGGGCCTTGTAACATGAAGGATCAGTCAGACTGCACAAAGTTTCTGAACGGGGCCGAGGCCTGGTCAAAACGAAGCTGAAAAGGGGAGTCCACAGAGGTTTCTTAGTTATCGGGCAGCCCTGTAGAGTACAGTACAGTTCCATATCCTGCTCCTCAGTTTCTCTCCAATTGACATTTATAAAAGCTATTATACTGTAGGCTCCACAAAGCAGGGTTATTGTTAGGCAAGTGGTGCTTCAACAAAAATCTGATATCAACCGTTTTGACCCAAATCCTCAGCACAAAGAATTTCAGGAATGCTGAAAATCAACAGAATACTAGCAACAAATCACATTTAGCAGAAAAAAACTTGTCAGAACGCCGTTTTCCCACACTTCTCACATTGTATGCTTCGGAGAGGTCTCAGGGAATGATTTCTTCTAAGTGGGTTGGTTTTGCGTTCACAACATTCATGTAAACATTCCCACCTCTGTCTTGTTGGTCAGCAAGACAATGTCATCGGTTCCCCTCTTTCCACTGAGATTCTCTGCCTCTAACCCTATTACAGGGGCTGAGTCACTGGCTTACTAGGGATCTTTTATACCGTCCCTAGGAGGGGTGCGTCACTTGAGTGGGTTGAGTCACTGATGTGATCTTCCTGTCTGGGTTGGTGCCCCCCCCTTGGGTTGTGCGTGTCGGAGATCTGTGGGCTATACTCGGCCTTGTCTCAGGATGGTAAGTTGGTGGTTGAAGATATCCCTCTAGTGGTGTGGGGGCTGTGCTTTGGCAAAGTGGGTGGGGTTATATCCTTCCTGTTTGGCCCTGTCCAGGGGTGTCATCAGATGGGGCCACAGTGTCTCCTGACCCCTCCTGTCTCAGCCTCCAGTATTTATGCTGCAGCAGTTTGTGTCGGGGGCTAGGGTCAGTGTGTTATATCTGGAGTACTTCTCCTGTCCTATCCGGTGTCCTGTGTGAATTTAAGTGTGCTCTCTCTAATTCTCTCTCTTTCTCTCTTTCTTTCTCTCTCGGAGGACCTGAGCCCTAGGACCATGCCTCAGGACTACCTGACATGATGACTCCTTGCTGTCCCCAGTCCACCTGGCCGTGCTGCTGCTCCAGTTTCAACTGTTCTGCCTGTGATTATTATTATTTGACCATGCTGGTCATTTATGAACATTTTAACATCTTGGCCATGTTCTGTTATAATCTCCACCTGGCACAGCCAGAAGAGGACTGGCCACCCCACATAGCCTGGTTCCTCTCTAGGTTTCTTCCTAGGTTTTGGCCTTTCTAGGGAGTTTTCCCTAGCCACCATGCTTCTACACCTGCATTGCTTGCTGTTTGGGGTTTTAGGCTGGGTTTCTGTACAGCACTTTGAGATATCAGCTGATGTACGAAGGGCTATATAAATACATTTGATTTGATTACACACTGTCCAATGAGAAGACTGTTGCTTATTGGAGTATTATTCAAAATAATTTTCAATTAAGGTAGATAACAGCCCTGGTCTGTGGGATGGACACTTGATAGGAAAGGGGCATAGAGGAAGATTAAGGATGGCTAGGTGCTGTGGAATCTAGAAGATCCAATGAGAAGAAAATTGGTCCTAGTATTCTGGAAACTAGAGGAGGTCTCAGTGTTCTATAAGAGGAGTACATTATATGAGTTGTGGAGGGAGAAGATGGTCTCACCTAGCTTGATGTCTCCCTCCAGGGTGAGGAGGATGTTCCCGGCCTTCAAGTCTCTGTGGATGATCTTGATGCTGTGGAGGTAGACCAGGGCCTCCAGCGTCTGTCTGCAGATCACCTGAATCTGAGGTTCCATCAGGCCCCGGTCCAGCTCTGCCGACCAGTGAGAGTGGAGGACACAGGTTAGGGGAAACTGACATCAATGGCTAAGATTTTACCAGAACAAGAAAATGGTACAACTCAACAACTTTAACTGAGAACCAAAGTCCCTCTAAAAAAAGGCAAGGTGGGTTCATTGAGACACCCAAGTATTTCCCATGAGGCAGATGGAGCTGCTGCCAGTACAAGCTGTAAGAGAACGTAAATTTGCTCTGATAATACATTTACATGCTAAAACAGGACTTTCTCTCAGTGTTTAGTTAGTTGTATTTGGGGCCAACAACTGCTGTATGAGGAGCTGGATTATCAAAGGATAAGCAACGCAGGGGTATTTCCCACAGTGTGTGGGTCTCGGTCGGCCCCTAGTACCTTGCTACAATGGCAGACTCATTACAACGAGACATCACTTGGCCCCGTTCGCTAATCCTTTCACAATAAAGCAATATCCTTAAGAGCAACAGTGCCATGGCAGTCGTAGCTACGGCCGCAGGTACGGAATGTGGAACAACAAAAAAAAAACGGGAGAGGCGGGGAGCTTCGGAAAACAAATGTTCCAAGGGACGGAGCACATATTATAGAGTGCACACCTATAAAGGACTACCCCGGCCTACAGTAGTGCATGTCTCCTCACCTAACATAGTAGCGTCTACGGCTCCTCCAGGGCAGAACTCGATCATGATCTGTGAGGAGGAAAAGGAAAATAAAAACAGCCAGCATTGTGATTTACAGTTTCTTTTCAGGAAATTCCAATGGAACACAAAAACCTCTCCGGAAATGCAAACATACAAAACATCCTAACAGGGTGGAGGGATTCCATGGAATGTGAAAACACAATTTTCTACAGAACTATCAACATCACAATGTCAAAAGGTAGACGTTAGAACCTCATCGTGTTTAACTTTAACTGTGATTGCATGAAAAAAAATTAAAAATAAATAAAAAAAGACTCCCAAAGAACAGGGCAAGGTGTAAAGAAAAAAAGAGGGGGCTAAGAGGAGACAAGAGGGAAGGTCCACAGAAGAAGTGACAGGTGGTAGCCTAACTGTTTTCAACATCACTGAGGTGCAGCAGAGAACAGGTCTTGTATCACCCTGGGAGAAGATTTGAACTCAAGAGAAGAGGGGGAAGACAGACAGACAAGAGTTCTGGGACGTGAGGCCTCTTCGAACCCGGTCGATCTGTCTAATAAAAAGACAGCACTTAGACATGTCAGCAGACGGGCTGACGCTGCCCAGTCAACAGGAGAGAAACCAACATCTCCCTTTCTAGTTGTACACTCCAGTCTCTGACACCTGTGGCGAAAGCCTTCTCAAACACTCTGCACTGCCTCGTGTCAATGAAGGCGGAACACACCGTGGCCGTGCAGGACAGGACTACGGTCGGTGTGTTTAGCGATGGATGCGAGGGTCACTAACTCCACAGCCTTCCAAGACACATAAACCAAATACCAACACTGCTGAGGTGAAACAGCAAGAGGGAAAGGGCCCACTGAAAACAAGTCTGAAAGATTTACTGTCGGAGAGACTTAATCCAGCTGCCGAAAACATAATCCTTGTTTCCTCCTCTCTCACACACGTCCCTCCACACTGTACTTTCAAAAGCTACTTATGAATGAGTCATGCAAGTCAATGGGGGGCCTATCACAAAGCCAGAGGATAAATAAGTGTTTTAATAAAATTCCACGACTCTAGAGGGTCACTGTGGTACATTAACCTACAGCCAGGAGTTCGGAGAGCCACTAAAACGTTCAAAGTGGTGTGTGTGCGCGTGCGAGCAATGTGTTTGGTCTTGGGCACTCAAAAGGCTTGTGACAGCTCAATAGCATGCATACCTGCCCTGTGATCTCACGGTTACATAATTCCATGCTGATTGGGCAAACACAGATGTACGTCTTGTAAAAAATGCCCTCTCCACCCCATTCCCTCACCCCTATGCTATGACACCATTATCAAAGCATTGGCAAACCCTGCTGGACAGGGTGGAGGAGTTTCGCACTGAACAAAATGGAGGACAAAACGGTGGCTTGTTACCGTACACCTAGACACACACACACACACAGCTGGGGATGGTGGACCAACCTTCACGCTGAGGGAGGTGCCCATGTCACCACAGTAAAACAAGGGCCTCTTATGATATTAAAAATAGGTTTTGTGAGGTCAGCTTTCTGAATCCCTGCCAATCCACCAGTCAACAAATAATTCCGATGTGGATGACAAGCCATGCACTGTACATAGGATTAAGGCGGCGGCGAACACCTAAAGGCTTAGTCAGATTTACGTGTCACACCAGGTCATTTTTAAGGGAATTTAATGATGACTATCTATTGCTGCTAGGTCGGTAACTTCCCCACCCCTTTGAGGGATTGTTTCCTCATGACGTGAGCAATGTTGCACTGGGGATCCAACTGGTCAGATCTACAGCCTGTATGGGCTGCACATGTACGTACATACAAAAACGTACACACGCAAATAAATTGTACATACCGCATTCTTCCACCACCTACTCACACAGCTCCGTCAACAGAGCCTGGCGTAGGCAGCCACAAAATACCTCCGACGTACAGCCCAATAGAGCTAGGAGGGTAGACATTCGCTGTACACAAACACCAAGTCTTAGAGAGGGCCGTGTTATGGATTCCGTGAAAAGGACATTGAGCAATATTCCCAGATGTTCTATAGCAATATGTGATAATCCACCTCCTTTTGGAGAGAAATGGGTTAATTAATGGCTGTTAAAAGATGGAGTTTCACTGGCTAAGCCCTTTTTGAATTCCTGCCACTGACTGCTCAGTCGGGCAAGGTAAGTTGAGCCGATACTGGTGTGTGGACCTGCAAACACTATTAGACATACAAGTAAACTGGCTGAGACAGCACCTTGGAAACATTGACTTAAGTTTATTCAACTGTCCACCGACACCGATTTACAACCTCATTTAACGAATCTCCTGGGTATTAAATAGTGTGTCACTTGTATTTAAAATGACCACCATGCTTTCTCCATCATGTTCAAAATCAGCAGTATTATGCGTTGTGACACCATGGAAAATGAGTATCGTTTCAGTGACATATGGGTACAGAACTCTTCCCTCAGGAGTGATTCAGAACGGAAGGGGAACAGTAAGATAGACAACACACTGCTCCATGCAACGTTGTACTGTAGGTGGGACGGTGGAAAAGTGGGAGTGAGATAAAGTGAACAAGTCGATAACGACAGATTTACACGGAGTGAAGCTGTGCGGGGAAAGACTCAAGAACAAGGAACCGACATCATTCACCTCCTGTTTAATGGACTCTTTCTGCCTCTGATTGGTAACAACAGAACACTGCAGCATTCCCTTACGCGGAGAGCCCTCTCCTCGTCAAGACGGAGCCTCAAGGAGGGATGACACCCAGACTGTGCAGCAGGGATTTATGTTGGCCCTGGCAGCTGAACACGATGCCCATCTGTTAACACCCGTTAACAGAGATTTATTGGTTTACCATGGGATGATTCCCAGATGAAAGCATTATCATGGCTGGCTGGCTGCAGTCGTGCGTGTTAATGTCAGCAGTCAGTGGCAGCTCGATGTTATAAGGCCCCCTATTTCTCACACTGTAGAGCGGGTTGTTCCCAAACTAGAACAAACAGCCTTCTCTCCCGCTCTACAGAGCAGAGTGGGTGGGCAGCGGAATGTGCCACCCCTGCTCGCCGGCTGAAAAAAAGGGGGGGTTTGAGGCACACAGCCCAACCGCTGGTTCAGTCTGCAGCATGTCGTCAGCAGAGACATCCCGCCCAGGCAGAGTGGCATGCTCCAGGGATCACACATCTTTAGTCATCCCCTCGGCGCTGGCCCTTAGCCAGGGAGAGGCTCTCAGTTTGTAGTGCCAGTGTTTGTGTGGAGGTTTTATGAGCGAATGCCTCATCCACACCCAGAAATGTATGAGTTGTTATGACACTGTAGAGAGAGTGGCGAGGGAGAGTCTAAAACATGCTTCTTTTGTAATGATATCCAAGTACTATTCTATTTCTAAGTACTATTTCCAAGTACTATTCTACAGTTCTATTTATGCATCATCTGCACCTCCAAAAATGTTTTAATATATATATTTTTAGGGGGTAGTTCAGCTTTAATATTGCAGATAGAAGCCACAATCTATCAAATGTAATTATCTGCATAATATCCAAATCGCCCATTTCTGGGTAAAAAAATTAAAAATCACATGTTCCTTCCTTACTATAACCCCCATCATCCCTCCCCTAATTGGAGTAAACTAATGGACAGCAATACTTAAGCTTCTACATACTATATACACATTTTACAGACAGTATATTAGTTCATTTTGTTGTTAATTTTAGTCCCACCCTTCAGCTCCCCTCAACCCCTCTCTGAACACCATCTGATTTTGATTTCTATATATTTTTCAACTGCGCCGTGATGTTTCACAAAAGGTTCAAAACTTTTCCACAGATAGTAAATAAAATAAAAAAACAAATTTTGCTAAGAGCATTATTGATTGACTGACTTTTCAAAATCACCCAGCAGGTGCTATTTGCGGCATTAGCTCCAGGTATATGTTGCAATTCTTAAGTCATTCCTGAACCTGCGACCAAAAACAACCTACATACGCACATTACCAAAACAAGTGAGAGATCTATCTATCTATCTATATATCTCTCTATCGATATATCTAAGTAAAAACGCTAAATGAGCAGGTGTCCTAAAACTTTTGACACAGAGACCGAGACAAAGAGTGTGTTCATTCACGGGTTTCTTTTTGACTATTTTCTACATTGTAGAATAATTGTGACGACATCAAACTATGATATAACACATATGGAATGTGTAGTAACCAAAAGTGTTAAACAAATCAAAATACATTTTATATTTGAGATTCTTCAAATAGCCACCCTTTGCCTTGATGACAGTTTTGCACACTCTTGAAATTCGCTCACCTAGCTTCATGAGGTAGTCACCTGGAATGCATTTCAATTAACAGGTGTGCCTTTTAAAAAAGCTCATTTGTGGAATTCCTTTCCTTCTTAATGCGTTTGAGACCATAAGTTGTGTTGTGACAAGGTAGGGGTGGTATACAGAAGACGTTTTTTTTACCAAATAGGGTTAAAATAGCCAATTCAGAATGCTGGTGCGTTACCGCCACTGATATCCGGAAGTTATTTCCATCTGCATGGAATAGCGCATAAAACGTTGAGCTAAAATTGTAAGAAACACACACAAAATAATACTGCAGTTGCTTAGGAGCTAGAAGCAGAGCTGCCATTTCTATTGGCTCCATAATAAGGTCACTTGTATTTGTCTTGGCAGACATGGGCTGATTACAAAGTACATGCAAAACATGCCATCTATTCAATAATAAGAAAGCAGGGGAAAGCTCAAATAAAGTGGACCCTACAAAAAGGGAGGAACTGAAAGATCTAGCTTGATCCTCCTAGTAACCTATAGGGTTCACCATCAGGTCAGACCAGAATCTATTCTGTAATAGAGGGCTATGGAGGGGATTAAACCATTGAGTTGGGTAACAACAGAACAAACTCCACACGGCCCAGTTCTGGCCCACTGTTGGCCCCTGCGTTCTTACCCAGAGCTTGGCATCATGGTAGAAGGCGTCCAACAGTTTGACGATGTAGCGGTGGTCACACTTGGCCAGGATATCTATCTCCACCATGTAATCCTCCAGCTCCTCCTCAGTCTTCGTCTCAATGACTTTGGCTGCAGCCAGCGCTCCAGTCTCCTTATTCTTGGCCTAGAAGACAAACGAGTCAACATTTACATAACACTAAAAAAAAAAAAAAAAAAATGGGGAGAAGATTGGCTCTATCCTCCATCGCATGACAATCAGAAGCCTAGATTCAGTCAATGGACCTTCTCAAATTGCCATAACATATATGAATTTTGAGATTCATTCTTAACAGGAGTTATTATCTATTGAGACACTGGTAAAATAGCATAAGGCAAGCACACAAATGATTTCTGCACAAGGGGGCTGTTTCAACAGGCTATAACAAGGACAGTGAATTTTATATTGGTTAATACTAAGAAACATCATAGGTGAGGGCCGGCAGTGTGGCGAACTAGTGGGGGTGTTAGGAAGGAAATTAAACTTGTGAAAACCACCTTGTTTAGAAAACACAGAAGTGAATTACGAATGTATGTGACTACAATTGAAAAAAGGTATTGAATACGTCATGAGACCGTCATAAATTGCTAAATTAATTCAATTTTCTTAAATAAAAACAGTAAAACAGTTGACAGTAATGATCGGACTTCAAAACCATATCATGGCCCTGCCCACTCAGTGAATTTCTCAGAGTGCGCAAGACTTTCTCATAAGAAGAGAACCCAATCAAAGCCCTAGGAGAGTCAATTCTCTGACAACCACGTGAGTCTAATTAACATGTTACTTAACCGCACTTTACAAAGCACAACAGGAAAGGAAACTCCACACCCTATAAGAGCTGCAGAGGAGGAACCATTGTAGCCAGCCAGCCCATCCACATTGAAAATGGCACGACACATTGGTTAAACACAAAACAGATTGTACATGTCCCCAACATAATGACTAACAAGCATCAAAACAGGAGGGTGAGTCAGTGGTGAGCACATAACTAGAAGGAAAGTATATGTTTTTGTGTCATAGTTATAGTTCTGAGAATGAGGGGTAAAAGGTCAGGCTGGGCAATATGACCAAAATATCTAATTATTTTTGACGGTATGGAAGTATTTCATGGTTTTTGAATAATAAAAAAGTTTGACATTTACTTTGAGTAGTGATTGACCATAGGGAGGCAACAAATAAATTGTAAGCGATTTCAAAAATGGGGCTTTCTCCATTCTAATTGATTGTACCTTTCAATCCAACAGTATACAACTGTGCATTTTCTGTGCAACTCTACACAACATAGGGCCCCCCAAAAAAGTTTAATTTTATTTAGCAAATATTGCAATTTGACTTGCGATTTAGATTAAAGCACTTGGGTGAACTCTTGTAGTCATAGAGATAGAATGATTATTCTAATTCTATAGATGGGCACCTTGAATAAAGTGTTGTTTGACATGACAATGAATTTAAAAGCAAGGGATGCGTTATTGTGACAGGGTAGGAACCAAAGTGTTGGTCAATGTTTCCTCAGGGACCCTATAACCTTTGGCTAGATTAAATGTTCTCTTAGCTAATTCATGTAGCTAGCATATTCATGTTTTGCCTATTCCTCTTATTTGGAAGATACTGTTGCACAAACATACTGATTTAAGCCTACACCATCACTGGTATCAGGAAATTATTAGCTAGCTACTATCTCTGACTCACAGTTAACATAATAAATTTAGACAGACATACATGTTATTCAATTATTGCCTGCCCGCCAACAAGTATTTGCGTTGCCAAGGGCTGAAACAGAAGTCAGTTCTACTTGACGCAGATCGCGCTGCAAGTCCTGCCTCTCACATCTTCTCATTGTTTTATAGAAGCAGGAACCCACGTTACATCTCCTCATTGGTTATACCCACGTGGGTGACTGAAAGACGAATGAGGTTGGTGGCGGTAATGCACCTAATTTATGAAAGTTGCCAACCACATTATAAAGTCAAGAGAAGAGAAAGCCTGGAAGGAGGAGAGATGACTAGAAACGATTTGGTTGACCGTTTTGTGTGTGGATTAATTGTAGAGGACATTTTGTATTTCAAATAAAATATAACTCAATGTTTATATCCCAGGACAAATTAGCTAGCAACAGTGAGCTAGCTAAATAGGACAAATTAGCTAGCAAGTGCAAGCTAGCTAGCTAAATTGCCATAAATGTTTAATGCTTTTCGACCTATCCCCAAATTAATATAATTGGATCAGAGTTTGCTTTGATATTTTAACCTGGTGTCGTGATCGCGTTTGGTGTGGGTGGATGAAATGCATTTATGCACAATGTCACACGATGGCGCACGTGCGCAGCCGGTTTGGGTTCCGTATAACACCATTTATTTTTGCCACAACTTGCTAAGACTATCTTACTGTCTGCAAACGGTTAGTTTAACGAATAGTGTGATTATAGAACACTTGTGGCTTTATATTAAGAAGCCAAGCAGCATCATTGTTATCAACATCTTGTTGCATTGACCATCAAATAGTTTTTGTCACATGCACAGAATACAACAGGTGTTACCTTACCGTGAAATGCTTACTTACAAGCCGTTAACCAACAATGCAGATCAAGAAAGAGTTAAAACATTTACTAAATAAAGTAAAAAACTAAATTACATAAGAAAAACAAGGTTATATACAGGGGGTACAGAGTCAATGTGCGGGGGTACAGGTTAGTCGAGGTAATTTGTACATGTACAAATATTGAAGGTTTGTGTAGCTAATCCAAGTTTATACATTTAAAAAAAGGCAAATTGATCATTAGATAAACCTTTTGCAATTATGTTAGCACAGCTGAAATCTGCTGTTCTGATTAAATAAGCAATAAAACTGGCCTTCTATAGGAGCATCAGCATTTGTGGGTTTGATTACAAGCTCAAAATGCCCAGAAACAAAGCACTTTCTTCTGAAACTCGTCAGTCTATTCTTGTTCTGAGAAATTAAGGCTTTTCCATGTGAGAAATTGCCAAGAAACTGAAGATCTCGTACAGTGCTGTGTACTACTCCCTTCACAGAACATCGCAAACTGCCTCTAACCAGAATAGGAAGAAATGGGAAGCCCCGGTGCACAACTGAGCAAAATGACAAGTACAACAGATGCCTCGCATGTCCTCAACTGGCAGCTTCATTAAATAGTACCCAAAAAACACCAGTCTCAACAGTGAAGAGGCGACTCTGGGATTCTGGCCTTCTAGGCAGAGTTGCAAAGAAAAAGCCACATCTCAGACTGGCCAATAAAAAGAAAAGATTAAGATGAGCAAAAGAACAGACACTAGATAGAGGAACTCTGCCTAGAAGGTCAGCATCCTGGAGTCACCTCTTCACTGTTGATGTTGAGACTGGCATTGTCATTTTCAAAAGCTGTATTTCTAGGGGATTGGGGTTAAGGTAGAACTAGCGTTAGGATTCCAATTTGGTTTAGGGTTAGAGTTAATAAGGTCATGGGGTAAAGGGAAAATAGGATTTTTAAGGGTTATAAAATTGTGCCACCCCCCACCAGGTTAGTTTGGGTTTGTGTGTGTGGCTTTAGCTCCTCCCAATGACCTGGAGATGTGAGGCTGCAGACTGAACAGCCTGGTGGGGTCCAATACCTGAGGGGGCTGTGGGAAAACATATGGGTAAACACTGCAGTTAGGCATCGAGATACTAGCCTACCATAGTTACAGACCTGAGGATTCCTGAACACATGATCTCACCTGGAATAAGTCCAGGGATTTTTTAAAACATGTTTTTCCTGGTGAGGTAACAAGGTCAGGAAACCTAACCTAATATTTGCATATGGTGTATGACCGGAGAGAGAGACATGCTAGTGTATCTGACAATTCGTCGCTGAGCATTTGCATTTCAAAACCACCATCAGGAACTTGCTCTGCTCCCACCATCGGAGGTAACAGGGTGCCACATTATGTTAGCAGTCCCACTTTACAAGCCTTCACAGCCAAGATCTTCACCCCCCCCCTCCCTCCCCCCCACACTCATTGTGCCTCACAAGGGAGCGCTGACTTCCTGGAAGGCATCAAGGCCCTGGAGACTCTCCACTGGAGGAGGGAATATGCAGGGAGAGGAGAGGTGCTGGTTGAGGATAGAGCTGTGTAAATCACACTAACAGAAAAAAGAAGCGGGAAACAGCTGCAAAACAGGCTCACACCACCGAGTCTCCCTCCCATTATCGTAGCGAAGAAGTCCAAAGCTGAGCTCCCTAACTCAATCATTATACTGGGGAACAAAACAACTGATCAGTGGTTTGTTTTGCCCAACGTTTCCATGGATGTCAATAACAACTGATTGACACTGGCCCCTCTCCTCTGCTAGCCCGCCTGCCTGTATGTCTGTGACACTCCATGAGAAAAGTCTATCATCCTCTCCCTGCAAAAAAACAACACCAATGCTGCATGAAGTGGCAGAGGTTGAAGAAGTTAAGAGGGATCAGCCATTGTTTCCTGCCTTTTGGTTAAATGGCTGTGAGCACACACACACTGCTGCCCCCTCCCACCCCACCCCAAAGTAAATCATCCTGCTAAAACACTTAATGAGATAATCTGTTCAAATAGAACATAGAGGTCACAAATAAAGCCAGGGAAAGCCTGAGATCCAGTTGGAGGAGTGACTGTGCGGATTACTACACCTGGCTGTGAGAGGAGAGGAGCAGACACACTGGGTGGTGAGTCTCTACACTCTGCTGCTGGCACAGCCTCCTGGGACCAATTACCTCCAGGCTGAATCAAGTGTCCGATATCAGCATACAGTAAGCATGGGGCGGTGTGCTGAGGCATGGGCCTGTCTGCTGGTACACTGTAGTATGCACTCTGCCAGCGCACACACAGTGCCACGCACACTGACAGGACACAGATCCCACCCCAACCCGTCTCAAGATAATGTATGTGCTTAACCTTAGCCCTGCCGTTAAGATGTCTAGAATTATTGTTAACATTAGGCTGCCGAGGAATGATGACTGAGACATTGACTGAGACTACAGATGACTGAGACATTATGACAAAAATACATCTCCAGCAGCTTTGGGCTGGGGGCACGAGGGCTGTGTGTTAGATTATTGAATGACTTGCATATCAGTTCTAGCTAATGGAGGTGTTAACTGTCAGTCGCTTGAGAACTGTCAGTCGCTTGATGATAAAGCCTCTCAAAATAAGTGGCTATCATCCCATTATATTTATCAGAGTAGGACTAGGTTCTCCAAAAGCACAAAGAACGTGATAACGATCAAAAGGCATGTGTTCCATTGAACATAAAAGAAGACACTAATACTAATGATAACCCAGTTATTTATTAGTGTTAAAAGCTACTGTTACGTTTCTGCTGCACAGAGAATGTGTCCCAAATGCATCTATACCCTCTATATTGCACTACTTTTGACCAGGACCCATAGGGCTCTGTTCAAAAGTAGTGCAATCAGAATCACCTTTATTCACCAACTACATTTATACTACAATTCAAAAAGTTTGGGGTTACTTAGAAATGCCCTTGTTTTTGAAAGAAAAGCACATAAAAATAAATGATTGAAAACACAGTGTAGACATAGTTAATGTTGTAAATGACTATTGTAGCTGTAAATGGCATATTTTGTATGGAATATCTACATAGGCCCATTATCAGCAACCATCACTCCTGTGTTTCAATGGCACATTGTTAGCTAATCCAAGTTGATCATTTTAAAAGGCTAATTGATCATGATAGGACAAGTACATTAGTATGTCTAGTTTGAGAAACAGACGCCTCACAAGTCCAACTGGCAGCTTCATTAAATAGTACCCGCAGAACACCAGTCTCAACGTCAACAGTGAAGAGGCAACTGCGGGATGCTGGCTTTCTAGGCAAAGTTCCTCAGTCCAGTGTTTGTTATTTTGCCCATCTTAATCTTTCATTTATATTGGCCAGTCCGAGATATGGCTTTTTCTTTGCAACTCTGCCTAAAAGGCCAGCATCCCGGAGTTGCCTTTTCACTGTTAACGTTGAGACCGGTGTTTTGCAGGTACTATTTAATGATGCTGCCAGTTGAGGACTTATGAGGCGTGTGTTTCTCAAACTTGACACTAATGTACTTGACCTCTTGCTCAGTTGTGCACCGGGGCCTCCCACTCCTCTGCTTAGGGCCAGTTTGCGCTGTTCTGTGAAGGGAGTAGTACACAGTGTTGTACGAGATCTTCAGTTTCTTGGCAATTTCTCGCATGGAATATCCTTTATTCATCAGAACAAGAATAGACTGACGAGTTTCAGAAGAAAGTTTTGTTTCTGACCATTTTGAGCCTGTAGTTGCACCTACAAATGCTGATGCTCCAGATACTCAACTAGTCTAAAAGGGCCAGTTGTATTGCTTATTTAGTCAGTACAACAGTGTTCAGCTGTGCTAACATAATTGCAAAAAGGTTTTCTAATGAACAATTAGCCTTTTAAAATGATAGTAGATATTCCCTCCAAAAAGAATCTGACATTTCCAGCTAGAACCGTCATTTACAACATTAACAATGTCTACACTGTATTTCTGATCGATTTGATGTTATTTTAAAACTGACAAAAAGTGATTCTTTCAAAAACAAGGACAATTCTAAGTGACCCCAAACTTTTGAACGGTAGTGTACATAGACGGAATTTGATTTGGTAAATGATGCCAAAGTAAACAGAATATAGAAGATGAACATAATATTACAGACAGTATATAGGGAATAGGAGGGCATTTGTGAGAAACAGATGTCACGTCTAGATACAATCGGTGGCATACGATGCGCTTCCTCTCAATCTTCTTCTTGAACTAATGCCAAATGTGTCTCTTGTCTCCACGGGATGCTTGGCTCTAGTCCCCAGAGGTCAGGTCAGGGGAGATCACAAATGGTCATACAGCTCTCCGGGCAGACAGACATGGCAGGCAGGAGGACAGAGCCAGGGGATGGGTTAGTGTACACTAAGCCCTCTGCAAATAAGCTTTGGCTTTAGAGGGGATAATCATTAGCGTCTTCCAGGAATCTTCCAGGAGCTTTCACTGCTGGCTGTGTATGTAGACACCGATGTGCTGTTATTTAGGCTACCTGCCTTTCCACTGAGAACATTTTTTTTCTCGTCTTACATTTTTGGGGCGGTAGGTAGCCTAGTGTTTAGAGCGTTGGACCAGTAAGCGAAAGGTTGCTGGATAGAATCCCAGAGCTGACAAGGTAAAAATCTGTCATTCGGCCCCTGAACTGTTCCCCGGTATGCCGTCATTGTAAATAAGAATTTGTTCTTAACTGACTTGCATAGTTAAATAAAAATAGGCTGAGGATTACACACAGGGTTAAACTCTAACTGTATCTTTATTTACAGAGAGTTGTTCAACATGGCCGGGGGACGCAGCAGGGAAGTTCAAACTTTGAACCCGTCTTTCAGGATGTGGTAGTGTCGCTGAAAGGTATTATGAAAGGTCTCAGGCTCAAAACCCCAGTGACGAACTCACCACAGCAAATCTCTTAAGATGGGCTCTGAACATGGAGCCGTTGAGTTTGACTTGGTAAAACATAGTACAGTACCAGTCACTCGTGTAGAAAATGCCACCCATCTTGATAAGAACGTGAAACATGGTGCTTTGATAGACTACACAAAAAGGCATACGTTCGATCACTTTACAAGCTGTTACACCATGTATTGTGCTTTAACAGTAGGCTCCGAAACGGATTTAAGCTAGCTTCAATGTATTCCACAACCAGTTATGACTTGTTAACTCATGATTTTCCTCAGTCTCACAAAACATCCCTCACTCAATCTCAAGACAGTCACCACTGAGGCAACCTGCCACATACCGACAGGGGGCTGGGGAGTCATGGGGGGACAAGCCTCTACAGGAGAATCCTTATCAGGCTGGTCACAGCTGGGCCCCACAGATTACCAGCCCTGGAGCACAAACATGTGCTTTCACCATGCAGGCCCCCTGTATAACAGGAAAACCCTTGATCTCTGTCCCAAATGGCACCCTATACCCTACATAGTGCATTATATAGGGAAAAGGGTACCATTTGGGATGGCGCCGTCGGGTAATGCTACGCTAACTAATGCAGCTCACAGTACAAGGCAGCAGCTGCCAGGGAGCCTGCTCAGCAGCACGTGTCCCATTAATAAGTAAAAGGGACCGATCGGCACTTGTGCTTCGGCCATACCAGCAAACACAACATGCTGTGACACAGGGATCAGCAGGAAGTGAGACATTCTCCCATCTCAGCAATAGCAGTCATGTGGGGGAGATTTACGCAACTCTGCTCTCGTCATGACTACCTGTAGCCCTGGGAAATCTTTGGTCTCAGAAGTGAACAAGTTGATGCACACGTGCGTTTTAAGAATGATAGTCGAGGCCTTCCGCCTCCTGGTTAGTTCATCAGACTAGATACTGATACCTGTATACTGTTCAAAGAGCAGCTTTAAGTTAACTACTGCTGCGTGACACTGACTACTAGGTCCTCCTTACCATCTGGTGACAGTGACAGGCATATGGAGGGCACATTAACCTGAGAGTGATACCTAACCGTGACACCCCCATGACAACCTGAGAGAATATCAACAAAGCCCTGTTGTTCACCCGGATGTGTACAGCCAACCCAGATCATGAGGCCAGCCAGACTGACACTGACACTCTCCCAGACATTACTGGAATCAGAAAGGAAGCATGTGACCAGCAATGACCAAGCAAACAGATGACTCAACGAGTTGATTTGTTTCACAGGTGTTCTAAAAAGGAGTTGTTATAGCCAACATTTGAACTAGATCTTGCCGGCCCTGGAGCAGTGAACAGAAGTGTCCTCCATACTGGTATAATTGACTTGTAGTTATGGGAGTCATCTGGTGGCTTCCTGAACTCCCTTGATATATCCCAAATGGTAACCTATTCCCTATATTGTGCACTACTTTTGATGGGCTCTGGTCCAAAGTAGTGACCTATAAAGGGAATAGGTTACCATTTGGGACGAAGGCTAGTCTGGACAGGCTGTGGAATGGAGCCCTGAGACCCCATCCCACAGACGGATTAGTCAGTAGCCCGAGGGCCATATAGGGGTGATGGAAACATCCTCTGGCCCATAGCTTTCCTCCTGACCCTGACTGCTCCAGGTGAGGAGCACTGACTCCTCCGCAAGCACTCCAGGACAGCCAGACTTCTGGGGACTGGGAAACACATTTAGCCAAGGGGAAGAGTGTAGAGAGTGTATTGTCACATGTTTCAGTCTTTATTGAAAAGTGTTGTTTCCATTGTAAGTTGACATTCCAAAGATATCTTCTAGTATACTAAATTCTAAAGTGTATGAGACATGTATGAGACATGAAGAGATTTTAAAGTATCCCCTGGACAGAAAACTGCTTAGTCAATAGCCACTGATAAAATTGGCCTACATACAGCATAAGGTGGTGTATTTTGGTGGTAGGGGTAACTGAAGGCATCCTTTATTTCTATTAGGGTGGCTCCATGTTATTTTTCCTTTCAGTGTCGTCAGTGAAATCCCACATGGTGTTCTCACATGCCTGTTCACAAGGTATGAGTGGGGGCACTGTACTCTGGTCGGGCCTCACTTCCTCCACTGGCCCCCTAAGTCAAAGGTACCCACTGTACTACACTGGGCACGAGCAGATACATTGCGACATTGCAGGAAAATGTGAGGACTAAAAGACACAGATTAAATATAAACCCATAACCCAAACTACAGCTGGGTTTGGATGAAGCAAACAGTGGAGGGTCATAGTGGGGTCCCCTGGTGAGGTCCAAATGGAGCCCGGTTAGTACAACAGCTCTACAGGAGTTGATCTGTCTGTATTGGGCATGAAATCAGAGTGTGCTGCCCTTCAAAAGAAAGCAATCTCGCACAAAGTTCACAATAAATTGGTGAACACAATCGATACAAAAGCACCTTCCAAGATGATCAATGCAGTTAGTTTTGACTAGGGTCAAAATGCTTATGAGGATACAGTGATGAGGCACCAGAGGTTAAGTGAGCAGTGCAAATCCAGCAACTCCCTACTGCCCGTCCCTCAGCACTTGTAGGTTAACTATTGTCATGAGTCTTGTTCTGGAGGCAAAGTCACAAGTAGCTATATACATGCATAAACACTTACCAGTCAAAAGTTGACACACCTACACACTCAAGGGTTTTCCTTTATTTTTACTACATTGTATAATAATAGACGACATCAAAACTATGAAATAACACATGGAATCATGTACAGCAGTAACCCACAAAAATCCACAAATCAAAATATATGAGATTCTTCAAAGTAGCCACCCTTTGCCTTGATGACAGCTTTGCACACTCTTGGCATTCTCTCAAACAGCTTCATGAAGAATGCTTTTCCAACCATCTTGAAGCAGTTCCCACATATACTGAGCACTTGTTGGTTGCTTTTCCTTCAACTCTGCGGTCCAACTCATCCCAAACCATCTCAATTGGGTTGAGGTCAGGTGATTGTGGAGGCCATGACATCTGATGCAGCACTCCATCACTCTCCTTCTTGGTCAAATAGCCCTTACACCTCCTAGAGGTGTGTTGGGTCATTGTCCTGTTGAAAAACAAATTATAGTCTCACTAAGCGCAAACCTGATGGGATGGCAAATTGCTGCAGAATGCAGTGGTAGCCATGCTGGTTGAGTGTGCCTTGAGTTCTAAAATCATTGACAGTGTCACCAGCAAAGCACCCACAAACCTCCATGCTTCACAGTGGGAACCACACATGTGGAAATCTTCCGTTCACCTACTCTGCGCCTCACCAAGACACGGCAGTTGGAATCAATAATCTCCAATCTGGACACATCAGACCTAAGGACAGATTTCTACTGCTTGTGTTTCTTAGCCCAAGCAAGTCTTCTTCTTATTGGTGCCCTTTAGTAATGGTTTCTTTGCAGCAATTCAACCACGAAGGCCTGATTCACACAGTCTCCTCTGAACAGTTGATGTTGAGATGTGTCTGTTACTTGAACTCTGTGACATGCAATCTGTGGTGCTTTTAATTGCCAATTTCTAAGGCTGGTAACTCTAATGAACTTATCCTCTGCAGCAGACATAATTCTGGGTCTTCCTTTCCTGTGGCAGTCCTCATGAGAGCCAGTTTCATCATACCACTTGATGCCTTTTGCGACTGCACTTCATGTCTTAAAGTAACGGACAGTCATTTCTTGCCATAATATGGACTTGGTCTTTTAGCAAATATGGCTCTCTTCTTTATACCACCTCTACCTTGTCACAAATGAACTTTGAACAAGGCACACCTGTTAAATGAATTGCATTCCAGGTGACTACCTCATGAAGCTGGTTGAGAGAATGCCAAGAATGTGCAAAGCGGTCATGAAGGCAAAGGGCGGTTACTTTGAAGAATCGCAAATAAATATATTTTGATTTGTTTAACACTTTTGGTTACTATATGATTCCATGTGTAATTTCATTGTTTCATTTCATGGTGTCTTCACTATTATAAAATGTAGAAAGTAGTAAAAAAAAAAAAAAAAAAGAATAACCCTAGAATGAGTAGGTGTCTAAACTTTTGACTTGTACCTTCATAGAACAAATATAAAACATGTAAAGTGTTGGTGTCATGAGCAGAGATAAAAAAAATATCACAGAAATGTTCCATATACACAAATTTGTTTCCATCCCTGTTCTCCTTTTGCCAAGATAATCCATCCACGTGACAGGTGTGGCATATCAAGAAGATGATAAACAGCATGATCATTACAAAGGTGAAACTTGTGCTGGAAACACTAGACAACTAAAAGTTTCTCAAGACACAGCAAATATTGATTTCACTCCTGTTAGAATTTAAAAAAGTATTCGGGGGAAAAAAACTACCTGGATTAAATCCCACTTTTGAAGTAAGAAAATAAACCATCAAAACACGTTATAAAAGATTGAATCCGGCATGCTGACTGCATGACAATGCCACTGTGCACAAAGCAAGGTTCATAAAGAAATAGTTTGAGATCGGCGTGTTAGAACTAGACTGTCCTACACAGAGAGCCCTGACCTCAACTCCATCGAATACACCTTTAGGATGATTTGGAACACTGACAGCGAGCCAGGCCCAATCGCCCAACATCTGTGCCGGACCTCACTCGCGCTCTTGTGCCTGAATGGAAGCAAGTCCCCGCAGCAATGTTCCAACATCTAACTACTGGAAAGCCTTCCCAAAAGGGTGGCGGCTGTTATAGCAGCAATGGGGAAAACAACTCCATATTAATGCCATGGTTTTGGAATGAGATGTTTGACGAGCAGGTGTCCACATTCACCACATGACCAAAAGTATGTTGAAACCCATATTGCTTACCTTGTAAACTTTTCCAAAAGCCCCATCACCCAACTCTCCGATAATTTCCCATTGGTCATTAGGATTGATGTCTCGATGAACGTGTTCGTATTGTTTTGCCTTCTTTTTTATGTCAAAATTAGACAGGCGAAGTATTTTGCTGAATTTAGCAAAAGCCATGGTTCGCCGCAAAAATGCAATAAAAGCTGTTCATAAAAGCCACGTTTCTCAAGACACGGCAACTATTCTGAGTTTCACTCTTGTTAGAATACAAAAGTATTCGGGGGAAAGCTACCTGGATTTATAATCACAAACCTTTCATATAAGAAAATAAGCCGTCAAAAACACGTTCTAAAATATTTAATCACGCGTTGTCATAAAAAAAAAACGTAATATTTCCATTCACTTGACTTGTCACTGCACACAATGACCACCTGCTGCAACATAGTAACCAGTTATGGAGAATAACTTGTTGCTTCGGAGTAAAAAGACAGAAGCCCCACCTTATTGCCATGTTCAAATGCTAATCGGAACTAGAAAACTCGGAAAAATCCGACTTGCTAAAAATATTGTAGTTATACAAGTGCCGCGTTCAAACAGTTAAAAAGTCGGTAATTTACGAATTTCCTAGTTTATACAAATATTTTAACGTAGCACAGGCCTATAGCTCCCCAACGCTCCCACAATGTCATGGAAATGTCGTTTTCTGTGCGCTGATCCGTCATCTTTACGCAAGATATGCAGTTAAAATAACTTCACTTCCCAGTTTAGATGTGCATGTCGTTTTTAAAATATCTGTCAAGTGTTTCCAGATTTTTATGAAATATGACCAATAATTATTTACAATATAAGTGAAATAGCCTTTCTTATCATTTTGGGCAATGACAACTATGTTAAAAAGCAGCTCTTATGTTTTAGAACGGTGTGGGCATACCACAACAACAGTATGGTGTCCTGTATGCAGGACATTCAAAATATTCACGTGAAAAGTCCGCTGATTGGTCAGCTCATGCTCATTGAGAGGATGATATCATTCTCTATGAGGAAATATAGAGCATTTATGAAACAGTCCGTTTGAAATAGGTGGGGTTTTTGAAGTGTTTTATCTCCAATTTATGCTTTGGCCTCATATGAGTATAGGATAAGTCTACCACAGGAGCTTGGTGCACTTTAATTGGGGAGGGCGGGCTTGTGCTAATGGCTAGAGCTGAAAGCTGGAATGGTATCAAATACATCAAACCCATGTGTTTGATGCCATTCCATCAGCTCAGTTCCAGCCATTATTATGAACCATCCTCCCCTCAGCAACCACCACTGGAGTCAACAACATATTTTGGGTATTAGTCAGTAGCGATTGTAGCATGTAAATCTTGGTGGGGCAAACAAAAAACATTTTGGGGGGATGAATGCCAGCAAAGCCACTACACTATACAACACTAAACAATACATTAATTACACTATAACAGTGACAAACGGTGCCCACAAACTGTTAGGGCCTACATAAAGCTGTCCCAACAGCAGTCCCAACACCTTACCACTGCTACACCTGGCTATCAGCAGAGCTTTGTCTGGCAGCGAAACAGTTAATTCAGCCTCATTTACTGCCTTTAAAAGAACATGGTTGATATGGCTGACTTGCTTAAACAAATGTGGTTTCTATTGACAATTGAGATGTACAAACTATGGCATAAGGGGACGACAAGTGGATAAGAGGCAATCCGTTATTTTGATTAAGACATTAATGAGCGAGCTAGGACGGACGTAGTCAATATAACTATTTGTTGAGCACTTTTGAAATGTACAGCAACAGAAATCAGAACATGAGCTGTTCTTACAGTGTTCTCCCTGTACACCAAGTCAGAACCGTCTGATAAATAAAGGGGGCGTATAAGCAGACAATGAAAGCTCTTACAATATTCAATGATTATATTTCTCTAAAACATGTTATAGGCTACATGTGCACCATCAAGTAAGAACATTAGGCAAAATTAAGAGGGGAAAATAGAACAAATTACTAGAGTGAGGCACATGGCCTACTAATAGCTTACTACATAACATACACTTAGTATTACTTTCTTAGCTACAGTGTACATGTCTCCTTGGCATATTACATCATTTATGCAGCAGCATACAATACATTTTTGGACTCACCTTGTTGTGCTGTGCTCACTTGAAACTTGAACAGGAAGGACAGGCCTTCGTGGGAAAATTTTGCCTTCAAACTTTGTCATCGAAGTCTGGCATTCTTTGGATATATGGTGTTTTCAAGACAACTGGAAACTCAAAAAAAAAATCTAAAATCGAATCATGATTACGTCAGTGATCTTCAGGTTGTAGCTCGAGAAAGAGGCCGAGTTCCCGACTTACAATTCTGAGTTGGATGACCATTCAAAACATATTTTCCCAGTTGTCTTGAACTCACTGAAGTCATATTTCCCAGTTCTGAGTTAACAGTTGTTTTGAGCGCAGCAGAAATCATGCTGGATTTAAAATATGGCCAATTTTAAATGTTTATAATTTTAAGCTTGGAAAAGAGATCCTTGATCTGAGAATTGGGACCACACACCCACTCCACTGAATAGCAAGCTAGTGATTGCTTTGCTATGCTTGCAGTTAGCCACTGATTCCTTCCAAACCACTCATAGTTGAATTTTACAACTTGTTGTGTAATGTTTATTTCCAATGGCCGATGAGCACCTATACATTTTATCTATAATTTCTCTTCTGTATTTCTCTTCATATGACAAGGATTAAATAGGTTTGCCAGTAGATTGTTGACTTTAGATTGATGACTGCTAGCTAAGATTTTCAAAGTATGATGTTGACATGATCAGTCCAATCAAAGCTACTGTAGATAGAACGTGATTTAAAAAATGTATCTGTTGCCAATGACCCTGAGCCTTCTGGGATGGGCACTTCTAATGTAACTCTATGGCACCACCCAAGTGGCTTGAATTTTCAAGCTCTACCCTTAGATATGGAAGTGACATAGTGTCCACATGAGTTACAAAACACTGAGCCAATCATGGCGCAACTAGAGAACATTACTAACCCCTACGCTCCATATTTTCCACTGGCGGCCCCACCACCACCACAGAAAGCACAGAGCTAGGCTGAAACACCTGCATTTTGGAGCTGCCTTACTCAAGAAAGCAAAAAAGTGACCATGTTTGTATGAAGGCTTTATTAACTCAATGATATGTGACATGTATTAATGCAAAAAAATAACATGCAAAACAGGCACACAAAAACCCCCACAAACATTTTTTTTTTTTGTAAAAAATGTGGGGCTCAACACAGGTGGGGCAGACCTGACTGACAGGTTGTCACTGGTATGAATTAACAGAATATTAACTCTCTCTCTAAAAGAGAGATTTTCACTGGACAGTTACTTTACGTTGCCTATGCCAGTGGTTTCCAACTAGGGGTACTAGGACTTCAGGGGTCAAATGGCCAGAGCAAAATTCAGTGTGTGGTACAGGAACCAAAAAAGTTGGGGTACCACTTGCCTATGCCACCCCCTTCCATGTGGCCACTGACAGGTATTGAAAGAAACAAACACCTGTCATTAGCAGGCCAGATAGGGCAAAACAAAACGGGTACAGCACAGTTTTCTAACATGGACATATAGTCTTATTCAAATACGTTTTCAGAAGCTTAAGGGAAAAGCAATGGGGAAAGTATGCAGGTCTACAGAAAGGGGTTTTATTGGAATTTTGGACTTTTGTATAACCTCGGCTTTTGCCGAAACGGTCCCCAAAATTGGATTCTCAGTCTACAGTAAGGTACAAAATACATAGCTGTTTCATAATTATTGCTTTGCATAATGCAATATAAAATAGAGGTTACAAGGATATATTTTGGTGCACTCTATAGCTCACAAGCACCACTAGGTGGCAACTAATCATAGTACATGTATTTTTGTGGAGCCTGTTGCTGTCATCTACCATTATGTGACAGTTATGTCGTTTTTACATTATAATTCACAAGGCTATTTTATATTTCTCACAGAACTTTCGAGAAGTCAAATCACATCTGGATCGATGGATCATACAGTGTATCATATAAGGACATTTTATTAAAATAATTGCAGGCCATGAAGTAACAAAAAAGTACAAATAGGCTACCACTCAAACCCAGGCTTTCGCAGATCAGATCAAATCAAACTGTATTTCTTATGTGCTTTGTGAACTACAGGTGTAGACTAACAGTGAAATGCTTACTTACAGATCTCTTTCCAACAATGCAGAGTTAAAGATAAAAATATATATATTTTAAAATTGAAATAGTTACAGTGAATGACAAATAAATAACAATAACAAGTACAAATGCATGGCTATATACAGGGAGTACCAGTAACGAGTCAATGTGCAGGAGTATGAGGTAATTGAGGTAGCTATGTACAGGTACATATACTGTAGGTAGGGGTAAAGTGACTAGGCAACAGGATATATAATAGACTGAGTTGTAGCAGCAGTGTATGTGGAGCAGTAGCAGAAGCGTAAGTGGTGAGTGTGAAAGCTTGTGTGTGTGTGTGTGTGTGTGTGTGTGTGTGTGTGTGTGTGTGTGTGTGTGTGTGTGTGTGTGTGTGTGTGTGTGTGTGTGTGTGTGTGTGTTAGAGCACTGGCCTGTGTTCATAGATGCCAATGGAAGCCAGGTTTCCCCAAACAATGTACCAAGAAAAGAAACATAAAATAATGTAACTTTTGTCTCTCTATGTTTCATAATTTTCCTCCTCTGCTCCAGAGTCCAATGGCGGAGAGCTTTACACCAATCCAGCAGCCGCATGGCATTGCACATGGTGATTTTAGGATTGGCTGCGGCTGCTCGGCCATAGAAACCCATTTCATGAAGCTCCCAATGAACAGTTCTTGAGTTTGGAACTTGGTAGTGAGTGTTGTAACCGAGGACATACGATTTTTACGAACTAAGAGCTTCAGCACTTGGCAGTCCCGTTCTGTGAGCTTGAGTGGCCTATCACTTCGCAGCTGAGCGGTTGTGGCTCCTAGACATTTCCGATTCACAATAACACCACTACCAGTTGACCAGGTTGCCCCAATTTCGTGACATCCAATTGGTAGAGTATTGACCCATCACGGCCACTCCCGTACGGACTCGGGAGAGGCGAAGGTCGAGAGCCATGCGTCCTCCGAAACAGGACCCTGTCAAGCCGCACTAGCAGGGCAGAAATATTTATGAACTGACTTGTTGGAAAGGTGGCATCCTATGACGGTGCCACATTGAAAGTCACGAAGCTCTTCAGTATGGCCATACTTCTGCCAATGTTTGTCTATGGAGAGGATATGAGAGTGCTGATTTTCTAAAAGGTCATTTCAGTTTATGCATTTCCTTGACCAAATACGGTAGAAAGGCAAAAATTCCAGAGAACACTCTGTACATTTAATCATTTGCACAAAGTTCACCATTTTGTACCCGTAAAAGTTCTATTTTAGCATTGCTAGTCTATTTCAATTATTTGTTTCGATATCTCACATGTGGTGTTTCACTAAGGACAGTTTACTCTCGGAAGTAACTATCAAAAGCATCTGTTGGAGACAGACAGGTAGAGTGGCGAATGAGGTGAGACCCTCACCTCATTAAAAGGAGCCACTTTCCCACCCTCTGGTTATTCTTGGAGACAGACAGGTAGAGTGGCAAATGAGGTGAGACCCTCACCTCATTAAAAGGAGCCACTTTCCCACCCTCTGGTTATTCTTGGAGACAGACAGGTAGAGTGGCGAATGAGGTGAGACCCTCACCTCATTAAAAGGAGCCACTTTCCCACCCTCTGGTTATTCTTGGAGACAGACAGGTAGAGTGGCGAATGAGGTGAGACCCTCACCTCATTAAAAGGAGCCACTTTCCCACCCTCTGGTTATTCTTGGAGACAGACAGGTAGAGTGGCGAATGAGGTGAGACCCTCACCTCATTAAAAGGAGCCACTTTCCCACCCTCTGGTTATTCTTGGAGACAGACAGGTAGAGTGGCGAATGAGGTGAGACCCTCACCTCATTAAAAGGAGCCACTTTCCCACCCTCTGGTTATTCTTGGAGACAGACAGGTAGAGTGGCGAATGAGGTGAGACCCTCACCTCATTAAAAGGAGCCACTTTCCCACCCTCTGGTTATTCTTGGAGACAGACAGGTAGAGTGGCGAATGAGGTGAGACCCTCACCTCATTAAAAGGAGCCACTTTCCCACCCTCTGGTTATTCTTGGAGACAGACAGGTAGAGTGGCGAATGAGGTGAGACCCTCACCTCATTAAAAGGAGCCACTTTCCCACCCTCTGGTTATTCTTGGAGACAGACAGGTAGAGTGGCGAATGAGGTGAGACCCTCACCTCATTAAAAGGATTAAAAGGAGCCACTTTCCCACCCTCTGGTTATTCTTACCTCTCTTCCTCACAAAGTGTCACTACTCTAGCTCTCCTCATATCAACTGGATACCTGTTTTCCCACTTAACGCTTTTGTAGTCTTAACATTCTGTATACTCCCCTTGTCCAAAGGGTAAAAAATCTTCACTAAACCCCTAAAATAAAGCAGTTTGATTTAATTTTATAAAATCAAAATCTGATCTTATCAAGCTTAACAGACAAAGGGAAAAGTGGACCTACTGGATTCCCCTGTGACACCCAGGGAGTTGTTCGGGCGCACAGTCGCCACTATGCAGCAAAAGTGCTGGTGCTGGACCCATGCTGGTTCGGATCCGAGAGACCTGTTCAGATCCAAGAATATAAAGAAACCTCCAACTGGGTGCTGCCAGCACCATCAATTTTTATTTTACCAGGCAAGTCAGTTAAGAACAAATTCTTATTTTCAATGACAGCCTAGGAACAGTGGGTTAACTGTCCTGTTCAGGGGCAATACAACATATTTTTACCATGTCAGCTGGGGATTTGATCTTGCAACTTTTCGGTTACTTGTCCAACACTCTAACCACTAGGCTACATGCCACCACAATAAACAAGTTAATTTGGCAATAATTATCCATTCACTTATGTGTCCTTAAAAACTTCCTATAATAAAATTACCCAAAAACAATGTATTGTGTTTCGATGTGTGGCATATTTGAAAAGTCAAAGCCTATTGTTTAATTGGTTTTTACTTTCCTAAATCAATAATAATCCACTGTCAGAGATTTAAGCGCTGAATGCATTAGGGCATTGCATGCATATAGGCTGATAGGCCAAGGCATCCACTGTATATGAATATTTAAATAGTAAATATAAAGGAAGAGAAGTTTAGGCCTGGCCCTTGAGAGAAAGATCGAGATATGCCGGTCCCAAGTTCCTGACACCAACACGCATTCTTTATCATTTTCAGATAGGCTACTATTATACAGACAGGCGTACAGGAGGAGGCTAATACATACATTTTCAATCCAAGTATTTTTTAAATAAAGATAAGCATTATATTGTTACATTTAAGAAGTAACTCTGGTCGGCCTAAAACATTCCTCCTCACCTCAAGTTCAACTGTTGGAGATAGTTGGCGTACCGGTGAGCACTGCCTTGATAGACCTGCAGTAGCTAAGTCTAATAATAGCCATACCATATCAAACCAAATTACGGAGGACATCGTCTCTGACCGTGGCCACCAATTTACGTCACGAGAATGGAAAGCCTTCATGGAGAAGCTGGGGGTCATGGTCAGCCTCATTTCCGGGCACAGGCCTCAGTCAAACGGGCAGGTGGAGAGGATGAACCAGGAGCTGGAGAGGTTCCTGAGGATTCCCTGCCAGGCAGGCAGTGGCGGTGGGCCCATTCCTTCCCATTCCTTATCAACCAGACCGAAGCTCCTGTGGTGAACTAGTGGTTCAGGCACGCAGAAGAGGTTTGGAGCAATGGCGCCCGGTGAGGCTCCAGCGCACTGTCCGCCGCCAGAAGGAGCGGGCAGATCGCCACCACAGTAAGGCTCCCGTGTTCCATCCTGGTGGTTGTGTCTGGCGATCATCCCAGTTTTGAGGCCATTCACGGTTTCCCAGGAGGGTCATCGAGGTGACATATAGATTACAGCTCCCCACTAACTACCGGATCTCACCCTCTTTTCATGTTTCCCTCCCCAGGCCGGTGGTTCCTGGTGCCCTGGCTGAAGCCGTCTCGCACGACACCCCCTGCCTCCCCTGGACATCGAGGGAAGCACCGCCTATGCCATCACATCCCTCCTGGATATCCAACTTCATGGGGCTCCAGTTCGTAGTGGACTGGGAGGGATACGGTCCAGAGGAGCGGTGTTGGGTTCCGGTGGACATCATCCGAGATTTCCACCTTTGCCATCCGGTCCGGCCCACACCTCGCCCTCGGGACCGTTCCCCTCGCCGGCGTCGTCCTGCGTGTGGAGCCGCGCATCAGAGGGGAGGTACTATCCCGTCTACTCCTGCTCTGGCGCTCGACGTAGCCGGTTTACTAACCACCGGTCCTGGCAACCAGTCATTATGCACACCTGGCAACCCTCATTACGCACACCTGCGCCCCATCATTAGGCACACCTGGACTCCATCACTACCCTGATTACACACCCTTTATCTAGCACACTCTAGCATCACTCTTCAGGCAGCATTGGTTCTGTGTTCTTGTCCCAGACACGGCTCTTGTTTTGTATCGCTCGATTGTCATCATCATTATTATTAAACTCACCAGCTGCATCTGCTTCCTGACTCCCAGCATCATTGTTACACTTCCTGTACTTTCTTCTCCCATTGTCGCATCATGGAGCCTATGGCTTTTCGCCTGTGGCCTTCCCTAGAAGGGCATCACTGTCCAGTATTTGCCGTTTGCATCTTCTTGGATTGTAGGACAGTTCAGGCAAGGGTGTCGTGGTATTCGCCCATTGGGCTTGGGTTACCACCCTCGGAAGTAAGTAAGACAATTACACACTGGAACGTTTTTTTTAGATTCCTTTGTAGTTTTTGTTGTGTTTAATTGTTTATCTGTTTCATTTCTGTGTTGAAGGGGGAAGATCATGCACACACACAGACACACTTGAACAATAGTTGCTTGAATCTTTGTTGATGTTTATACTTGTTTCGACCCTCTGGCTTTTGGATTAACCTCTCTGTTTAGGGGATAGAAAAAATGTCTGTACATATTGTTTACTGTATGTGTATTTATGTGGTGTGGAAGCCACAAAGTCGTTGGTTTTATGTTGGCGGAATTTCCTCTTCACTTCTCTCCTCAATTCATGTGCTTTTGTTGTTGCCCATCAGGCATCTCCAAACAAAATGAACATATGTCAAATCTGACAAATGCTGTATGGTTTTCCACAATGGAAAATGGTGTGAGACATGCTATTGCATGCTGGATCTTTTGTTGATGCAGGAATGGGGTTGCAAAATTATTATAAACATTTGTAATTAACAGCAAATCTATGGCAATATATTGTAACTTCGGTAATTTCAACTTTAATACTTTTTTTTTTACCCCTTTTTCTCCCCAAGAGAAAATAGCCTTATTAATGAAAAAGGCATCTAATAAAAAGTGTATTTTCTATTAACTCTGCAACTTTTCCAATTATTGACTTTTTTCACAAATTCCACCAGAATGACTCCAAAACATTGACACAAATGCATATTGACATAGTAAAATAAATGTGTGTAAAAATAAATATAAAGGATATTCATGCTGAAACCTTAATATTAAACACCAATTGTATTCACTATGTTATTAGTTTATATTTAGGATAATGTTTTACAGCTTTGTCATTCTATTTTCATCTTATTAAATTATTTCATATATTTTACATGTGATAAGGCCACAGAGAGCTAGATATGAATACAGACATCTGTGATAATCTGCAGTATCCAAAAGGACCACTAGATGTTTTGTGATAGATTACATCAAATCCTTGAAAGATATTACAATTCTGGCACTGTAGTTTACTGGTAAAAGTTTCCAGTATTATTTATTATTTATTTTATTTCACCTTTATTTAACCAGGTAGGCTAGTTGAGAACAAGTTTCCTCCCTTTGCAACCTTATGGAGGAATTCAGAGAACTCTCACGGGTGTCGTTGGAAGAAGACCAAAGTGCAGTGTGGTGAGCGTACATTTTATTTTAAAATGTCACCAACAAATGAAAGCAACAACCGTGACGCTTACAGGGCTAAGTGCCACTAACAAAGTTAACTACCCACACTGAAAGGAGGGAAAGGGCGACCTAAGTATGATTCCCAATCAGAGACAACAATAGACAGCTGTCTCTGATTGAGAGCCATACCCGGCCATCACATAGAAACACAAATCATAGAAATAAAGGACATAGAATGCCCACCCAAATCACACCCTGACCAAAACAAAATAGAGACATAAAAACCTCAGGGTGGGACAAACAATGTTTGGCACCAAGTCATCTTGTATTTGCATATTGAGCAATTGTATACAAAGGAATAGAACGTTTCCAAGGACAATGGTCTCAAATTCATTGTGTGGGGTAATGGGTAAGTGTAGGCCTATCTAGGTTTATAGCTATATACCAATATGCTAATGTGATCATTGTGAACACATTGCACAAACATAGCTGTCCAAGACAAAGGAGATGATTGTGGACCACAGGAAAAGGAGGACCGAGCACGCCCCCATTCTCATTGACAGGGCTGAATTGGTTTGGTTGAGAGCTTCAAGTTCCTTGGTGTCCACATCACCAACAAACTAACATGTTCCAAGCACTCCAAGACAGTTGTGAAGAGGGCACAACAAAACCTATTCCCCCTCAGGAGACTGAAAATATTTAGCATGGGGTCCTCAGATCCTCAAAAGGATCTACAGCTGCACCATCGAGAGCATCCTGACAGGTTGCATCCCTGCCTGGTATGGCAACTGCTCAGCCAGAGGCCGAGGGTAGTGCGTACGGCCCAGTACATCACTGGGGCCAAGCTACCTGCTATCCAGGAACTCTATACCATGCGGTGTCAGAGGAAGACCCTAAAAAGTGTCAAAGACTCCAGCCACCCCAGTCATAGACCCCCTTCTCTCTGCTACCGCATGGCAAGCGGTACCGGAACGCCAAGTGTAGGTCCAAGAAGCTTCTAAACAGCTACCCCTAAGCCATAAGACTACTGAACGTCTTATCAAATGGCAACCCAGACTATTTGCATCCCCCCTCTTTTATGCTGCTAGTACTCTCTGTTATCTATGCATAGTCACTTTAATAACTCTACCTACATGTACATATTACCTCAATTACTTCAACTAACCGGTATTTTACTACTGCTTTTGAATTATTTGTTACTTTTCTTTCTTTTTTTTGGTTATTTTTAAAAACTCCATTAACCTACGTTAGCTCAACTGTCCCGTGGATGGGACACTGATCCCGAAATGAAGGGATTGTAAGTAAGCATTTGACTGTAAGGTCTATCTGTACCTGTTGTATTTGGCACATGTGACTAATATAATACTATTTGATTTGATACATGAGTAGGGACTATTGGACTGCTTGTCATTCCATTTTTGAGAGAGCTATCCACTAGATGGGGCTAATTTCACACACATAGCTCTGTATGACTCCACTTCCAATGAATCCACTGGAGCTAAAGAGGCTCATTTATAATGCAAAGGATCACACCCATTATAATTGGTATCAGCTTTACAAGGGAGGAATTATTCCTTCCATCCCGCTATTTTCAAAAGCGAATTTGATTATATCTAAGAAATTAAAAATCAATTATGATGATGTTAAAATGTTTGTTTTAAAGTCTACTTAAAGTTTGCAACAGTTCCCTCAATAAATACCAATTAAACAGCACAGCAGTCGCATGACAGAAGCATCATCATGCATTCCAAGTGGCTAAAGGTGGTCTGGTCTTATTTTGAGGGGTGCCATTTCCCTCGGAGAGTGGAGGGGTGAGCCCTGGTCTCATGAAGATGGATAGTTTGGACTGAAATCATTTTGGCATGATCCACTAATAGTAATAGAGAGTGTGCACTGTAAGCAAATCCCTCACCCAGTCAATCCCATGACCTTGGACGGGACCACACAATTAGGAGGTAGGAGGCATCGGTGCCATACAATTCCTAACGGATGGTTACACTATGGAGCCATTAGTTAATGCCACCTCAATTCAAGTCATGACAGATTTGGAGTCACAGGGAGAACTCTGTCCCAAAGTTGCCCATTCTTTTCTCTGCCATGATTTAACGCATTGCTTAGGCTTCAGAGGCTGCGTTTACACAGGCAGCCCAATTCTGATATTTGTTCACTAATTGGTCTTTTGACCAATCAGATCAGCACTGATAAAGAGCTGATGTGAAAATATCTATGATTGGGCAAAAGACCAATTAGTGAAAAATTTGCAGAATTTGGCTGCCTGTGGAAAGTGATATGGAGCATGCAATCCATGTGTGACCTGTGACCTCATAAAGTTTGAGGACTATAAAGATTATTGTTTTTGATTTGAATAGCCTAGCATCGTAAAATAATGTGTGTGCTACATTTTGGCATGGTAAATGCTGATATGGAATTCATTAAATTGTATAGTTTATTACACAATTAATTATGAAGGTGTTAACCCCCAAAATGTTTTTCAAAACTATTTCCACAGTCATATTTTGGGTTCTCTATAGCAGTGGTTCCCAAACGTTTTATATTCCCGTACCCCTTCAAACGTTCAACCTGCTGTGCACACCCTCCAGCACCAGGGTCTAAACACTCTCAAATGTTGTTTTGTTGCCATCATTGTATGCCTGCCACACACACACTATACATTTATTAAGCATAAGAATGAGTGTGAGTTTTTGTCCACAACCCGGGTCGTGGGAAGTGAGAAAGAGCTCTTATAAGACCAGGGCACAAATAATAATATAATTAGTAATTAATAATTTTGCTTTTTATTTAGCCATCTTTCATATACAACTTTATTTGCTCATCGAAAATTGTGAATAACTCACCACAGGTTAATGAGAAGGGTGTGCTTGAAATGATGGACATAATTCTGCAATGATGGGTTGTGTTGGAGAGAGTCTCAGTCTTAAATCGTTTTCCAGACACAGTCTGTGCCTGTATTTAGTTTTCATGCTAGTGAAGGCCGAGAATCCACTCTCACATAGGTACAGTACATGGTTGCAAAGGGCATCAGTGTCTTAACAGTGCGATTTGCCAAGGCAGGATACTCTGAGCACAGCCTAATCCAGAAATATGGCAGTGGCTTCTGATTAAATTACATTTTCATAGAAGGGCTTTTTGCAATTTCGATGAGACTCTCTTGTTCAGATATTGGTAAGTGGACTGTAGGCAGGGCATGAAAGGGATAACGAATCCAGTTGTTTGTGTCATCCATTTTGGGAAAGTACCTGTGTAATTGCGCACCCAACTCACTCAGGTGCTTTGCCATATCACATTTGACATTGTCCGTAAACTTGAGTTCATTTGCACACAAAATCATACAATTATGGAAGGACCTGTGTGTTGTCGTTGTCATTGCAGACAGAGAAGAGCTCCAACTTCTTAATCATAGCCTCAATTTTGCGGAGAGTCCCTGTAATCCTAGATTCAGATCATTCAGGCGAGAAAAGATATCACCCAGATAGGCCAGTCGTGTGAGAAACTCGTCATCATACAAGTGGTCAGACAAGGGAAAATGACAGTCAGTAAAGAAAACCTTAATCTCATCTCTCAATTAAAATAAACGTGTAAATACTCTGCCCCTTGATAACCAATGCAATTCTTTATGTTGTAAAAGCGTTACATGGTCGCTGCCCATATCATCGCATAGTGTAGAAAATACACGAGAGTTCAGTGGCCTTGCTTTATCAAAGTTAACAATTTTTACTGTCGTGTCCAAAACATCTTTCAAACTGTCAGTCATTCCCTTGGCAGCAAGAGCCTCTTGGTGGATGCTGCAGTGTACCCAAGTGGCGTTGGCAGAAACTGCTTGCACGCACATTACCACTCAACTATGTCTCCCTGTCATGGCTTTTGTGCCATCAGATACCAACACATATTGACTACCAAAGTCCATTTGATGTCACAAAGCTGTCCAGTACTTAAAAGGATGTCTTCCTTAATTGACCCCCCACCCCCCACCCCACCCCCCCATAAACATAACGGGCATATACCAGGAGCTCTGCCAGGCCCGCCACGTCTGTTGACTCATCCAGCTGTAACGCTTAGAATTCACTGGCTTGTACGCGAAGCAGTAATTGTTTCAAAACATCTCCTGCCATGTCACTGATGTGAAACAGTGTTGTTTGATGAAAACATTGTCTGTATAGTTTTTTGGGCCTTTTCCGCCAGCATTGTCCCAGCCATATCCGCGGCAACAGGAAGAATTAAGTCCTCCACAACAGTATGGGGCTTGCCTGTCCTAGCCACTCGGTAGCTTACCATATAAAACGCTTCTAACCCCTTCTTATTAATGGTATCTGTTGCTTTTATACATGTCTTACTACTCGAAAGTTGTCTTAATTTTAGATCAAAAAACTCCTGTGGCTTGCCAAGAGTGAAGGTTTCATCCAGTTGGGAGGTAGTACTTTTGAACATATGTGGCTGAGGAAAGGCACTACTCCAATATAAGTGAACCCCAAATCAATGTACACTGCTCAAAAAAATAAAGGGAACACTTAAACAACACAATGTAAATCCAAGTCAATCACACTTCTGTGAAATCAAACTGTCCACTTAGGAAGCAACACTGATTGACAATAAATTTCACATGCTGTTGAGCAAATGGAATAGACAACAGGTGGAAATTATAGGCAATTAGCAAGACACCCACAATAAAGGAGTGGTTCTGCAGGTGGTGACTACAGACCACTTCTCAGTTTCTATGCTTCCTGGCTGATGTTTTGGTCACTTTTGAATGCTGGCGGTGCTTTCACTCTAGTGGTAGCATGAGACAGAGTCTACAACCCACACAAGTGGCTCAGGTAGTGCAGCTCATCCAGGATGGCACATCAATGCGAGCTGTGGCAAGAAGGTTTGCTGTGTCTGTCAACATAGTCTCCAGAGCATGGAGGTGCTACCAGGAGACAGGCCAGTACATCAGGAGACGTGGAGGAGGCCCTAGGAGGGCAACAACCCATCAGCAGGACCGCTCCCTCCGCCTTTGTGCAAGGAGGAGCAGGAGGAGCACTGCCAGAGCCCTGCAAAATGACCTCCAGGAGGCCACAAATGTGCATGTGTCTGCTCAAACGGTCAGAAACAGACTCCATGAGGGTGGTATGAGGCCCCGACGTCCACAGGTGGGGGTTGTGCTTACAGCCCAACACCCTGCAGGATGTTTGGTATTTGCTCTTCACAGATGAAAGCAGGTTCACACTGAGCACATGTGACAGACGTGACAGAGTCTGGAGACGCAGTGGAGAACGTTCTGCTGCCTGCAACAACCTCCAGCATGACCCGTTTGGCGGTGGGTCAGTCATGGTGTGGGGGGCCATTTCTTTGGGGGGCCGCACAGCCCTCCATGTGCTCGCCAGAGGTAGCCTGACTGCCATTAGGTACCGAGATGAGATCCTCAGACACCTTGTGAGACCATATGCCGGTGCGGTTGGCCCTGGGTTCCTCCTAATGCAAGACAATGCTAGACCTCATGTGGCTGGAGTGTGTCAGCAGTTCCTGCAAGAGGAAGGCATTGATGCTATGGACTGGCCCGCCCATTCCTCAGACCTGAATCCAATTGAGCACATCTGGGACATCATGTCTCACTCCATCCACCAACGCCACGTTGCACCACAGACTGTCCAAGAGTTGGTGGATGCTTTAGTCCAGGTCTGGGAGGAGATCCCTCAGGAGACCATCCGCCACCTCATCAGGAGCATGCCCAGGCGTTGTAGGGAGGTCATACAGGCACGTGGAGGCCACACACACTACTGAGCCTCATTTTGACTTGTTTTAAGGACATTACATCAAAGTTGGATCAGCCTGTAGTGTGGTTTTTCACCTTAATTTTGAGTGTGGCTCCAAATCCAGACCTCCATGGGTTGATAAATTTGATTTCCAATTTATCATTTTTGTGTGATTTTGTTGTCAGCACATTCAACTATGTAAAGAAAAAAGTATTTAATAAAAATATTTCATTCATTCAGATCTAGGATGTGTTATTTTAGTGTTCCCTTTATTTTTTTGAGCAGTGTAGTTCTCATCATATTTGCACCTCTTCGATGCGTTTGGCTGATGGTTAAGGTCATGGAACAAAATATTTCTTTGCTTCCTCCTAAATTTTACTGCTGATAAAAAGGACCTAAGCCACTAAGTCTACTGCACCTGAGTGTTTGGTTATGGTAGTTATTTACAACGGTTAAGGTGATTGGATGCTAATTAATTGGATTGGATGTTAATTAATAATTTAATTATTTGTCTAGGCTACCTGTATTTGACATTGTGTTGTTATTTTCCTGAACGCTAGATGGTTTAATTTTATTTTTGTCCGTGAAACGAGACTACTCAGGCGAGAAAAAATTATCCCCCAAATGTATAGCCCCGTTGGGAAATATAAATGGACTGTTTGAAAGTGTGAAGAATGTCTTTATTTTGTAAACATTTTTAAAAATGTGAATCACATTTTTATTTGGCGTACCCCCGACGACATTCCGAACATATAGTTGCTGAAAATAAATACCTGCGAATAAATCGCCTCATAAAAATCATAAGGCGAGGGTGAGGAGGCAAGCAACATTCCATATTATGAGGTGAGCTTTGCGAAACGCACGAGGAGGGAGTTCTATACAGCATATCGCCAAGTATCTTAATTATAGTCCAGTCGAGATACCGGTGTGTGAAGTGTGGAGGTCTCTATTATTCTGCCGTCTGCTGATCTCGTGCAACAATGTAGCAGTATTCTTTTTGCTTCATGATACAATTGTATCCTCAGCAGCAACAATAATTTTGCCCGAACAGTATAGAAAATACGAGAACACTAATCGCACTTTTATTTGTATTATTTCATTTTACGATCAATCTGCGCATCCTTCCCTCATCACTCCAGACCGTCCTTCTTGTGAGTCGGGGCAGGTGTATGGATGCGTCGTTCTAACAAGCAAGTGATGCCGTGAACTGTCCTCTTCTCTTCAAATAGGCTACCTTACATTTTTTTTAACTGGACATGCTATTTACCTAAAAGCCCCGCGGCATTTAAAGGTAGGTTATGATGGTGTCTGCTTGAATGCCTAGGCTACTTTCTATTCGGTGCATGCTTTCTATTTTGTCACTGGACCCCCCCCCCCCCGTTTGCCTCTAAGCCAGCAATGCGATTTCTATGTACTTTAGCGTTCAAGTGGTTTTAATTTTTTTATTTAGATTAACTAGGGTGACCTTATCAAGGATACCAGAAAATGCGTACAAAATGGACAGCAAAATCTGATTTCTTTTTAACTTTGTTTATAGCTACCACAAGATTAACACGCAAATTAAAATATTACGTTTGCGTTACATTCCGTTAGAATGGAGTGCAGTGTTTTTTGAATGCCCATGCCACGCAGGCTGTGTCATACATAGGAATCATACATGCGACTTAACTTAAAGGGATAGTTCACCCAAATTACAAAATTACATATTGGTTTACTTACCCTGTAAGCAGTCTATGGACAAGGTATGACAGCAATCCATTATTTTGTTTTCCTGGCACTGTTAACACATGCTAACCTTTCAACATTTGTGGCACAAATACCATTCAAATCATGGGACCGATATTAGCAATTTTGCACCCATGTCCAAATCATCTGAAGTATCTAAAATTGATTGTGAAGCTCAATAAAATCACTTTATGACTTTGTGACTTGAATGGGCTTTGTGCCACAAATGCTAAAACATTGGGAAGTATTGTAGCATTAGCAACCCTAGCATGGTGTTGGAAAATTGTTTTTTATTAAACGTAATAAAGTTAAATTTTATGGAAGTAATTTAGCCAAATGTCTAATATATATTTATTGTGTAGGTCTACAGTTTGGGGGAATTTATTTGAAAATTTGGAACAATACTTTTTTCCCGCCTTTAATATATTACTATTGTCTAGTGACTGCATTTGATTCTAGGGAGTGGACAGTGCATTCGGAAAAGTATTCAGACCCCTTGACTTGTTCTAAAATTAATGAAATATATATTTTTTATTTTCCTTTTAAATTTACACACCATACCCCACAATGACAAAGCAAAAAACGTTTTTTAGATAATAATATATAAAAAAAAATGGAAATATCACACGTACATAAGTATTCAGACCCTTTACTCAGTACTTTCTCGAAGCAGCTTTGGCAGCGCTTACAGCCTTCGAGTTCTTGGGTATGATGCTACAAGCTTGGCACACCTGTGTGTGTTTCTACCATTCTTCCCTGCAGATTCTTTCAAGCTCTGTCAGGTTGGATGGTGAGCGTTGCTGCACAGCTATTTTCAGGTCTCTACAGAGATGTTCGATCGGGTTCAAGACTTGTCCCGAAGCCACTCCTGTGTTGTCTTTGCTGTGTGCTTAGGGTCATTGTCCTGTTGGATGGTGAATCTTTGCCCCAGTCTGGGGGCCTGAGCGCTCTGGAGCATGTTTTCCTCAAGGATCTCAATATACTCCATTAATGTTCTCCATTAATCTTTGCCTCAACCCTGACTAGTCTCCCAGTTGCTGCAGCTGAAAAACATCCTGTCAACATGATGCTACCACCACCATGCTTTACCGTATGAATGGCGTCAGGTTTCCTGCAGACATGACGCTTGGCATCCAGGCCAAAGAGTTCAATCTTGGTTTCATCAGACCAGAGAATCTTGTTTCTCATTGTCTGAGATTCTTTAGGTGCCTTTTGGCAAACTCCATGTGTGCTGTCTTGTGTATTTTACTGAGGAGTGGCTTCCGTCTGGCCACTCTACCATAAAGGCCTGATTGGTTTAGTGCTGCAGAAATGGTTGTCCTTCTGGAAGATTCTCCCATCTCCACAGAGGAACTCTGACGCTCTGTCAGAGTGACCATCGGGTTGTTGGTCACCTACCTGACCAAGGCCCTTCTCCCCCTATTGCTCAGTTTGTCCAGGTGGCCAGCTCTAGGAAGAGTCTTGGTGGTTCCAAACGTCTTCCATTTAAGAATGATGGAGGCCACTGTGTTTTTGTGGACCTTCAATGCTGCAGAATTTTTTTGGTACCCTTCCCTAGATCTGTGCCTCAACACAATCCTGTCTCTGGGTTCTACGGACAGTTCCTTTGACCTCATGGCTTCGTTTTTGTTCTGACATGCACTGTCAACCATGGGACCTTATATAGACATGTGTGTGCCTTTTCAAATCATGTCCAATCAATTGAATTTACCACAGGTGTACTCCAATCAACTTGTAGAAACATCTCAAGGATGATTAATGGAAAACAGGATGCACCTGAGCTCAATTTAGAGTCTCATATCGAAGGGTCTGAATACTAAAACCTGTTTTTGCTATGTCGTTGTGGGGTATTGTGGGTAGATTTCTGTGGGGAAGAAATAAATGCAATCCATTTTAGAATAAGGCTGTAACGTAACAAAATGTGGAAAAAGTCAAGGGATCTGAATACTTTCCGAAGGCACTGTATGTAACGGGGGTCATTGTGCTGCTAACAGCTTTGCTTCCACCACTGTCCGACTGCCCCACACTGGACTCACACCAGTGATCATCTGCTTCGCAACACAGGTAACTGCCCTCCTTGACAACGTTCCAACGAGTTGAGCCACCAATTGGATGGCTCGACCATTGGCATTTCAAGTTAGCGTGTGGAGTGAGCTTACGGCACGTTCTTATCTCCGTTACACTCACCCCTTCGACACTCGCGACACAGCGAGCTTCCCCGGCCATTGAGTCCAACTGTCGATCTGGGTCACAGGCCCTCCTTGAAAAGATTCCAATGGGTTGACCCACCTAAATGGTACCAATTAGATGGCTCTATCTGCGACATTTTAAGATAGCTGTGGAGTTTACGGGCACGTTCTTAACGCCGTTACACCTATACGCAGATTACGCTGTTAAGAGTTAGAAAAGTAGTTCTCCAATAGTTATGTCAGTCAATGACAGTCACTCAAACAATCCTCACCAAATTACTGAGTAAACATGCAGGGCATGTGCTCAGGGGCCCTGACCATAATAGGGGCGCCATATTTTTTTGTCACTCTCACTCAGATAGTATATGAACATGGGAAAATGTGTAGTATTGCAGGAAATTATCTTTACACTGAAAATGTTTCTCTCCACCTCATGGCGACATCTGTAGAATTGCAGGATATTACCTTTGAGACTGCAAATACTTCTCTCCGTCACATGGCAAAATTAGAAGAATTGCTTGAAATTATTTTCAACACTGCAAAAAAAAAAAAAAAAACTACTGAAACGATTCTATTTTATCCTCATACTCAAACAATAATCAGTGTACCACACCAATAATTAAGTATTTCAGAGAATGTATTTAGCCTGTCTGATTTGTCAGACAGTTTTCAGGTTATCAATTTCCTTGGGGTTAGTATGAAAGCAACCTAATGTAGCAGGTGTAAAAGAAACTCCTGAAACTAGATCCCCTGCATACTAGTCTAGACAAGAAGAACAAAAACTGTCGGGAGAGGTTCTCTTCTGTACTGTTCAACTAATCCAGTAAAAATTGAGGAGGAGTTACGATGGATTGTCTGTCGCCTTGATTTGATTAATCTGGCCCGTGCACCTGAGTAGGCGAAACACCAGGTGAAAGTTGATTGCATTCGTTTTAGAACTGGACTGCCTCCTGGTCTTGAGCCAGCAGTTCAAAAGCTCATGGGATCAAGATTCTGTGTTTTCACATTCAAAAGTGATTACCTTTCATTACCTTTGATATTAATGCTGTATCTGCCTTCCAAATGAAAACTAGTTAGAAAATTCAAACATATATTTTATGGAAAAGAGATATAGGTTTCTGGATGATGCATCATACTGCCTTATTGACAACATGACCGAGCCGTGCAGATTACTGTTCCTTTTGAGGAAGGTGCTCTTCCCTCACTGCTTCTGCCTATTCAAGTCACGCGCCATAGACCGGTGCCCGTGGCTCAGCATAATCAAATCCACCCATTGTTAACCCTGTTGTTTGGGACTCGGCAGAGGCTAGTATGAAAGTAGCCTATCCAGCAAACCGGGAACATTCCCAGAACATTAGCTAAGATTCCTGTTAGGTTCTAGGGTTTTATCTAACATTGGGATGATAACATTCCAAAAACATTGAAAGAACGTGCGACAGAAGATGATGAGTGCGGTCCAGTACATCACATGGGGCTGAGCTCCCTGCCTTCCAGGACCTCTATACCAGGCGGTATCAGGAAAAAAACAAAAATGTGTCAAAGAATTCAGCCACCCAAGCCATAGACAGTTCTCTATGTTACCGCACGGCAAGCATTGCCAGTGCACCAAGTCTGGAACCAACAGGACCCTGAACAGCTTCTATCCCCCAAAGCCACGAGACTGCTAAACAAGACTGCTAAATAGCTAATCAAATGGTGACCCGGACGACCTGCATTGACCCTTTGTTGCACTAACTCTCTTGCGCTGAATCTATGCACACACACTCACACATACTTACACTGACACCCCAACACACATACACACATTACATACGCCCGCACATAACATTAACACAAAACATGCGCACACATGCATACTGATGCCACACACACACTCACACACATACACAAACACTTTCACACTCACCATGTACGTCACTTTACCCCTACTTATATGTTCATAGCGACCTCAATAACCTCGTACTCTTGCACAGTGACTCGGTACTGGTACTCCCTGTATGTTATAGCTTTGCTATTTTTACTTCTTATTGTTACTCGTTATTGTCTGTTTATTTATTCCTCGTGTCACTATTTCATTTTTTGTTTCATCTTTAACTCTGCATCGTTGGAAAAGGACCCGTAAGTAAGCATTTCACTATCACATGTGACAAATAACATTTGATTTGATTTGTATGATTACATGCTGTTAAAATGTCCTATGACTGAAATAATGTGCAGATAGTCAACATAAGAAGTGTAAAAAAATAGGGTTGTGTTTGTACTGTATGATTAAAGGCTGTTAAAATGGCTTATGAATGAAAGTAAAATGCCATGTGTCTCTATGTCACCTACTACTGTACAATATACACTAACATTCAAAGGTTTGGGGTCACTTAGAAATGTCCTTGTTTTTAAAAGAAAAGCACAATTTTTGTCCATTAAAATAACATCAAATTGATCAGAAATATAGTGTAGATTAAACATTGTTAATGTTGTAAATGACTATTGTAGCTGGAAACAGCAGATTTTTTATGGATTATCTACATAGGCGTACAGAGGCCCATTACCAGCAACCATCACTCCTGTGTTCCAATGGCATGTTGTGTTAGCTAATCCAAGTTTATACTTTTACATTTTTAAAAAGGCTAATTGATCATTAGAAAACCCTTTTGCAAATATGTTAGCACAGCTGAAAACTGTTGTCCTGATTAAAGAAGCAATTAAACTGTCCTTTAGATTAGTTGAGTGTCTGGAGCATCAGCATTTGTGGGTTTGATTACAGGCTCAAAATGGCCAGAAACAAAGCACTTTCTTCTGAAACTCGTCAGTCTATTCTTGTTCTGAGAAATGAAGGCTATTCCTTGTGAGAAATTGCCAAGAAACTGAAGATCTCATACAACGCTGTGTACTACTCCCTTCACAGAACAGCGCAAACGGTCTCTAACAAGAATAGAAAGAAGAGTGGGAGGCCCCGGTGCACAACTAAGCAGGAGTACAAGTACATTAGATTGTCTAGTTTGAGAAACAGATGCCTCTGGGATGCTGGCCTTCTAGGCAGAGTTCCTCTGTCCAGTGTCTGTGTTCTTTTACCCATCTTAGTCTTTTTTGTTTATTGGCCAGTCTGTTTATTGGCCAGTCAGTTCTTTGCAACTCTGCCTAAAAGGTCAGCATCCTGGAGTTAAAAGTTAATTTGTGGAATTTCTTTCCTTAATGTGTTTGAGCCAATCAGTTGTGTTGTGACATGGTAGGCGTGGTATGCAGAAAATAACCCTATTTGGTATGAGACCAAGTCCATATTATGGCAAGAACAGCTCAAATAAGCAAAGAGAAATGACAGTCCATCATTACTTTAAGACATAAAGGTCAGTCTATCCGGAAAATGTCAAGAACTTTGAAAGTTTCTTCAAGTGCAGTCGCAAGAACTTTCAAGCGCTATGATGAAACTGGCTCTAATGAGGACCACCACATGAAAGGAAGACCCAGAAGTTCATTAAAGTTACCAGCCTCAGACATTGCAGCTTAAATAAATGCTTCACAGAGTTCAAGTAACAGACACATCTCAACATCAGCTGTTGAGAGGAGACTATGTGAATCAAGCCTTCATGATCGAATTGCTGCAAACAAACCACTACTAAAGGACACCAATAATATGAAGAGACATGCTTGGGCCAAGAAACATGAGCAATGGACATTAGACCGATGGAAATTCTGTCCTTTTGGTCTGATGAGTCCAAATTTGAGATTTTGGTATCCAATGTCTATGTGATCTCCGCATGTGTGGTTCCCACCGTAAAGCATAATTCAAGGCACACTTAACCAGCATGGCTACGACAGCATTCTGCAGCAATACTCCATCCCATCTGGTTTGCGGTTATTGGGACTATCATTTGTTTTTCGACAGGACAATGACCCAACACAACTCCAGGCAGTGTAATGGCTATTTACCAAGAAGGAGAGTGATGGAGTGCTGCATCAGATGTCATGGCCTCCACAATCTCCCAACCTCAACCCAATTGAGATGGTTTGGGTTGAGTTGGACCGCAGAGGGAATGAAAAGAAGGCAACAGGTGGTCAGCATATATGGGAACTCCTTCAATGCTGTTGGAAAAGCTTTCCAAGTTAAGCTGGTTGAGAGAATGTCAAGAGCGTGTCAAAAGCTGTCATCTAGGCAAAGGGTGGCTACTTTGAAGAATCTAAAATATGTTTTTATTTAACTCATTTTTGGTTATTACATGATTCTATATGTGTTATTTCATAGTTTTGATGTCTTCACTATTATTTTCAATGTAGAAAATAGTAAAAAATAAATAAAAACCCTTGAAGGGGTAGGTATGTTCAAACTTTTGACTGATACTGTACATTACACAAAACTGTTTGACATAGAAACACCAGATTTTCAGCTGGTTTTTGAAGTTATGTTAATTATTTTTTTAATTATGAAAAAATGTAATAAGGCCACTAGGTAATTTGAGGACACTAGGTCATTTGACTGCAGGGAAGGGCTTCTGAAATGTTAGTATTTTGTGTTTTCTTTATCTATTTGGTCAGGCCAGGGTGTGGTATGGGTTTTTGTATGTGGTGTGTTTTGTCTTGGGGTTTTTTCACAGGTATTGGATTGTAGCTTAGTGGGGTGTTCTAGATTAGTTTATGGCTGTCTGAAGTGGTTCTCTATCAGAGGCAGGTGTTTATCGTTGTCTCTGATTGGGAACCATATTTTGGCAGCCATATTCTTTGAGTGTTTGGTGGGTGATTGTCCTTTTCCTGTCCTTGTGCCTGTTCTGTGTTAGTTTACACCAGTATAGGCTGTTTTCGGTTTTCTTGTTATGTTTGTTGTTTTGTATTTGATTCGTGTTTATTAAACATGGATCGCACTCTACACGCCGCATTTTGGTCCGACTCTCCTTCGCATATAGAAAACCGTTACATCAACGTTCTTACAACATTATAGGAATGTCCTGTGCAACCTAACTTAAACATTGTATGAATGTCATCACAACTGAGTACATTTGTGGTTTTGGATCCTATCTCTTGTAATGTACCCACACTGTTCCCACAACCTAATGAAATGTTCTGGGATCCTTTAAAGATCTCAGAAAGGCTGTTCTGTCAACATTCTTGCAACATCAAAGGAATGGTTTGTGCACCCTGATACAAACATTATCTGAATGTCAGCACAGCTGGACAGTTTTTTTGTGTTTTGGGAACACAAACTGTTTTCTGGGAATGTTTTTGTAACCTCAGGTAAATGTGTTTTGTGATTATTTTTTTTTGCAGCCTAAAATGAACATTGTAGAATCATCTGCACAAGTGGACATGTTTTTGTTGTTGTTGTGAACATATATTTTGTTACGTCACCCCAATGTTCTCACCAGACTGTTCCCACAATATAATGAAACATTCTGGGGACCTTTAAAGAACAGATTAAATGTTTTCTAGGAACATTCTTGCAAAATCAGGCAAATGTTTTATACAAACATTCTATAATCATCATCACGACTGGACAGTTTTTGTGTTAGGAGAACATTTGTTGCAACCTAACGAATGTTCTGGGAACTTTCACAGAACCAATTTTGGTTTGCTGGGTTTACTCCTTCGAAGAATTTGGCAAGTTCACAATCAAAAAGAGCATCTCTCTCCTACCAACATGAGTAGAGCATTACCGTGATGTGTTGGCTCAACCACTCAGCCTCCTCCCTTCTTGATTTTGACACATTGTGTCATGTTTGTGTGTTCTTCTCTTATATAGTTTGGTTTCCTGTTAAGGGGGGTCAGAGATAGATCCACACCCCTGGGTGTGGAACCATAGAGTACAGAGAAGAGTACAGGCCAAGTTCCAATCAACCCAACTGGTGGATCTAGGTAGGTTGGTCCAGCCCAGGCTCCAGGCTATGTCTCCCTGGCTGTGGGACAGCTATTCGATACTGAGTTGAGAGGGAACCTGCCTGGCTGGGGACTACAGGAACAGACATGGGGCTGGGACAATCCAACAAGGCTTCCGTCACCGATGACACAGAGGAGGGTGAGTAATGACCGAGTCTGTTCTAAAGTGGACAATGAGGACTTTGACATTTCTCCTTTTGGGTTTGTCTTCTCTGAGTGTACTCCAGTAGCCTCTGTATCGAAAATGAAGACGATAGATTGAACAAACAGATGAAGAAGATGCAGTACAGCGATAGAAATGTAAGCATCAGTAAAGCCACGGTTACTAACAGATTTCTTAAAGTCTCATAATGTAGCTATGTGTTTCTGAAAAGTGTGATGGTAGTTATCATTCAGGTATGCAGACATTGTGTCATAGAGATCATATAATTCCTATAATATAGCGTTCTATGTGTAATTATGCACTGTGCTGGGCTTACAGTATATACTAGCTAAGTGGAATTCAACATCTTTGAATGTGACAAATCCTCTAGATTGAATTCACTCACTTTGGCAAAACCCCAACAAGTTAACAGAGTTAAGAGTACATTGCAATTCAAGGGCTGTCACTTGGTTCCCTTTTAATTAAAGACATTATGTTTTTCTATATATTACATAATGAATCAGCTGTCATCTGAGGGTGTTTTACATTTTGGAAGCCAATAAGTGATGATCTAAGGTTTCTACAGCTAACCTTCTTCACTCACTAGAAAACAGTTACTGTAACAGCTTATAGAGCACATCAGTGGGAGTAGGCTAACGTGTTATGCAAATGTTTAGCTGTATAAAATTATTGAAGGTGACAAAGCATTAGCAAAGGATTATTTATTGGTAGGTCAGCTGTGACAGACAGAGTGAATGCTCTCCTTTTCAGAGAAAAACACACATACATGAAAGCTGACATACCTGTACCTATAAATACATGTTCCATTTAAGGCAGAAGTTTACATACACTTAGGTTGGAGTCATTAAAACTTGTTTTTTAAACACTCCACACATTTCCTGTTAACAAACTATAGTTTTGGCAAGTCGGTTAGGACATCTACTTTGTGCATGACACAAGTAATTTTTCCAACAATTGTTTACAGACAGATTATTTCACTTATAATTCACTGTATCACAATTCCAGTGGGTCAGAAGTTTACATACACTAAGTTGAATGTGCCTTTAAAGAGCTTGGAAAATTCCAGAAATTGATGTCATCGCTTTAGAAGCTTCTGATACACCTGTGGATGTATTTCAAGGCCTACCTTCAAACTCAGTGCCTCTTTGCTTGACAACATGGGAAAATTAAAAGAAATCAGCCAAGACCTCAGAATTTTTTTTTGTAGACCTACACAAGTCTGGTTCATCCTTGGGAGCAATGTACAAATGCCTGAAGGTACCACGTTCATCTGTACAAAAAAAATAGTACGCAAGTATAAACACCATGGGACCACGCAGCCGCCATACCGGTCAGGAAGGAGACCCGTTCTGTCTCCTAGAGATGAACGTACTTTGGTGCGAAAAGTGCAAATCAATCCCAGAACAATAGCAAAGGACCTTGTGAAGATGGTGGAGGAAACAGGTACAAAAGTATCTATATTCACAGTAAAACGAGTCCTATATCGACATAACCTGGAAGGTGGCTCAGCAAGGAAGCAGCCACTGCTCTAAAACACCCATAAAAAAGCCAGACTACGGTTTTCAACTGCACATGGGGACAAAGATCGTACTTTTTAGAGAAAGGTCCTGTGGTCTGATGAAACAAAAACAGAACTGTTTGGCCATGATGACCATCGTTATGTTTGGAGGAAAAAGGGGAGGCTTGGAAGCTGAAGAACACCATCGCAACCGTGGAGCACGGGGGTGGCAGCATCATATTGTGGGGTGCTTTGCTGCAGGAGGGACTGGTGCACTTCACAAAATAGATGGCTTCATGCGGAAGGGAAATTATGTGGATATATTGAAACAACATCTCAAGATATCAGTCAGGAAGTTAAAGCTTGGTCGCAAATGGGTCTTCCAAATGGACAATGACCTCAAGCATACTTCCAAAGTTGTTGCAAAATGGCTTAAGGACAACAACGTCAAGGTATTGGAGTGGCCATCACAAAGCCCTGACCTCAATCCTATAGAAAAGTTGTGGGCAGAATTGAAAACGTGTGCGCGAGCAAGAAGTTCTACAAACCTGACTCAGTTACACCAGCTCTGTCAGGGGGAATGGGCCAAAATTCACCCAATTTATTGTGGGAAGCTTGTGGAAGTCTACCCGAAACGTTTGACTCAAGTTAAACAATTTAAAGGCAATGCCACCAAATACTAATTGAGTGTATGTAAACTCCTGACCCACTGGGAATGTGATGACAGAAATAAAAGCTGAAATAAATCATTCTCACTACTATTATTCTGACATTTCACATTCGTAAAATAAAGTGGTGATCCTAACTGACCTAAGACAGTTAATTTTTACTCGGATTAAATGTCAGGAATTGTGAAAAACTGAGTTTAAATGTATTTGGCTAAGGTGTATGTAAACTTCCGACTTCAACTGTATATCTGTACAGTTGTACAGTATCTTTTCTCGAGTGTACACTATGGACATAGTTTGCTGTGACTCCAGCCACGCGGTATTCTTATGCCATTGCCAGAATAATCGTCATACATTTCTTTCAACATTTGTTATTTCCTTACATTTTAGCGTCGCCATCGATCCCATTAGTTACTCATTACGGACAAAGTCATCACCTCAGAAATAAAAGTCATGTGTGCCTTGGATTTGTACTTGGGAGTTCAAAATAACTGGAGTGCTCCTTGACATTGTTGTTGTGGCTTTGACATTGCAGCTGAGTGTTCAATTTTCCAATGCCCTGAATTTACTGCCTGGGCACCTGGGATTGGTGTTGGCCAGAGAAATAACAGGACAAATGACAGAGAACCATAGAGAGAGATTTAGTACGTCAACAGGACTGAGTGCTTTATACGTCTATTAAGAATGGGATTGGGAATTAAGTGTTCTTTGTTCTGGGACTTTGTTCTGTTGACAATCATGCCAAAGCTGTGACCTGTCCCCCCTCCATGTCTGCCTATCTGTCTGTCTGTCCCCTGGGGCTTTCACTTCTCTTAATGGGCACGCCTGTCTGGTGATCATGCTTTATTCACGCTCCGGCTGACTGGGACCTGTGGGTTCTGTTTCAGTCGCCACAGCAACCGCATGACTTACTCAGTCATGGCTGCGTACTAGTGTATATGGGGCTCCGCTAGAGCTTCCTGCCTCTGTGATCATCACAGAGAGGGGGTGGGGAGACAGACAGAGATAGAGAAAGAGTAAGTAACCGGCACCCGCAGCCTCTGTCTCTGTGCACCCGCTGCTCTGCTCTCCTCGCAGTCAAACCACAGCTGTCCTTCCCTAAAACCCCATCAGAACCAGAGTTAGGCTCAGAGCCTGTAGTGAACAGTGAAACACAAGTAGCGGAGAGGGGAAGTGCCACTGATAGAGGACTAACAGAGCATATCATTAACTGTCACATCCAATCCATCCACTCGGAGGGGATGTGAGGTGTCGCTGCTCGGCGGGGGTACACCGGCCAGGTCACATGACCGGAGCCAGAGCGAGAGAGAGTTGGTGGCAGCTGCACGTCACCCTGGGAGATGGCAGATAGAAAGAGGGATAACCCTATGTTTCGATTGCCATGGCTATGAAGACAGGCCACAACTGGTTCCAATTGAATATAAATGTTTTTTGAGATTAGACCGATAACTGGTGCAGGTTCGGGTTAAATTGGGACTGGGAGCAGGGGCGTCCTGCACCCCAAAAATCGTCAGTACATTTAGTTATTGCTTGCCAGCAGGCATGCCAGCTAAGATAGTAAGACAAGCTAGCTTCTCTAACTTCATTGATAACCTGAAATGGCTTCTTTGCAGATAGGTTCCCAATCTCACACCTCATAACTATCTGGGCCAACTTCATAAAATTGCTAGTTGACAAGCAGTATTACAGAAAAACAACACTTAACAAAAAAATGCTCCATTAAAACTATATATATATACAGTATATTTTAAAACAGGATAAATCTGAGGGGGCACATGCCCCTGTGCCCCCAATGGGCATGACACTTTTGACTGGGAGTGTAGTCCCACTTACCCTGGCCAAAATGACTTCAAATTTAGATCCTTTTCCATTTGAGATAATAACGCTGCCTCACATAAGTTAAAAAGGACACTGAATGTCAATTGTTTCTAGTGCCATTTAGTGTTTTCTCATGCATGCTCTATGTAATACAACAAGATTGTGATTGTATGAAATTGTATGCTGTTTGCCTGCGAATATGGAAATAAAGAGATGTTCCTCTTCTTTTCCCCAGTCAATTTTGACCACTTCCAGATCCTAAGGGCTATCGGGAAAGGAAGTTTCGGGAAGGTAAGTCTGTTTTGGTAAATTGCTGAGTCCAACCTCCACTTGAAATAATTGGTTCTTAGTTGTCTTGACAATAGGAGCCACAGATGCAGCGGAAAAGTACTTTCACATTCTATCAAATAACTTTCTTACAGCTTGTGTTTACATCTAAATAAAACCACAATGCAATGATCAGCAAGGAACCCATTCAGTAAACTCAGTTGATAGCAGGATGTATGCAGAGCTATTGTCTGTTTCTCTCTAGGTGTGCATTGTGCAGAAGAAGGACACAAAGAAAATGTATGCCATGAAGTATATGAACAAACTGAAGTGTGTGGAACGGAACGAGGTCCGCAATGTTTTCAAGGAGATGCAGATCATGCGGAACCTCGAGCATCCTTTCCTTGTCAACTTCTGGTAAGGCTCATTCTGTGTGTGTGCGTGTGCGTGTGTGGGGGGGAGCATTCGTTAAAGAAAGAAAGGAACAAGAAAGAAAGAAACAACAGGAACAAGGGCTTTGAATACAGTGAAAAAGCGAGAGGACTCTCACCTTGAAAGTGGCAGAAGCTTGAATGCCCTCTCCAATCTAACATTTATGTTTGCTCAGCCAGGGCTTTGACGTATAGAATGGAGGAGGACAAACACCACAAAACAAGTGGAACAAAACCTCAGACTTTTTCTCTTTGAAAATCCTGTGGGTACTTACTTGTGAAGGATTATTGAAGTACAGTACCAGTCAAAAGTGTGGACACACCTACTCATTCAAGGATTTTTCTTTATTTTGACTATTTTCTATATTGTAGAATAATAGGGACGACATCAAACTATGAAATAACACATATGGAATCATGTAGCAACCAAAAAAGTGTTTAACAAATCAAAATAGGTCATATATTTGAGATTCTTCAAAGTAGCCAACCTTTGCCTTGATGACAGCTTTGCACACTCTTGGCATTCTCTCAACCAGCTTCATGAGGTAGTATTTCAATTAACATGGGTGCCTTGTTAAAAGTTCATTTGTGGAATTTATTTTCTTCTTAATGCTTTTGAGCCAATCAGTTGTTACAAAGTTGTGGTGATAAACAGGATATAGTCCTATTTGGCTAGTCAATATTATGGCATGAACAGTTCAAGAGCAAAGAAAACGACAGTCCGTCATTACTTTAAAACATGAAGGTCAGTCAATCCGGAAAATTTCAAGAACATGTCTTTATAACAGAAAGTTTCTTCAAGTGCAGTCACAAAACCATCAAGCGCTATGACGAAACTGGCTCTCATGAGGACCACCAAAGGAAAGGAAGACCCAGAGTTACCTCTGCTGCGGAGGATAAGTTAATTTGAGTTAACTGCACCTCAGATTGCAGCCCAAATAAATGCTTCACAGAGTTCAAGTAACAGACACATCTCAACATCAACTGTTCAGAGGAGACTGCATGAATCAGGCCTTCATGGTCGAATTGCTGCAAAGAAACCACTACTAAAGAACACCAATATTAAGAAGAGACTTGCTTGGGCCAAGAAACATGAGCAATGGACATTAGATTGGTGGAAATCTGTCCTTTGGTCTGATGATTTTTGGTTCCAACCGCCATGTCTTTGTGAGACGCAGAGTACGTGAATGGATGATCTCCGCATGTGTGGTTACACCGTGAAGCATGGAGGAGGTGTGATGGTGTGGGGGTGCTTTTCTGGTGACACTCAATTCAAAAACACATTTAACCAGCATGGCTAGCACAGCATTCTGCAGCGATAGCCATTTTCAACAGGACAATGACCCAAAACACACCTCAAGGCTGTGTAAGGGCTATTTGACCAAGAAGGAGAGTGATGGAGTGCTGCATCAGATGACCTGGCCTTCGCAATCACCCGACCTCAACCCAATTGAGATGGTTTTGGATGATTTGGACCACAGAGTGAATGAAAAACAGTCAACAAGTGTTCAGCATATGTGGGAACTTCTTCTAGACGGTTGGAAAAGCATTCCTCAAGAATCTTTGCTGAGAGAATGCCGAGTGTGCAAAGCTGTCATCAATGCAAATGGGTGGTTACTTTGAAAAATCCAAAAAATATTCACTATTATTCTACAATGTCGAAAACAGTAAAAAGAAGAAAAACCCTTGAATGAGTAGGTGTGTCCAAACTTTTGACTGGTACTGTAAGTACATTGTAAAGACATACTGAACTTAGTCAGAGAGAGGGAGAGAGAGAGACAGAGACACATACACACACACTAGGCATCCGACCCAGAGCCCGACTCAGCTGCACATCACTCACTCTACCAAGGCAAGCATGTATTTTTACTATTGATGATGCAGAAGTGCCTACTCAGAGACAGACAAGGCCTTTATGGAAACTGGCTGGTCTGGGCGTCATCCTGAGCTGTTGCTGTCAGTGAAACTGGATGGAGCGGAGACAATGATGGAAGGGATTTTATTGAAGGTGGATTTTCTATCTCACTCCACATCTTGTGGCGAGCATCACAAGGAAGAAATTGCTTTACTGAATCGACAATGAAGAAGAACAAGAACTTGAAGTTAATGAAGTGCATGGACAAGAATGTTCATTGGCATCAGTGAGGTAGTGAAGTGTCTCATGTCTTTCATTCAACATGCTTATTTTGTAATGGTCTCAATGCGTCAAAAACAGTTCTTCACTGTTTGTCCTTTATTTAACCAGGAAGGTTACCTGCATACAGTAAACATGCCTATTAGTCTTATTGCCATACAATCTGCTATACCTTGTGCACCAAACGACCCAGGGAGTGATCCACAATCCCCTTAATGCACACCGGGGCCTCTCTACATAACGTCACTGTTCACACAGTGTCTTGGTTTATTCAAACATCACGTTATGTTACAGGACACTAGTATGCCCTTCTTCTGGCAGGTTGTCAGGTCAGTTAGTGGAAGGTCACAGTGCTGGGATGGTCTCGCTGAGGGGGAGGCAGCTCAGTGGACTGCAGGTGAAGCGTGTTAAGGCAGAAGACAGTGGCGTGACCTTGATGCCTCATACTGTAGTTTGTTCCTCCTCAGCCGGGGCTGCTGGGATGAGGTCGACAGCAGCTGAAGGAGTATTAGCCTCTGGCTGAAGGGAGCTGTCAGTTAACTGGGGGACCGGAATCAATGTAACACCGTCACATTGGGGGGACTCATCCAGGTCTGTTCTGCAGAGGCAGGCTTAAATCAGCTACTTCGGAGATGGCCTCAGTTCTCTCTCTAAGTGTGTGTGTGTGTGTGTGTGTGTGTGTGTGTGTGTGTGTGTGTGTGTGTGTGTGTGTGTGTGTGTGTGTGTGTGTGTGTGTGTGTGTGTGTGTGTGTGTGTGTGTGTGTGTGTGTGTGTGTGTGTGTGTGTGTGTGTGCGTGCGTCAGTGATTGATTTTCGTAGGCTACCTGATTGTGAAAGTTGTTCCAGTATTTCTATCAGCACTGTGTTGACTTTGTCAATTAAATTGAGCTGAACTATAAGCTATTCATTAGACTTCTTGTTATTGATTCAAGGCGTGTTTGTTCTGTCTAAATATGCAAACTCCAATGTAAACCAGAGAGTAATGGCCTTGGAACATTTAATTGATTTGGAGGCAATTACAGATACAACATGGGAGTCAATTAAACATACATTATAGTAAAATGTCCCTTAAATGTGCTAGAATATACATTATGTTGTGCTTTATAGGCCACTTTGCGAAACTAATATCTGGACTTACAGTGCCTTCAGAAAATATTCATAACCCTTGACTTATTCCACATTTTGTTGTTATAGCCTGAATTCAAAATGGTTTGTTTTTTCTCAACCATCTACGTCCAATACCCCGCAATGACAAAGTGAAAACCTGTTTCTAGATTTTATAGAAAATGAAATACAGAAATTTATTTTTTACATAAGTATTCACACCCCCAGGTCAATTCTTTGTGGAAGCACCTTTGGCAGCAATTACAGCAATTACAGAGTCTTTCTGGGTAAGTTTCTAAGAGCTTTCCACACCAGGATTGTGCAAAATGTTCCCATTACTCTTTTCAAAATTCTTCAAGCCCAGTCAAATTGGTTGTTGATCATTGCTAGACAACCATTTTCAGGTCTTGCCATAGATCTTCAAGTAGATTTAAGTCTAATCTGTAACTCGGCCACTCAGAAACATTCACTTTCTTCTTGGTAAGCAACTCCTGCTGAAAGGTGGTCATCTCCCAGTGTCTGGTGGAAAGCAGACTGAAACAGATTTTTATTGAGGAATTTGCCTGTGCTTAGCCCCATTCTGTCTCTTTTTTATCCTGAAAAACTCCCCAGTCCTTAACGATTACAAGCATACCCATAACATGATGCAACCACCACTATGCTTGAAAATATGGAGAGTGGTACTCACTAATGTGTTGTATTGGATTTGCCTCAAACATAACGCTCCATATTAAGGACAAAAATGTAATTTCTTTGCCTCAACTTTTGTTGTATTACTTTAGTGCCTTGTTGCAAACAGGATGCATGTTTTAGAATATTTGAATTCTGCACAGGCTTCGTTCTTTTCATTCTATCAATTAGGTTAGTATTGTGGAGTAACTACAATGTTGTTGATTCATCCTCAGTTTTCTCCTATCACAGCCATTAATTCAACTCTGTAACTGTTTTAAGGGATATTCATGGTCTCATTTTTTTTTACCCTTTTACCCTTCCAGTAGGGGACCTTATTTGTGAAGCATTGGAGAACCTCCCTGGTCTTTGTGGTTAAATCTGTTTGAAATTCACTGCTCAACTGAGGGACCTTACATATAATTATATGCCTGTGGTACAGAGATGAGGTAGTTATTAAAAAAGAATGTTAAACAATATTACTGCACACAGAGGGAGTCCATGCAACTTATAATTACATTTACATTACATTTAAGTCATTTAGCAGACGCTCTTATCCAGAGCGACTTACAATGTGACTTGTTAAGCACATTTATTCTCCTGAACTTATTTAGGCTTGCCATAACAATTTGTTAAAAACAATTATGAAAAACAGAATTCCACTTAGACGTTATGGGATATTGTGTTCAGGCCAGTGACAAACAATTTAAATTTAATTTATTTAAAATTCAGGCTGTAACACAATAAAATATGGAAAAGGTCAAGGGGTGTGAATATTTTTAAGGAAAACATCAATTGGAACCCTTTGGTCCAAAGTCCATTACTTTTCTTTGCACGGGATTCCACCTCTCAGGTAGCTTACTGTGAGATATGCTGGTTCTAAATTGGCCTGAATGGTGTTTTTAAACTGCATGTGCGGTAGAACAAACTGACCTGGGTGGGAGACTCCATGCCAAGAAAACTAATCAGAATCCCAGGCTTGTTGAAAATAATGAACAGGTGGCAGTTTATGCCACCCTCACAACCTGCTGGGGATGCTAAATGACTCTTTCTCTCTCTCTTGCTCTCTAGATAAGTTTTGTACTGCCTCATATGTGGCTCATTAGGACAGTATAGTCTTAGTTCTACAGTAAGCTGTGGTGATTGCTTATTGTAATTTATCTAGGCCAAGACGGCAGATGACCATTGCAGCTAAGCATTCATACATATTCAAAGACACTTGAGTTCTGTAGAGTGCATGGTGTGAGAGTAGGGACAGAATTGCTGAAGGCCGCCATAGGTGGATGTGGTAGATTGAGATGCAGCCCATCTCTAGTTTAAAATAACAGATTTTGATGGGATTTTTTCATTATGTTACTTATTGTTGCACAGGTGCATCAATTGACTTTTTAAAGTATCTGTGACGAACAGATGCATACAGTACCTGTATTCCGAGTCATGTGCAATCCATAGATTAGGGCCTAATTAATTTATTTAAATTGACACATTTCCTTATATGAACTGTAACTCAGTAAAATCTTTGAAATTGTTGCATGTTTCATTTATATTTTTGTTCGGTGTAGGAATAAAGTGACGAGGCAACATGATAGATAATAAACAGTAGCAGCAGCATACAGTATGTGATGAGTGAAAAAAAAAGGATCAATTCAGATAGTCCGGGTAGCTTTTTGGTTAGCTATTTAACCAACCTTTTAGCAGTCTTACGGCTTCGAGGTTTAGTAAATCGTTTTACTATGACTTCGGCAGTATTTGGACTGTACGAACCAAGTCTTGGAACATTTTAAAGGCCCGCCTGTTTTGGCATCGGAGATACATTTTTGCCATTGTCAAGCTCCTGCATTCTCAAAATGTTGTCATTGTGGGCAGAGAGATTTCCTGTTGTTGCAGGTTTAAAGCTATTATCCAGCATATTCTACCATTTTTGGGGAGTGCAATTGCATTGAATTGAAAAATGTGTAATTGGTAGAGTACTGTGGATACCAATATCCCTATGAGCCTCCCAGGCCCATGTTGCCCAGGGTTAAGAACATAAACGATAGATTATTACATTTGGTGTTTCTCAAAATGCATACTACCGTGCTCCGAGCACACATATTGGAGCACAGGAGGGTCAGCGTCTGAGTCCAAATCCAAGTTTGCGAAACGGAGCACGGAGGGCACTTGCGTACTCCATTTGTAAATATTTTGAAGCATGCATCGATGCAAGCTTCAATGGAAAGTATGCAAAGAAATATGACGCAACCAATTACGAGCAATGCAAAAGTTCTTGAAATCAATGGCTGCCATTATTTGATCTGAAGCGAGAGAAAATACACTCCGACTTCAGAATGAAATGTTGCCTATACATCTCATATGTTGCCTGACTAAAATATTTTATCTTGATACATTAATAAATACATGCTGTTTTAGTTTTGACATGTTTACTTGCCAACGTACCCTAGATTGCAAGCCCATAATATGTCAATAGGGCTAACTGACTAGTTATTACTGTTAGTTAGCCAGATAGCCACGAATAATTGACATCTATTTAGCATACAATCTGTTTTAGTTCACTTTGCCTGTTAAACTGTCTGGTTAGCTAGATTATTACGATTCACATATCTAGCTGATAGTTATGAAATTAAACGTTTGCTTTGTGTACATTTTGTTTCGTCTATTGTTGCCGTTGACCTGGCTGGAAGAAAGTTCAGTGAATGGGAGGTGAAGCGTGAAGTAATATAGTAGGGGGAGTGCTTCTCAAATGTAATGTTTTATGCATTCTCAACACTCTCATCCTCACAAGAACGTACTCAAAAGAACATTGTCAGAGACTACACTCGGAACATGAGAGTGTGGAGCACGGTTGTTTGCATATTGAGAAACACCCATTGTATTGTATTACACCCTCTAAACTTAAATCGCCCACCGCTGCATTCTATAATGGTTAGGTTTCACCAACTTCCCACTTTAGTAGTGTGCTGTGGGAACAAGAATAATAAACCACCAGTGAAACATAAGAATCAGATTTTCTACTAGATTAAGCTTTCTCCAGTAGGCTACGAACTCTTCGTGCACTATCGATTCCCGGTAGAAACTGCTATTCCCCCTTCTCCAGGCCACTCCAGCTAAACCAACACGTTCCTTCATGAATATTCTGACTGGCTTTAGGAGGGGAAGCTGGCTGGATCATGCCACTACATTACAGAAAAATAAATAACATTACTTTTCTCCCCCATAAGTGCCCACAATGTAGGAAAATAAAGGGATATTTCTCCTGCAGGAAACAAGGCAATTCATGTCCCTCTCCCTATGTAAGTGCTAGTGACAGCTCCCAGACGCTCTCACCTCGGCAGACTCCGCTGAGCCAGGAGTATTTTCCCAACATCAGAAGGAGCTCCGTAGAGAGAAATAGAGAGCACTGCCCTGCAGAGCACAGCACGACTGAGATGCTTAGATTCTCTTAGATCTGACTGGCAAGCCCTTCTAAACACATCTAACTCACCAAACAAGGTTTTAGTCCTTAGAATGTGTGGGAATCACATCTTTGGTTCCATTATAAACTAGGTTTCCATCCAATTGGTGACAGATTTTCATGCGAATATTCTAGAATCTGCACAAAGAAAATATGCATGTGTTCCCACCAGTGGTGTTTCCACCAAATGGACTTGTTGCGATAAAAATCAGTGTGACGACATAATGCACACAAAATGTACATTTTCGCTTAAGTTTTCATGTACTGAATACAAATCTAAAGTTCAATGTGTTCCCAACGCATTTTCAACTCTACCGACAGTTTTGTCACAAAATCTGTTGCATTAAATAGAAAATGTGCCTACTCTGGTCTTGGCACGTTCGCTCTAGCTAAGTAGCCAACAGCTCGAGGTTACAGTGCCTGTAGGCTGTGCGGGTAGGATAGGCTACATGATAAGATTATTATGGATAAGAGCAGAATATTTTTATTTTTTTCAATGGCACTCAAGCATCAATGATCATGTCACCAGAAAAGGATCCTCGATAATTATTGGAAAGGAGCGTCAAGATCACTGTGCACATTCAACACCTTGTGAAGTTCATCATGATTTATTTGATCTGTATCCTAATAAACTCCATGCTTTCCCGAGTCATAGGGGAGGACCACATACCATATAATCGTATTACTCCAAGTTTACTTCAATATGATGGTTATTATATCAACATTTGCCCATAGAGGCTTTTCCAGTTTCCACTGCCATTTCTCGCATACTTAATTAGTTACAGACGCACAAATATCATATCCCAAAGACACGCTGACCTCTCATCATTATTCACGATTTATTCAGTATTATTCGTAGTCGTGGTAGCATCCACATCCACGTAGAAGTGTTTAGAAACATATTATATTCTTATTTACAATAAAAATGACTCAAATGACACAATACATTATTTACCATTCATTTCTATTTTGCACAAATAATCTGGAACACAAACAGCAAATGGATCCAACAAATTTGTAAAGTCACAGGCTTGATGTAATAATTGCATGCTATGCATATGGGACCAAATACTTCACTTTTTACTGCATTAACCTTTTACTGCATTGGGCTAATTTATGCTCGAACAGCGATATTCTTGGTGGTCTTTAACAAATCTACTATGAAATGAAAGTATATACTGTATATCACACACGTGGTAATGGCTTACAAAAAAGAAGACACCTGTACCATGTCAGATATATACTGAACAACAATATAAATGCAACATGTAAAGTGTTGGTCCCATGTTTCATGTGCTGAAATAAAAGATCTGATTAATTTTCCATATGTACAAATATATTATTTATCTCAAATATTGTGCACAAATTTGTTTACGACCCTGTTAGAGAGTGTTTCTCCTTTGCCAAGATAATCCATTCACCTGACAGGTGTGGCAAGCTGATTAAACATTATGATCATTACACAGGTGCACCTTTTGATGGGGACAATAAAAGGCCTCTCTAAAATGTGCAGTTTGGTCACAGAGCTGTTGCCAAAGAATGTAATGTTAATTTCTCTACCATAAGCCGCCTCCAATGTGATTTTTGATCATTTGGCAGTATGTCCAAATGGCCTCACAACCGCAGACCACGTGTAACCACACCAGCCCAGGACCTCCAAATCCGGCTTCTTCACATGTGGGATCATCTGAGACCAAACTGAGGAGTGTTACTGTCTGTAATAAAGTCCTTTTGTGGCAAAATCTCATCCTGATTGGCTGGGCCTGGCTCCTCAGTGGGGGGCCTGTTTCCCAAGTGGGTGTGCCTATGCCCTCCCAGGCCCACCCATAGGTGCGCCCCTGCCCAGTCATGTGAAATCCATAGATTAGGGCAGATTGAATTTATTTTAATTGACTGATTTCCTTATATGAATTATAACTCTGTTAAATCGTTGAAATTGTGGCATGTTACGTTTATGTTTTTGTTCAGTATACAGTAGATTTGAAATGTATTCAATTTTGAGTTTGCATTCCAATATCACACTTTATATTGTTATGTACTTGAGTGAAGACCCAAAAGCGGTTTTAACAGAAAACAGAGTTCTTTAATGAAAAAACAGGAATGGCATAAATCCTCTTCCAACGTAGTCAATGGAACAAAAGAACGTAGTATAATGCAGGATGCACCTGCCAGGCAGACTCCGACAGGATAGGACAAGGTGGAAGCAAACGGGACGACAGCTTGCTTCTGGCATCAAAAAACACAAACAAGAATCAGACACTGAAAGTAGCAGGAACAGAGAGAGAAATAGAGACCTAATCAGAGGGGGAAGAGAGAACAGGTGTGAAAGAGTGAATGAGCTAGTTAGAGGAGATGTAGAACAGCTGAAGAATGAGAGACAGAGAAGGTAACCTAAAAAGACCAGCAGAGAGAGACAGAGTGAAGAGAAAGGACAGGAACAGACATAACAAGACATGACATATATACTGTATATTAAAGAAGACTGAAATATAACAAAACAGTTTGACATAGAAACACTGTAATTTTGTCATAAAAAAATGTATTATCTTTATTAATGATGAAATGATGACATGTTATTAACATTCCACCCATGAGTCTAAAGAGGGCACTTTTGGTCATTGACTGCAGGAAAGGGCTACTGCACATATAAGTTCATTTGTGCCAGTACTTTTGGTCCCCTAAAAACAGGGGAAACAATGTACAAAAAGTGCTGTAATTTCTAAACAGTTCAATTTCTGACAGTCTGCACTTTAACTTCATTAGTCATTGTACAATATCAAATCCCGAAGTGCTGGAGTACAAAGCCAAAACAACAGCAATTCATTTGAAACATTAAAACAAAGACATCCATGTGATTATTCTGCCACATGGCTTTGTTTCTTTTTTTCAGACTTTTATCCAACACTTTAAACTAATCCACTCTTACCTACAGTCACCCATGAGAAGACTGTCAGTGAGAGTATACAGTACAGCATCTGATGTTAATGTGATAGTTACATGTGTTTGATCTCAGGTGCTTTGACCTCCCTGAGTGGCTCTTGTCAAACTATCCCCCAGCTCCCCAACATGTCTCTTCAGAGGTACTTTAACATCTCACAACTGATTTCTTGACGTTTTAAAGGGGAAATCTACAGTTCAAACAATAACACAGATGACACCCCACCACTGTTTCGGTGAACAGCTGAGTAATGGGGCTAGAGAAATGTAACCACTCTCAAATTTATAGACAGAGCAATGGTGCAAGGACTGACTGTCCATAATCATAGTTTTAATCATGTTTTGAGGCTATACAGGATTTGTTTAGAATTACGTTGTTTATAAACAAAGGAGTAAAACAAAACAAAAACAAACATTTTTAGGGTTCTCATGGAGTGTGACAGTTGAATTAAGCTCATGAGGCATTTCTAATTTATATTCTTCAAGAATCAATGGCTATATACCATGCATTTTAGCAATCGCAGATTGCCGTTTTAAAGACTGCAGAGCTGCAGAGGCTCCCAGGAGTGAGTTCCTCTCCTCCTTAACTTTGGGTTTACAATTTCCTTCAGTCCTTCTCGTGACGGAACACTGGGAAACGTTGGTGACATCATGCCACCATCGTCTGTGGGCCTAAGTTATCATCCTCTGTCTGTCTGTGTGATTTATGGGGCGCAGGATGCTCCCAACCATTCAGGAGCATCATACACTGGTCAGTGGGCGGCGCCATCTCTTCTCCACTTGTTTCTAAAAAATACTGTATGTTTATTAGAAAAGGCAGCCATTAATCTGCTCTGTTTTGCAGATGTCCCTCATACTCTTTGCCGAATTTACACCCCTGCATTCCACCCGAGACACTGAGGCTTCACAGGCTCACCACAGAGCCTTTTTAAAATCTATGCATCTTAGAGGAGAAATACCCTACAGCAATGAACCTTTTAGGAGAAATACCCTATAGCAGTTAACCTTTTAGGAGAAATACCCTATAGCAGTCAACCTTTTAGGAGAAATACCCTATAGCAGTCAACCTTTTAGGAGAAATACCCTATAGCAGTCAACCTTTTAGGAGAAATACCCTATAGCAGTCAACCTTTTAGGAGAAATACCCTATAGCAGTGAACCTTTTAGGAGAAATACCCTATAGCAGTCAACCTTTTAGGAGAAATACCCTATAGTAGTTAACCTTTTAGGAGAAATACCCTATAGCAGTCAACCTTTTAGGAGAAATACCATATAGCAGTCAACCTTTTAGGAGAAATACCATATAGCAGTCAACCCTTTAGGAGAAATACCCTATAGCAGTGAACCTTTTAGGAGAAATACCCTATAGCAGTGAACATGATGTTAGACAGCCACTCTGCAGCTTTGTGGCATCTATTCAGTAGGTAGTGTTCACTCTCTGTGTTATGCTTTCACTGTGTTACACTTACAGTGAGATCTCACCAAACACCAGTTAAGCTCTATTCTGCAATGACTATGACAGACCATAGACCAACAAGCCATTCTACCTGAGCTGCTGAGAGGACAACGTGGTGAGTTTTCCCTGAAGGAAGCAAGCCCCCCTCCATCCTACACTTAGGGTTGGCATGCTCCCCACCATCCTACACTTAGGGTTGGCAAGCTTCCCTCCATCCTACAATTAGGGTTGGCAAGCTCCCCTCCATCCTACACTTAGGGTTGGCAAGCTCCCCTCCATCCTACAATTAGGGTTGGCAAGCTCCCCTCCATCCTAAACTTAGGGTTGGCATGCTCCCCTCCATCCTACACTTAGGGTTGGCAAGCCCACCACCATCCTACACTCTCTGGCCCTGAAGTCATTGACATGATGTCCTCCTACTGCAGCAAGCCCACCACCATCCTACACTCTCTGCTCCTGAAGTCATTGACATGATGTCCTCCTACTGCAGCAAGCCCACCACCATCCTACACTCTCTGGCCCTGAAGTCATTGACATGATGTCCTCCTACTGCAGCAAGCCCACCACCATCCTACACTCTCTGGCCCTGAGGTCATTGACATGATGTCCTCCTACTGCAGCAAGCCCCCCTCCATCCTACACTTAGGGTTGGCAAGCCCCCTCCATCCTTCACTCTCTGGCCCTGAAGTCATTGACATGATGTCCTCCTACTGCAGCAAGCCCACCACCATCCTACACTCTCTGGCCCTGAAGTCATTGGCATGATGTCCTCCTACTGCAGCAAGCCCACCACCATCCTACACTCTCTGGCCCTGAAGTCATTGACATGATGTCCTCCTACTGCAGCAAGCCCACCACCATCCTACACTCTCTGGCCCTGAAGTCATTGACATGATGTCCTCCTACTGCAGCAAGCCCACCACCATCCTACACTCTCTGGCCCTGAAGTCATTGACATGATGTCCTCCTACTGCAGCAAGCCCACCACCATCCTACACTCTCTGGCCCTGAAGTCATTGACATGATGTCCTCCTACTGCAGCAAGCCCACCACCATCCTACACTCTCTGGCCCTGAAGTCATTGACATGATGTCCTCCTACTGCAGCAAGCCCACCACCATCCTTCACTCTCTGGCCCTGAAGTCATTGACATGATGCAGCAAGCATTCCCACCACCATCCTTAGTTGGATGCCAGCCAATGATTGGTATTATTCACGGAGGAAGTAAAAGGCATGGAAGCACTAATAAACCTTTCACTTCCATTGACAGGTGACAAGATAGTGTATGGATGGATCGCTGACGTAAATGACTACACTGAACTTAGAACAAGTAGATAAGAAACTTCTGTGGGACCTAACAGAATGTTCAGAATGAAAGTGTCAAGTTGCCTTTGATCTGTGTTGATTATCTTGGAGATTCACTGTAGGCTAGTCAAGCAAGGAAGGTCTTGAGTGAAATACTTTTCACACAAATTATTTTACAGTGCCATAGACTCATTATCCAGCCATTCAAAAGGAGAAAGTACAGATCACAGTGGGAATTTCGTCATGTGAAATCAATGGGGAGTAGTGGAACAGGCAAGGTCTGATGTGGCACTCCGCTGCATGATTGCTAGATGGATGGAGCCCTTGATAGATGGATGTGCTCTGTCATACCACACCTGACATAAAGCTTCTTCTTTCAATGGAACTGTTCTATCAGTGTGTTTGAGTGGTGTTTCCATCACGAGCCACTAATGAATAGCCTTTTCTGGGAATTAGTTTGGTCTTAGAATAACTAGCGACATCTCTGGCTTGGCTTAGTCATTGTGAGAGCTCACTGGCACCGTACGTGTCATAGGGGGATATTCTGCTGGCTTTTGCATCATGTTGTCGTGAAGATTGCAGCGATGTCTTTTAGCCTTGATAATTTAACCCTCCACTTTCATTACATGCCTCACACTAAATTTGAATAGAACTTGGCAAACCAAGGTAATTGCTTTGAATAGATGTTGGTGTGTTGGTTTCTTCTATTTTGTGTTATTTATATATATTTTTTACCTTTATTTAACTAGGCAAGTCAGTTAAGAACAAAATATTATTTTCAATGACAGACCAGGAACAGTGGGTTAACTGCCTTGTTCAGGGGCAGAATGACAGATTTGTACCTTGTCAGCTCGGGGATTCGATCTTTCAACCTTTCAGTTATAAGTCCAACGCTCTAACCACGAGGCTACCTGTCGCCCCAAGGCAAGTTGCATAAGAGTCACATTACAGCAATTTGGTTTCTGACTCCCAATACAATATCACCTTGTAAGCTGTTAGGATATGTAAGAAATATGGGATGTCATAGGCTGATATTCTTCTTCCTTTTTTCTCTTCCTCCTCTTCTTCTCCCTTCCCCTCCTCCTCATCTTCCTTCTCCATCTCCACAACCCCGTCCTCCACATCTTCCTCCTCCACCTCCTCTTTCACCTCTTCATCCTCCCCTCCTCCACATCTTCCTCCTCCTTCTTCTCCCTTCCCCTCCTCCTCATCTTCCTTCTCCATCTCCACAACCCCGTCCTCCACATCTTCCTCCTCCACCTCCTCTTTCACCTCTTCATCCTCCCCCTCCTCCACATCTTCCTCCTCTTCTTCTCCCTTCCCCTCCTCCTCATCTTCCTTCTCCATCTCCACAACCCCGTCCTCCACATCTTCCTCCTCCACCTCCTCTTTCACCTCTTCATCCTCCCCCTCCTCCACATCTTCCTCTTCCGCCTCCTCTTCTTTCACCCCCCCCCCCCTCCTCCTCCTCCTCCCCTCTCTCCCCCTTCTCCTCCTCCTCCTCCCCTCTCTCCTCCTCCTCCTCTCTTGTAGGTACTCGTTCCAGGATGAGGAGGACATGTTCATGGTAGTGGATCTGTTGCTTGGAGGAGACCTGCGCTACCACCTCCAGCAAAACGTTCACTTCTCAGAGAGCACTGTCAAGCTGTACGTCTGTGAGAACGCCCTGGCGCTGGGCTACCTCCGCAGCAAACGCATCATCCACAGGTGAGTGGGAGATACACCTTCATCATCATCATCATCCACATTGTCATCCACAGAGAAGTTATTTTTTTACAACCAAATCTTCTTCTTTTTTTTACAACCAAACCTCTATGTAAATGGCATGTTATAGAAGGGTCCAGACAATTTTTTAAGAGATTTCATATTTTAAAGAAACAGCCCAAAGAGCAAATCACTTCCTCATCCTCATTGTGTAGTATGAGGGCCCCAAAAATACATGAACAAAGGCTCCAAAAACACACATATATGATCTTTTAGAAACGGCAACGCTCTCAGTATAGTGATGCAGGTCTTCAGATGTTGTACACATGAAATTGTGTTATTCCAAACTTTATCCACAATGTTACATTCCCTTTTGCTCAACACGAGACGTTTCCCCTATCCAGCTGTTAGATTTTCTGTGTAGCCTGCTGCTACAGGTAACTGCTGTCGTAGCGCATGTGGAATCAGATTATATCAAAAAGGGTCAATCAGAGCTAATGAAACAGGATTTTATTGAGCTCATCAACACCCTGAAAGGCTCTGGCCCTGTGCCATCACTGGGTCGCAGCTGCTAAAAGTTCAGCAGGCTCATAGGACTTCATATCTGGTTTAAAGACAGCTGACTCTCATAACTTGTATTGACTATTCAGACAATTTTTGTAAATAATGCTCTAAATGATGCTCTAAAGAGATGATGCACTCCACCCAAGCCATCTAGGATCCTGGTCCCTCTCGACACATTTCAAGGCTGCGTTAAGATTTTTACTGTCCAAGACAGTCCAAGCACCGCTCAGGTAATGCCTCCCATCCTTTCTAAGCATTACTGTCGTACTGTTGTCTATACTGCCAGGGGTCAGTTGTAATCTTGTACTCATCTCTTAGATCTGCTATTTTTAGCTCAAAAGAGAAGCCCACTGTGGTCTGTTCACCCAGTGTTATTAGTTTAAATGTACAATGTAATACCCACTCGGTTTCAAATCACATAGAGGACTTGAGTTGATGCACGATAGCAACCAAAGCCCATGCAAGTCAGTTAATAACATTCCATCATTGGTTACTCTGGGAGTTCCTAATATTGACATTGGTTGCAGTCTTTCCTCTATTACTAATAGAGTAGACCAAATGGGGGAGTTCTATGCAACCTTATAGCCATATCAACTATATCAATATCAGCCATCAGAAAGAGCCTGCAACTGCCTATTGAACGTAGTTTGTTTGAGTTGGAGACTCCCATGTGATTTTAAAATCCATAAAGGACTTGGATTGATCCATCTGAACATTAGGAGCTTACTTCCTAAACTGGATCACATCGAGATATAGGCTATGCAGACAAATCTGGACATTCTGGGACTCTGTTATTAATATTTAGGGTTATAATGTGTTCAGAACCGATAGACAGGGTAGAGGTGGTGGCCATTCTTATTAAAAATCCTTTCGCTGTCTCTTTAACTAAATCAATTTCCCTTATCAAAAACTTTGAGCTATCTTTCAACCTTTGTTTGGGGAGAAATGTATCCATAACTGTCATAGGGGTCTACCGTCCTCCCTCTGCTAACCTTTGTGTACTCGAGGAGTTAACTAGTTTGTTGTTTTCTTATACTAAATCAGAAGTTATTATCCTGGGTGACCTAAATTATGATTGAGAAATGCAGGCTTCAGACATTCTAAAAGACATGTGTAATGATTTAAACTTAACCCAGGTGGTGACTAAGCCTACATGGCCCAACTCTAAAGAGCCTTAAAAGTAAACTCTGATTGATCTTATTTCAACGAATACACCAGAGGAAAATACTGGTGACTTCACCCATGACTTCACCCACTTCACCCTGATGTAGCTTTCAGCCTTTTTACAGATGTCTTCAATACTATTGTGGATAATCATGGTCCTTTAAAAAATGAAGGGTTAAAAGGTAGATCGAATGCCTGGTACACTCCGGAATTATTATGTCACCGCTCTTTTGGATTGTAATTGAAACCTGGCTAAATTCTGGAAAAATGTCAAATCCCTGAAGGGTTCTACTTCTTTCTGCCACAACAAATTAATTCAGACATGGGCCTCGTTCCGGGAAAAAAATGGCATCAGTGATGCATTTAATCACCATTTCATTTCAGCAGGCTACCTCTTTGAAATAATATAAGCCTATTCACAATGATATTGTGTCACGTTCTGACCTTAGATCTTTTGTTATGTCGTTGTTTTAGTATGGTCAGGGTGTGAGTTGGGTGGGTTGTCTATGTTCCTTTTTCTATATGGTGTTTTTGTGTTTGGCCTGGTATGGTTCTCAGAGGCAGGTGTCGCTAGTTGTCTCTGATTGAGAATTATACTTAGGTAACCTTTTCCCACCTGTGTGGTGTAGGTGATTATTGTCTGTTCAGTGTTTTTCCAGCACCATACAGGACTGTTCGTTGGCGTTTTATTTGTTTTGTTCAGTGTTCATTACGTTCTTAAAAATATGAACACTTACCACGCTGCGCATTGGTCCTCCTCTTCTTCCATCACAGACGAGAGTTATATATTGGGCTGGATGCTGATAGGGGAAACTTGCTGAATGATCAAATAAATGATAGTAACCTTAAAGAAAATCTTGGACTAACATAAAAATAAGTCCTGGATTCATTGCTAGCAATAGACAACAAGAAATCCACAGCGGCCGACCAAGTGTGCAGCACCCATCATTGTTGGCTCAATAACCCACATTTTTTATTTAACATTGTTATCAGGGAATATTCCAAAAGTATTGAAATTAGCTCGTGTTGCCACTCCATAAGGGCGGGGATAGTAGTGATCTTAAAGGAAATCTTAACCCATTTTTTACGTGATATTGTTTTTGTGCATCTCTGATTGATATTCTATCGATTCCATAGGTCATTTCATGTTTTCATGTGAGATATTGGCATTCAAGCAGGCAGAAATCCATCCGGTATGACGTAGCACTGTGATAAAGTGAGAACTCGGGAGAATGTCTTCTCTCGAATGAGCCATTGATCATATTTTTGCGATATTCCGACCTTGAAAAGTGTGTTATTTAACGGAGGGTCTGGCACATTTTTCCCGTCTGCCTCTTTAGTCAAGGGTATATTGCATGGTGCCGTTGCCAGAGATATTATAGAAAGGAGAAACCTGTAAAATCACCTAAACAAACTACACTAACTAGCTACTTCTTTGGTATTATTGTGTATAGCTACGTTTGCTTGCTACCTTGCTATCTAGCTAGCCAGCTGGCCCATAGAGACAGCATTGCATTGTGGATTTTGTAGTCGACTTAACCTGCAACAGATTTCCACAACAAATTTCCATGTTGCTACAAGACTTATTATAACGCCAAAATTAAACATTTGTTCACAAAAAATATTGTTCTCACATCTTAATGTTATTTAACACTGTAACATAAAGGAATGACAACAAGGTTGATGAAATCCGAGCAAGGGTAGCATTCCAGAGGGACATCAGAGACTGTAACGTTCTTTGCTTCACGGAAACATGGCTCACTGGAGAGACGCTATCGGAGTCGGTGCAGCCAGTGGGTTTCTCCACGCATCGCGCCGACAGAAACAAACATCTTTCTGGTAAGAAGAGGGGCGGGGGCGTATGCCTTATGGCTAACGAGATGTGGTGTGATCACAGAAAAATACAGGAACTCAAATCCTTCTGTTCACCTGATTTAGAATTCCTCACAATCAAATGTCGACCGCATTATCTACCAAGAGAATTCTTGTCGATTATAATCACAGCCGTATATATTCCCCCCCAAGCAGACACATCAATGGCTCCGAACGAACTTTATTTGACTCTTTGCAAACTGGAATCCATACATCCTGAGGCTGCATTCATTGTAGCTGGGGATTTTAACAAGGCTAATCTGAAAACAAGACTCCCTAAATTGTATCAGCATATCAATTGCGCAACCAGGGCTGGCAAAACCTTGGATCATTGTTATTCTAACTTCCGCGACGCATATAAGGCCCTGCCCCACCCTCCTTTCGGAAAAGCTGACCACGACACCATTTTGCTGATCCCTGCCTACAGACAGAAACTGAAACAAGAAGCTCCCACGCTGAGGTCTGTCCAACGCTGGTCCGACCAAGTAGATTCCACACTCCAAGACTGCTTCCATCACGTGGACTGGGATATGTTTCGTATTGCGTCAGACAACAACATTGACGAATACGCTGATTCGGTGTGCGAGTTCATTAGAACGTGCGTTGAAGATGTCGTTCCCATAGCAACGATTAAAACATTCCCAAACCAGAAACCGTGGATTGATGGCAGCATTCGCGTGAAACTGAAAGTGCGAACCACTGCTTTTAATCAGGGCAAGGTGACTGGTAACATGACCGAATACAAACAGTGCAGCTATTCCCTCCGCAAGGCTATGAAACATGCTAAGCGTCAATATAGAGACAAAGTAGAATCTCAATTCAACAGCTCAGACACAAGAGGTATGTGGCAGGGTCTACAGTCAATCACGGACTACAAAAAGAAAACCAGCCCAGTCACGGACCAGGATGTCTTGCTCCCAGGCAGACTAAATAACTTTTTTGCCCGCTTTGAGGACAATACAGTGCCACTGACACGACCTGCAACGAAAACATGCGGACTCTCCTTCACTGCAGCCGAGGTGAGTAAAACATTTAAACGTGTTAACCCTCGCAAGGCTGCAGGCCCAGACGGCATCCCCAGCCGCGCCCTCTGAGCATGCGCAGACCAGCTGGCTGGTGTGTTTACGGACATATTCAATCAATCCCTATACCAGTCTGCTGTTCCCACATGCTTCAAGAGGGCCACCATTGTTCCTGTTCCCAAGAAAACTACGGTAACTGAGCTAAACGACTACCGCCCCGTAGCACTCACTTCCGTCATCATGAAGTGCTTTGAGAGACTAGTCAAGGAACATATCACCTCCACCCTACCTGACACCCTAGACCCACTCCAATTTGCTTACCGCCCAAATAGGTCCACAGACGATGCAATCTCAACCACACTGCACACTGCCCTAACCCATCTGGATAAGAGGAATACCTATGTGAGAATGCTGTTCATCGACTACAGCTCGGCATTTAACACCATAGTACCCTCCAAGCTCGTCATCAAGCTCGAGACCCTGGGTCTCGACCCCGCCCTGTGCAACTGGGTACTGGACTTCCTGACGGGCCGCCCCCAGGTGGTGAGGGTAGGCAACAACATCTCCACCCCGCTGATCCTCAACACTGGGGCCCCACAAGGGTGCGTTCTGAGCCCTCTCCTGTACTCCCTGTTAACCCACGACTGCGTGGCCACGCACGCCTCCAACTCAATCATCAAGTTTGCGGACGACACAACAGTGGTAGGTTTGATTACCAACAACGACGAGACAGCCTACAGCGAGGAGGTGAGGGCCCTCGGAGTGTGGTGTCAGGAAAATAACCTCACACTCAACGTCAACAAAACTAGGGAGATGATTGTGGACTTCAGGAAACAGCAGAGGGAACACCTCCCTATCCACATCGATGGAACAGTAGTGGAGAGGGTGGTAAGTTTTAAGTTCCTCGTCATACACATCACAGACAAACTGAATTGGTCCACTCACACAGACAGCATCGTGAAGAAGGTGCAGCAGCGTCTCTTCAACCTCAGGAGGCTGAAGAAATTCGGCTTGTCACCAAAAGCACTCACAAACTTCTACAGATGCACAATCGAGAGCATCCTGGCGGGCTGTATCACCGCCTGGTACGGCAACTGCTCCGCCCACAACCGTAAGGCTCTCCAGAAGGTAGTGAGGTCTGCACAATGCATCACCGGGGGCAAACTACCTGCCCTCCAGGACACCTACACCACCCGATGTTACAGGAAGGCCATAAAGATCATCAAGGACAACAACCACTTGAGCCACTGCCTGTTCACCCCGCTATCATCCAGAAGGCGAGGTCAGTACAGGTGCATCAAAGCTGGGACCGAGAGACTGAAAAACAGCTTCTATCTCAAGGCCATCAGACTGTTAAACAGCAACCACTAACATTGAGTGGCTTCTTCCACTTTTCAACTCCAGCCACTTTAATATTGGGAATTGATGGGAAATGATGTAAAATATATCACTAGCCACTTTAAACAATGCTACCTAATATAATGTTTACATACCCTACATTATTCATCTCATATGTATACGTATATACTGTACTCTATATCATCTACTGCATCCTTATGTAATACATGTATCACTAGCCACTTTAACTATGCCACTTTGTTTACATACTCATCTCATATGTATATACTCTACTCAAGACCATCTACTGTATCTTGACAATGCTGCTCTGTACCATCACTCATTCATATATCTTTATGTACATATTCTTTATCCCCTTACACTTGTGTATAAGACAGTAGTTTTGGAATTGTTAGTTAGATTACTTGTTGGTTATTACTGCATTGTCGGAACTTGAAGCACAAGCATTTCGCTACACTCGCATTAACATCTGCTAACCATGTGTATGTGACAAATACAATTTGATTTGATTTGAATGAGTGAGTTTGGCTGGATTTTTCCTTTAATAATTATCAACCCATTTCCTTGTAAAATGTACAGCTTTGATATTTTTTATCTGAGAAATGTATTTTGAATGTAAACCAGTCAGGTTTTAGGCCTGGGCATAGCACTATTACAGCAACCACTTTAGTTGTTAATGATCTTGTCAATTCCTTAGACACTAAAATGATTTTTTTTTATTTTACTAGGCAAGTCAGTTAAGAACAAATTCTTATTTTCAATGACGGCCTAGGAACATTGGGTTAGCTGCCTGTTCAGGGGCAGAACGACAGATTTGTACCTTGTCAGCTCGGGGATTTGAAGTTGCAACCTTCCGGTTACTAGTCCAATGCTCTAACCACTAGGCTACCCTGCCACCCCAAATGTGCTGCTTTGTTTGAGAACCTGTCAAAAGCTTTTGATACTGTTGATCATGATACTTTATTGAATAAGTTGTCCTCGATATGCCTGAGCTCTGATGCCTGTTCGTGGTTTCATGATTATCTTAGTGACATAACTCAGGTCATCGTGATTGATGAGGTTAAGTCCAAATTTCTTGAAATACAGTGCCTTCAGACAGTATTCAGACCTCTTGACTTTTTCCACATTTTGTTACATTACAACCTTCTACTAAAATTGATTAAATTGTTTTCCCCCCCTCACCAGTCTACATACACAACCCCATAATGATAAAGCAAAAAACTGCTAATGTATTTAAAAAAAACAGAAATATCACATTTAGATAAGTATTCAGATCCTTTACTCAGTACTTTGTTGAAGCACCTTTGGCAGCGACTACAGCATCGAGTCTTCTTGGATTTGACGCTACAAGCTTGGCACACTTGTATTTGGGGAGTTTCTCCCATTCTTCTCTGCAGATCCTCTCAAGCGCTGTCAGGTTGGATGGGGAGCATTGCTGCACAGCTATTTTCAGGTTTCTCCAGAGATGTTTGATCGGGTTCAAGTCTGGGCTCTGGCTGGGCCACTCAAGGACATTCAGAGACTTGTCCTGAATCCACTCATGGATTGTCTTGGCTGTGTGCTAAGGGTCGTTGTCCTGTTGGAAGGTGAACCTTCGCCCCAGTCTGAGGTCCTGAGCGCTCTGCAGCAGGTTTTCATCAAAGATCTCTCTATACTTTGCTCCGATCATCTTTGCCTCAATCCTGATCCTCTTACAATGGGGATGAGGAAGTGATTTTCTGTTTGGAGTATATTTCTCAAAAACGTGTAAAATCACAAAAAAAGGTGTCTGCATCCTTCTTCAACATGTCATTTACAACAAATTGAGATTTGGTTGTAAAAATAAAACTTCTCCTTTAAGAGAGACCGATCAGAGCTGAGCGGTACTCACAGCAGCTGCAGCTCCTAGAGGACATAGTGTCCTCCAATGTCCTTTCAGACTAGCCAGCAGGGTTGGCTTAATTCATAATTTTCAAATTGATTTTCAAAACTCATGAGTTGAAATTTGAATTGATTTGACCACATCACACGGGATGTAGAAATTGAATTTAAGTTTGAGTGACAGGAAGTAGAATTTAATTTGGTGCAATTCAATGAAATTCCACACAGTCATAGGCCTTTTCTCAATTGGATTTGCTCAACTTCTGCATCCTCTCTCCTCTGTTCCCTCTGGCCTTTTGAAAAAGGTTACGTCCCCTTCGTGTGTTTCTGGGGGCTGCATGCTATCAGATAATAGCTTCTCATGCTTTCGCCGAAAAGCATTTTACAAATCTGACATGTTGGCTAGATTCACAACGAGTGTGGCTTTAATTGAGTACCTTGCATGTGAGTTTTAATGAAAGTTTGATTTGTATCGAGTACAATTAGTTGGCGCTCTGGAATTTTCGCTGATTTGGTTCCTGTACAGGTACAGCAGCCGTAAAAGGATAACATAACTTATGTAGCAGGCAAAACCCCGAGGACTAACCGTTCAGGGGGGGGGGTCTGTCTGTTCAGTGAGCTCTCATTGGGAAACAATATTTCTTAGGAACTTGTTTTCAGTTCCTACCGCTTCCACTGGATGTCACGAGTCTTTGGAATTTGGTTGAGGTTATTCCTTTGTGCAAGGAAGAAGTACAGCCATCTAGGAACTGTGTAACACTGTTGAGAGTTGCGCAAGTCTTGAAAAGTTAGTCTTGCTTGGTTAGTTGTCTTCCTGTATTGAACACATATAGACCCGTCTTCAATTTGATCGATTATTAACGTTTAAAAATACCTAAGGTTGTATTACAAAAGTAGTTTGAAATGTTTTGGCAAAGTTTACAGGCAACTTTTGAAATATTTTGTAGTGACGTTGCGTGATTTGGAAGCTGTTTTTTTCTGGATCAAACGCGCCAAATAAATGGACATTTTGGATATATATTGTAACGGTTTTGACTTGAGGTTATTATTTATAGGGGTGCCAGGTAGGTTGTGCCTACCAGAGAAAACATTGGTTTCTCCTTTTGGTTTGAGAGGGAATGAGTCCCATCTGGTCCGTCAAGTCTACACCAATACAAAGGACTTATGTAAAAGTCAGGATGGAAATAAACTTTTCATAAACCCTTAAAACATTAAAAAGAACTTCAAAAACAACTATATTCTTTTGCGTGGGTTGTATTAGCAACAATGATTACACACACACATATATAATAATATCACAATGAGTTCTGGTTCTTCTAGAAATGTCCTGTACCTTGGGCCTAAAAAGAGTCCAGCCCGGTAAAGGAATTCAGGGAACTCCCGTGACCTTAGTCACGCAATGTTTGTCCGCTCATTCAAGTGGAGCGTAAACCCAGTATTAATCATACAATCAATATAACAATTATTTTACCACAGAATTTTAAAGCGTATCAACTCTTACTAAGTCCTCAACTACCGTATACAAAAAGGTGGTAGTCAGTCGGTCAGTCAGACAATCCAATCCGCCAATAGATCTCCAGTGGAGAAAGGCCACGAAGAACAGAGAGGTGTAGTCCACGGATGCAAAGAGTGGATCCGATCCTGGATAACTCTATTAGGCTACAAAACACAAGGAATAGAGAAGCTTCGGACTGAGGGTTGAACACATCCTCATTCACGTCTCCATCACAATCCCACTTTTGCGCAGCTGATGCTGGCTATTTAATTGGGAATTAAAGGGAAAGTGTCCTATTGGAAGGAGAAGCACTGAGACGGTTCAGAAAAATTCAGGGCCGTCACAATATGGACGGAATTAATCGAACAGAAGGAAAAATTGTGATGTTTATGGGACATATTGGAGTGCCAACAAAAGAAGTTCGTCAAAGGTAAGGCATGTTTTATATTTCATTTCTGCGTTTTGTGTAGTGCCTGCAGGGTTGAAATATGCTACCCTCTTTGTTTACTGGTGTGCTATCATCAGATAATAGCTTCTTATGTTTTCGCCGAAAAGCCTTTTTAAAATCTGACATGTTGGCTGGATTCACAACGAGTGTAGATTTAATTTAGTATCTTACATGTGTGATTTTAATGAAAGTTTGATTTTTAAATCATTTTATTTTAATTTGCCGAGCTGCATTTTCCCTGGCTCTTGGCCAAGTGGGACGCAAGCGTCCCCTATACCATAACAAATGTGGTTTCTACAGACAATTGAGATGTACAAACTATGGCATAAGTGGATGACAAGTAGATGAGGCAATCCGTAATTCCGATTAAGACATTAACGAGCGAGCAAGGATGGACATCGTCAATATAACTAAATGTACAGCAACAGAATTCAGAACTTGGGCCGTTCTTACAGTGTTCTCCCTGTACACCAAGTCAGAATCATAGGGTAAATAAAAGGGGCATTATAAGCAGACAAAGAAAGCTCTTACACTATTCAATGACTACATTTCTCGAAAACACCACCAATTCAGAACATTAGGCGAAATTAAGAGGTGAAAATAGACCAAATTATTAGGGTGAGACAAATGGGCTACTAACAGCTTACTACACAACAAACACTTAGTATGACTTTCTTAGCTACAGTAAACATATCTTCCTGGCATATTACATAATTTATGCAGCAGCATACAAGACATTTTTGGACTCACCTTGTTGTGCTGTGCTCACTTGAACAGGAAGGTAGCGTGGCGGTCCTACTTGGGCAAATTTCGTCGTCAAACTTTGTCATCAAAGTCTTGCTTTCTCTGGATTTATGGTGCTTTCAAGACAACTGGGAACTAAAAAAAAAGGTTGAATCATAATGACGTCAGTGATCTTCAGGACGTAGCTCTAGTAAGAGGCCGGAGTTCTCAATTTACAATTCTGAGTTGGATGACATTTCTAAACGTATTTTCCCAGTTGTAGCTCATATTTTCCCAAGGTCCCAGTTGTCTTAACTCTTGAAACTCTGGGGGCGCAATTTCATTTTTGGATGAAAAACGTTCCCGTTTTAAACAAGATATTTTGTCACAAAAAGATGCTCGACTATGCATATAATTGATAGCTTTGGAAAGAAAACACTCTGAATTTTCCAGAACTGCAAAGATATTGTCTGTGGGTGCCCTAGAACAGGAGCTACAGGCAAAACCAAGATGAAACGGCAACCAGGAAATGAGCAGGATTTTTGAGGCTCTGTTTTCCATTGTCTCCTTATATGGCTGTGAATGCGAGAGGAATGAGCCTGCCCTATCTATAGTTTCCCCAAGGTGTCTGCAGCATTGTGACGTATTTGTAGGCATATCATTGGAAGATCGACCATAAGAGACTACATTTTCCAGGTGTCCGCCCGGTGTCCTCCGTCGAAATTGGTGCGTCATTTTCAGCTGCTGGTATTTTTCCATGGGATTCTGAGGGGAAAGCAGGCTTCCACGAACGGCATATCAATGAAGAGATATGTGAAAAAACACCTTGAGGATTGATTCTAAACAACGTTTGCCATTTTTCGGTCGATATTATGGAGTTAATTCGGAAAAAGTTTGACGTTGTTGGTGACTGAATTTTTGGTTCGTTTCGGTAGCCAAATGTGCTGTACAAAACGGAGCGATTTCTCCTACACAAAGATTCTTTCAGGAAAAACTGAACATTTGCTATGTAACTGAGAGTCTCCTCATTGAAAACATCCGAAGCTCTTCAAAGGTAAATGATTTTATTTATTTGGTTATCTGTTTTTTGTGAAAATGCTGCGTGCTAAATGCTACGCAAAATGCTAATCTAGCTTGCAATACTCTTACACAAATGCTTGATTTGCTATGGTTCAAAAGCATATTTTGAAAATCTGAGATGACAGTGTTGTTAAGAAAGGGCTAAGCTTGAGAGCAGGCATATTATTTTCATTTCATTTGCGATTTTCAGAAATCGTTAACGCTGCGTTATGCTAATGAGCCTGAGGCTGTATTCACGATCCCGGATCAGGGATGGGTAGTATCAAGAGGTTTAAACTCACAGTTAGCCACTGATTCCTTCCAAACCACTCATTGTTGAATTTGTGATTTCCAACTTGTTGTGTAATGTTTATATCCAATGGCCAATGATCACCGATATGTTTTATCTGTAATTTCTCTTCATTATTTATCTTCATATGACAAGGATTAAAAAGGATTTTCCAGTAGATTGTCAACTTCATTCATGATGATGACTGCTAGCTAAGATTTTGAAAGTATGATGTTGACAGTCCAATCAAAGCTACTGTAGATATAACGTGATTTGTCATAATTTTATTTGTGGCCAATGACCTTGAGCCTTGGATGGGCACTTCTAATGTAACTCTATGGCAGCACCCAAGGTAGCAAATATTTTCAAAGTCTACCCTTAGGTGACGTAGTGTCCCCATGAGTGACAGATCACTGAGCCAATCATGGCTCAACGCTCCGTGTTTTCTGCCCGCTTGCCCCACCACCACAGAAAGCACTGAGCTAGGCTGAAACACCTGCATTTTGGAGCTCTCTCACTCAGGAAAACAAAAAAAGAAAACAAAGAATATATACATTTTCCCTGGAAATAATGTTCATATACTCTTTAACCCTTAGTACTTAGAATAGCCAATTATATTTCCACCAACCATTTAATTTGTTTGCCTTATTTATCAAGCCCTCAGGGTTAACTTGAGGGTTAAACTAATGTAAGTGAAATGTAGTAATGTCCCCATATTGAACAACACGTAAGTGATTAATGAAATATTTTTGTTTTCCTTGATCATACATTTTTGTAGTTTTTCCTGATAATCAATTGTAGACTACACATCATTTAGAATTTCACTGAATTAATTTATATTTCCTTACACTTCTAATTCTGTATGCTGTTTACTATATCAAATTCAAACGTAATTAAAATTCAAGAACTAAATTGGAGTTTACGAGGCACCCTCAATTCAATTATGAAATGAGCCCAACACTGTGAGCTGCCAGTCCTGGATACTTGCTGCATTAGATAGTGCACCTCCAAATACTGTGTTGATCAAGGGCAAAGGGACGTGAAAGTAGGTACACCTGACACAACAGTTTACAGTGAGCGGCTGACTATTTTCTTTATGATATGTCCAAACTCTGTCTAGGCCCAAAAACATAGACTCCTTATTCAATCTTGGAATGCACATAAGTGCTTTTTAGGCACAAGTATATGCTGCCATGCCAAAGCCCCCGACGTCCACGGCCGGGCGCCAAAATACATAGATGGCTACCACCCAACAGCATCCCTCAAGCTCCTTTAAGTAACTGACGAATGAATTGACTGGCCTGTCATTCATCGTGACAAATTGGATTGACCTGAAAGACCTTCAATTGTGAAGGTCAGGTCAGCCTGGAGAAAGTGAGGGGTTGACTTGATGATAAGTCAAGACACACGAACACGCCAACACACACTCCAGGCAGAGGTGTCCCTATAGACCTTCCTCAGGTTGTATGATAGCCCTCTACCTGTGTGCAGGGGAACAGGATAATAATGATGGCGAATGGCCTCATCAGACCTGGACAAATGGGAGGCTTCAGGGTTCCAGAGTGCTAATTAATCACATGCAGGATAACAAATGACACCATTTAGTGGTAGGCCTTAAAGGGACAATCTACAGTAGCGACATCCATTTTTTTGGACTTAAACATGTATTATATGTAACCATTGATTCTTGAAGAATATAACTTAGAAATGCCTCATGAGCGCTGAAACCACTGCAGGGAAATAGACTGGGTGATCATTTCTCAATTACATGACTCATGAATCGATTCAGTGGGATAGTTTCTGTTTCTGTCATTCCATTCCAACAAAGGATCCTAATAGCAGGTGTTTGGGAGATGCGTGTTTAGATCAAATCAACCGCTCTCAATCTGCATTTATTTGTGAAGAAGGAAAAGATGGGTATTCTAATTTTAATCTGTATAGAAATGGAATAGTTTGAGAGGGCGGATGTGCACACTGTGAGTAGTTTTGTGTATTCAGTGTGTGTGTGTGTGTGTGTGTGTGTGTCTGCTGGTGATACCCTGGCATTGAGCAGAATCTCTATATCCTATGACTCATGACGGATGATTCATGAGGATAGTGTTGATAATGACATTGCATCAGGTTTCGATGATCGATTACGAAAAGAAAAAGCATATATTCGTAAGTGCACTTCTCCATATTTACTCCAGCTTCACTTTTTCACAATAGATCTATGACCATCAGGGTAACAAATCATCAAGGCCTGTTTTGTCAGAACCTTCTCATAGGGTTTTCAATTATTAACACTAAGATGCATCTCAATTAGTGGTATCGCCAGAGACGAACCTCTCACACAAGACAAAGGGAAAGGAGGTGGTGGAGTTATTGACTCACTCCCCACAGCAGCTTGATTAGATAGTTGGAGGGGGAGACAGGCAAGTGGGAGTGAGAATGGTGGAAGTGGGGAGCAGTATCCATGTAACTCAATTGGTTAGACAGTTGGAGGGGGAGACATGCAAGTGGGAATGAGAATGGTGGAAGTGGGGAGCAGTATCCATGTAACTCAAGCCGGGAGCATTACCACTAGTCCACAGGTTAGGACTTGTAGAAAAGGAAGTGGTGGAGCTGTGGTGTTATTGACTCACGAGCTCGCCACAGTAGCTTCTGCAATTTGACGAAAGTGACCAAGTGATTTGAAATCCTCAATAGGTTTTAATATTTCATGCTGAAGGTACTTCCCGTTGGGCTGTTAGGTAATGGTCGACAGCACATGATGACTGATGAAACCTCATGATGTCTAGATACTTGGTCTGCACAAAGATTGTAGATGATGTCCTTAAGCGAGATAAGATTGCATTTGACAGATGATTTTAGAATACGAAGCCTGTTTTCCATTGCTCCTGGCCAAGACAGTGGTTCTAAGTAAAATGATCTGTTTTGACATCAGAAGTCTTATTGCGTCTGGATTACAATTTGATGTTTGCTTGCTGTTGAGGCCCAAGGTTGTAAACTAAAAACAGAAGTTCCACAGAGACTGGAGCCCTCTCTACTGTTTTTATGGTCTCAGTTTGAATTATTGAATTAATTACAGGCTACAGCACTGTGAAAGTACAGCATGGCTCTGAACAATGCTGTGCTCTGAGCTCTGAGAGAGAGCCGCAGCCTGCTTTACACCGAGGCAGACAAGAGCTTTAGACAAGAGCTTTAGACAAGAGCTTTAGACAAGAGCTTTAGAAGCTACAGACACGCCCAGGCTTTGTTTAGAGGAAAGATACAGTCAGAGTGTCAAATGTGATTGCAAAGACTCAATCCTGCACCCCCCCCAAATGGCAACAGCACTGAATGCATAATCACATTTGAGCCTTTCTACCACCTCAACTGAAACTCATTCCATGTTGAAAGTCTTTCAAGGTTGGCTCTGTCTTTGTTCAGATTGCTATCGAATGGAACATAGTAACCCACAGCTGTTCTCTCATGCTTATTTCCAACACCGCTGGACTGCTTTCACCAGGGAGGTGTTCATATTGCGGAGTGTGTGTCTGTTCTCTAAATCTCTCCCAGACATTTTGTTGCATATCCTAATAAAAACATTTCTAAGCCTGTTGCATCATGTGGATGTCTGTTGTTTGATGCTCTTGGAGAGCTCTCTCATTTTCTCTCACCCTGGTTTGTTTTTGTGTGTGTTTTTCCTTTTACTCTCTGACGAGAGCTAGATTTTGCAGCGGCTCAAGTCAGCCAAACTCAGCTCTGCTCAGCGCAGCACAGCCTCAAACTGGCACTGTGTATCCTTCTGGTTCCCTGTGCAATGGAATGTGGCACTGACCAGACATTGTTTCTCCAAATGTACTGTTTCATTGTCTTTCTCCCCACAGCTCTGTCACGGCCCACTGTTTCCCTGACTTGGCTTGGCTTCAGCAACACCTAGAGCACAGACACATTATCTCGCTCAGCAAGTCTCTCTACCGCGGAAACTCATTTGTTAAAGGAAGATAAATGGCACACATTTGTCAACACTTTCTCATCCCACAGTATTATGGCGCCTGAGAGGGATGGTTCTGTGAGTAAAGGAAGCTTCTGTCTTCCCAATAAAAAGTTTAGTGTTCTGTATCTATAGTCTGCATACTTATTTCATGACAGGAGGAGACATATGTGTTCATATTTCAGACTGTAAGTCAGGTAAAACAGAAGAAGGTAAATTAAACATCCTTTAAACTCACAACCGTGGATTTGTGAACGTTGGTTTACTGGGAGCATGGCAACATATTTACCTTTGTAGTCTACCCTAAAATAATAGTTAATTACTTGTATGTTACAGTCACGTACCATACAAGACCTTCCACTTTTTGTGAACTTTCAGCGTTCTCCCTATGAGTTTGAGTTAGTAAATAATTCCTCTGTAATAATTGTGATTCAGTGAGCCGTGCCTCAGAATGCCTTGTTCAAACAGGCGCTCTCTAAAGACCAACCGATTCAAACTGGCCCAAATTAGATGGGAGCCAGATGAACGCTCGTCAGGCAGTGAAATCCAAGCGCTGTGTCTATGAGTAAGAAATAGCATAACCATCCTCCACTCTGCCACTCCTTCTGTGAGAGCTGCTATTATTACTGCGATTATTTAACTGATCAAGTGAATGCAAGCTTTGCTTTGGCTAACCCCTTAGCTCTTAATGGGGTTGAGGCTGTTCGTTTTAGATGTAAGTTGCCTGCTGTGGTTAGTTGAGATTTCCCTCCACGTTCAAAGCGTGCTGCTCTCTGCTGATTCCTCTCATGGCTGGTGGGCGTGGGCGGCTGGCTTCTGCTGATGGATGACTGGCGCTCCCTCGCTGTGCTGCTCCAGCCTGCTTTGCTCTACTCTGGGACATCATGGGGCAGAACCTGCCCTAAGGCCTGGCGGCTGTATGCGCTGTCTGTGGTGCTATCTCTAACCTTCCACAGTACTGAGGGAGTCATCAAAGTAGTCCTCGTTAGGAGGTGGCTGCAGAGTGGGTCATGTACAAAGACGATGATACAGAACCGAACAGCCCAAACCCCTCTTTCCAGTCTTCTGACCTGTGTGTGGCGGAGCACATTGAAGGACTTTTGGTTGTGGTCCAGGCTGTCCTCTGTCTCACTGTATCAGAGGGGTGTCAGGTGACCATGTGCAGGTTTTGGTTACTCCTCTCATCCTGATAGCTGGTGTAATGAGATCATTAGATCCAGGTAATAGGTTGTTGGACTAGTCAAGCGAGAGAAAAGCCAGGCGGATCGGTTGCACTGCCCTTCAACCCCGCCCTTCCATTGCTGCCTCGGCAGAATCACCAATGAGCCTCACTCCGGACGGGGGATCCCAATAAGGACGCGTCCCAAATGGTAGCCTATTCACTATATCGCCTAACACACTATGTTGGACCAGGGCCCATATGGTTCTGGTCAAAACTAGTGCACTATATAGGGAATCAGCTGGCCTATGCTGGAGATGAGTTTGTTTAATCTAACATCATAGAAGGGCATTGATCTTGAAGGACAAATATGCTCCTTTACTCAATATAGTGTCCATCAATGGGAATATACACCGTACAGCAATTTTTCTATTCACAACTCAGCCTTTGCAAACGCTGCCTGTGCAAGCTCTAGAAAAGATGAAAGAGAGCGAGAGAGAGTGATGAGAGAGAGAAATGGAGCGAAAGAGCAAGAGAGAGCAAGAGAGGAATTGAGAGATGGAGACCAAAAACACGTTGATTCCACAAGTTTTTTTTTCTGTAAGGGGAGAAAAAGAGCAAGAGAGCGAGAGAGAGATTTTTTTGGGACCGATGAAGCCCTTGGTAGCACCTCCAAATATCCTTCTATTAAAAGTGGCAAAAAAAAAAGTTGTACGCCTGTTGACGTGACACCTTTAATAGTCCCCCAGCCAGCTGGCTGTGGGCACATCAGGCCCGAGTCCATCTGTTGGCCATCTCTTATTGCTGGAATATAACGATTCCATTTCCTAATGAGTTTGTAGCGTGAGACGAGGGCCTAGCGCGGTGCTGTACCACTGAAAGGATGGAAAATGATAACGTGCGGCCCATGCTAATACTACGCCCAGGGAGGGTGGAGGTGATTTGGCCTCTAGCTACACCAGGAGTGACAGTCGGCCAGGAGGTAGAATGACTGGGAAATCTAGAGGTGAAAGAAACACTTGAAAAATAAAAGGAGAGCCGCACACTCTAGGAGCTCAGATGCAATCATTTAATAATCTAATAACCAACGTTTCGACGGACAAGCTGTCTTCATCAGGGAGGACAGATTGTTTGTCGAAACGTTGGCTATTATTAATTGCATGTGAGCTCCTAGAGTGTGTGGCTCTCCTTTTCTTTTTCTAGAGTGACTGGGCAGACACAGGACAACAACAGTAAAGGAGAGGGAGACAACATGAGTCTGAACTTCTCTGGTCCCAGATCTGTATGTGCTTTATTCATGGCAACTTATCTGGGACCAGACTAAGTCTGAACACCAGCACATTCTATCAACACGAATAAGCTTTCCACCCCGTTGTCTTCTACTAATAAAAGTCCATGAACGAGGAGTGGGGCCAAGGTAATTACCTGGGTAATTCTTATCAGACAGCGGTCGGGGCTCTCATCCTAGAATTACGCAGGCAGAGTGCATGTGATTGAGCTGAATAGAAAATGCCAAACAATAAACTGTGTTTTTTTTTAGAGAACGGGTGATAAAGACCCAATTTTTCCATATCTCAGCCATGGTCATTGTCTGGGTGACAGCAGGGGTAGGTTGTGGATGGCTCCGGCTCTCACAGTCGCACCTATAACCATCAGCAGGCAGTTGAGTGGCGCAGCAGCTCCTGTCTGGTGTTCCACAATGGCTGCCATGGGTTTTAAATATAAAACACCTCTCCGTGCAACCGTTGAGGGAAATGTCAACTAATTAAGTTTAACACATTTGACCTTTTTAACCCGGGCCCTGGGCTGGGTACACTGACGCATCAGGTTACACAGACACCCCCGCCCCACCTGCTGCAGCAGGCACCCTTTTAATATGCTAATCAACCCTGTCCGCTGATGTGGCTGTCAGGACTAATGAGGCTGGGAAGCTGTGCTCCAAAGGCTCATGGTTAGTGGACATGATCTCCCGACAATTTTTTTTATTTTACCTTTATTTTACTAGGCAAGTCAGTTAAGAACAAATTCTTATTTTCAATGACGGCCTAGGAACAGTGGGTTAACTGCCTGTTCAGTGGCAGAACGACAGATTGTGTACCTTGTCAGCTCGGAGATTTGAAATTGCAACCTTTCGGTTACTAGTCCAGTGCTCTAACCACTAGGCTACCGTGCCGCTGCTACTAGCCCACTGAGTGATTGATCCAGTGTTATGATCCAGAACTCTACAGTATGTTGTCAGCTATCTCCAAAGCCCTGATTGGCACATAGCCAGATGTGATGATGTGTCATGTACTGTATCTTACATGAGATCTTTTTATTCTGTCACTGAGGTGATTATTCAGCGTTCCATCATAGTCCTTTAAGGGACATTTAGAAAATGAAGTCGTGTCTGATCATTACAGAGAAGGACCATTTTGGGCAACTTTATGAAAATGAGAACGAATGCAAAGATAGGGTTCCCTGGGGAAATGTGGTTTTCTTCATCACATGTCATTTTCACACAATGGACAACAAAGACAGTAGGGTTGCTCTTTGGAGTGTCTCTCTCTGTTTCATCATTGATCTTTGATGCTCATGGTAAAGTCTTTGATCTGTCCCCTGTGCGGTTCTCAAAAAGGATGGTCTGGTCCACACATGTCCCTCTCCTCAGGTTGCTCTGGTTTTCCCATGGCCCTACCTGCTGGTTGAAACACACGCATCACAACTACACACACACTAGGCTTGTGCGGTAAACCATTGAAACTATACCTTAAATACCTTCAGACAACTTGTACAATACATTAGGGGATAAAGCAGATCACATTCTTCATTTCACCTGTCACATTATTTTACATTATGAAGCTTACCGTAGTTCCCCAGAACAGTTGACAGAGTCACGTGTTTAACCAGCACAACAGAAAGAGTCCAGCTGTGTACTTGCTAGTTAGCTACAGTGGCAAGAACAAGTGTCACACCCTGACCTTGGTATTCTTTCTTTTTCTTGTTATTTTGGTTAGGCCAGGGTGTGACATGGGTGATGTATGTGTTTTTGTCTTGTCTAGGGGTTTTGTATGTTTATGGGGCTGTTTCCTTTCTAGGTAAATTGTATGTCTATGGTTCATGTTCTTTCTTCAATAAAGAAGAATGTATACGAACCACGCAGCATTTTGGTCCTCACCTTCTACTCCATACGACGACCGTGACAAAGTATGTGAACCCTTTGGAAATACCTGGGTTTCTGCATAAATTGGTCATAAAATTTGATCTGATCTTTGTCTAGGTCACAACAATAGACAAACACAGTCTGCTTAAAATAATAACACACAAACAATTACACGTTTTCATGTCTTTGAACACACTGTGTAAACATTCACAGTGCAGGCTGGAAAAAGTATGTGAACCCTTGGATTTAATAACTGGTTGACCCTCCTTTGGCAGCAATAACCTCAATAACGCTTTCTGTAGTTGCGGATCAGACCTGCACAACGGTCAGGAGGAGTTTTGGACCATCCCTCTTCTTAGTTTAGCAATATTCTTGGGATGTCTGGTGTGAACTGCTCTCGAGGTCATGCCACAGCATCTCAATCAGGTTGAGGTCAGGACTCTGACTGGGCCACTCCAGGAGGCGTATTTTCTTCTGTTGAAGCCATTCTGTTGTTGATTTATTTCTGTGTTTTGGGTCGTTGTCCTGTTGCATCACCCAACTTCTGTTGAGTTTCAATTGGTGGACAGATAGCCTAACATTCTCCTGCAAAATGTCTTGATAAACTTGGGAATTCATTTTTCCGTCGATAATAGCAAGCTATCCAGGCCCTGAGGCAGCAAAGCAGCCCCAAACCATGATGCTCCCTCCACCATACTTTACAGTTGAGTTGAGGTTTTGATGTTGCTGTGCCTTTTTTCTCCACACATGTGTGTTCCTTCCAAACAACTCAACTGTAATTTCTTCTGTCCACAGAATATTTTGCAAGTAGCGCTGTGGAAGATGCAGGTGCACTTTTGTAAACTTCAGACATGAAGCAGTGTTTCCTTCTGTGGTGTCCTCCCATTAACACCATTCTTGTTTAGTGTTTTAGGTAGTCTAGACTCATCAACAGAGATGTTAGCATGTTCCAGAGATTTCTATTATTTAGCTGACACTCTAGGATTCTTCCTAACCTCATTAAGTATTCTGCGCTGTGCTCTTGCAGTCATCTTTGCAGGACGGCCACTTCTAGGGAGAGTAGCAACAGTGCTGAACTTTCTCCATTTATAGACAATTTGTCTTCCCGTGGACTGATGAATATCAAGGCTTTTCGAGATACTTTTGTAACCCTTTACAGCTTTATGCAAGTCAACAATTCTTAATCTTCTGAGATCTCTTTTGTTTGAGGCATGGTTCATATCAGGCAATGCTTCGTGTGGATAGCAAGGCAGCTCTAACCAACATCTCCAATCTCGTCTGATTGATTGGACTCCAGGTTAGCTGACTCCTGACATCAATTATCTTTTGGAGAAGTCATTAGCCTAGGGGTTCACATACTTTTTCCAACCTACACCTACAATGTTCAAATTATGTATTCAATATAGACAAGAATAATACAATAATTTGTTTGTTATTAGTTTAAGCACACTATGTTTGTCTATTGTTGTGACTTAGATGAAGATCAAATCAAAGTTTGTGACCAATTTATCCAGAAATCCAGGTAATTCCAAAGAGTTTACATACTTTTTCTTGCCGTAGGAAGTAAGTGGCTGAATTAATAAGGAGACTGGGCATCATATAGTGTAGCTTACCGCTGTGTTTGAGAAGTCAAAGCACTTTGGATGAGTTAACTGTACAGCTGCAACTGCTATCTTGAGTTCCTTGCACTTTTCTCGGCCCCTCAGTCTGCTCCTCCCACTACTTATCCTAGCAGAGCATACTAGCTAACGTTCAATCGCTGGAAAATAAATGGGACGAATTGAAAGCACGTATACCTTACCAATAGTACATTAAAAACTGTAATATCATATGTTTCACCGAGTCGTGGCTGAACGACGACATTAAGAGTATACAGCTGGTGGGTTATACACTCTATCGGCAGGACAGAACAGCAGTCTCTGGTAAGAAATGGAGCAGGGGCCTATACATATTTGTACACAATAGCTGGTGCACGATATCTAAGGAAGTCTCAAGGTTTTGCTCGGCTGAGGTAGAGTATCTCATGATAAGCTGTAGACCACACTATCTACTTAGAGAGTTTTCATCTGTATTTTTCGTAGCTGTCTACATACCACCACAGACTAATGCTGGCATTAAAACCACACAGCTGTATTCCACCACACGCAAACAGGAAAACGTTCATCCAGAGGCGGCGCTCCTTGTGGCCGGGGACTTTAACACAGAGAAACTTAAATCAGTTTTACCTCATTTCTATCAGCATTTTAAAGTTGCAACCAGAGGAAAAACAATTCTAGACCACCTTTACTCCACACACAGAGACGCGTACAAAGCTCTCCCTCGCCTTCCATTTGGAAAATCTGACCATAACTCTATCCTCCTGATTTCTGCTTACAAGCAAAAATTAAAGCAGGAAGCACCAAGTGACTCGTTCTATAAAAAAAGTGGTCAGATGAAGCAGATGCTAAACAACAGGACTGTTTTGCTAGCACAGACTGGAATATGTTCTGGGATTCTTCCGATGGCGTGAAGGAGTACATCACATCAGTCACTGGCTTTATCAGTAAGTGCATCGAGGACGTCATCCCCACAGTGATTGTACGTACATACCCCAATCAGAAGCCATGGATTACAGGCATCATTCGCACTGAGCTAAAGGGTAGTGCTGCCCCTTTCAAGGAGCGGGACTCTAACCCAGAAGCTTTTAAGAAATTCCTCTCTGCCCTCCAACAAACCATCAAACAGGCAAAGTGTCAATGCAGGACGAAGGTCGAATTGTACTACACCAGCTCCGGGACTTGTTGGAAGTGGCAGAAACTCTTAAACTTAACCTTAACCTTAACCCTAACCCCTAGCCTAGCTAACATTAGCGAGCTAGCTAATGTCAGCCACCTAGCTACAATATGTAACATATCATACGTTTTTTTGCAAGTCATAACATATTGTATATTTTTCCAAATTTGTAACATATTGTACTTTTGAAAATTTGTAACATTAGTGTATGTTATGAAAATTTGTAACATATAATACAAATTGTAATTCATAACATTTACCAAATGGGTGATGGACATCCACAAGTGAATACAGATTTGCGAACAGAATAATACAACATTTTCTGAGACCAGGTTGTCCTGACTGGGCTGGAGAATCAGGTCCTCGGAATTAGGATGTGTTCTAAATGGCACCCTATCTATCCAAATAGACTGCACTACACTTGACGACAAGGCTCTGTGTGCAGTCTATTTGGATAGATATGTTGCCATTTAGAACACAACCTGATTCCGAGGGCCTGATTCTCCAGCCCATTTGGGATGCTTTGAGTGTTTGGCTGGAAAGCACAGTTCCTGTCAGTCCAATTTAAAGACGTTGGGACATTATTGCTAGTGATATAACTGCGTTTGACATATTGTGCATTTCTGTGTGTGTTGCTTTTGTTTATTTGTTCTAGGCCGATATTGTTCTAAGGATGTAACGTGACATGACACATTTTTTGTCGTTGATGTTTTGTTCTCTGTCCAACAACGATACAGTATTGTCATGGTGATGTTGATGGAGATGGTCAGTGACCTAATGCTGCTCTGTTTCTCTCTCTGTGTGTGTGTGTCTATGTGTGTGCTTTTCCAGAGACATCAAACCTGACAACATTCTGTTGGACGAACACGGTAAGACGGCTCAGCCAATAATATCTGATTTATGTCCTAAATTATGTCTGTACGCAAATTATGTGGTGTGTTCTTCCATCCATGCTGTGTAAGGAACGACCTCCACTGAATGAATGAATGATAGATACGTTTAGATTGTATCAATGGCACTAACATCATGCAGCCACATACAGTGTGTGCATACACACACAAACACACTTGCACACACACACACAACCATACAAACATTCTCACACACACACACACACGGAGGCGTGCACACATGTACACACACAAGCACACATAGACACACCATTCCACACACATACTTGCTCGCACACACATGCACACACTCTCATTCGCCCACTCTCTGGTTTAATCTGAGAGAGAGAGAGAGAGAGAGAGAGAGAGAGAGAGAGAGAGAGAGAGAGAGAGAGAGAGAGAGAGAGAGAGAGAGAGAGAGAGAGAGAGAGAGAGAGAGAGAGAGAGACTCTGTCTCTTTTGCCCCCAGGCCTTGAGATGCTATTAACTTCAACATTATTTCTTTCTCATGCTGTGCTCTTTATCCAGACATTACCTGCTCATGTACACGTCCCCTGATCATAGCCTGTCAACTACAGTAGATGTCTGAATGCAGTAGCCTCGGGACTGAGCTGCTCTCCTGGAACACCATTTGTCATTACACAGGAGCCTAGTCCAGCTCAGCCTGGGTTTTTCTACTTTTTACCACTGAACTTTGAAAAACAACACAGGTCAAAAGTGCATCCCCATGAAGTGTTTTCAAAGAGCACAGAGTCCTGGAAAAGTTTACCAATCTTTACCTCATGTGCCCTTTCTGATGAGAATAGCATTTGGTATCTCAGCAAAACAATTAAGTCATGTCCAGGTACAGGAGACGCACTAAATGTGATGTCCTCGGAGCTGAGGGATATAGTTTCCTTGGCTACTCAGCCAGAACTGTCCTCCCAGGTTAGTGTGATTGTGTGTCTTTCTCTCTCAGACAAAAACAGACAAAACACAGAAAGCATGTGCCCAACGTGAGGTAGCATACACAAATCGGGAGGGGTATGTCTGTTATTCAAATATGTTTGACACAAAAATCAACTGTGCTAGTTGATCAGGCTCCGGTCTTGTCCCATCTTGATTACTGTCCGGTAATATGGTCAAGTGCAGCAAAGAAAGTCCTGGCAAAACTGCAGCTGGCTCAAAACAGAGCATTATGCCTTGCCCTTAACTGCACATATAGATCTAACATCAACAACATGGATGCCAGTATTTCCTGGTTAAGGGATGGCAAGAGATGAACTGCTTCTCTTCTAGTTTTCATGAGAAATATTACTGTGATGAAAATGCCCAGTTTATCAGCATAATCAAATAGCCTTCAGCTCAGACACCCATACAGTACATACCCCCACAAGACATGCCGCCAGGTCTCTTCACAGTCCCCAAGTCTAAAATGAAATCATGGCAACGCACAGTATTATACAGAGCCATGATAACATGAAACTCGCTTCCGTCTCCAATTACTCAAGCAAACAGCGTAAATGACGTAAAAAAATTGATTAAGCAACATCTCATGGAACGGCAGGTTCTGGGACACACAAACATACACGTGATTTTTTTTACTTGTGTTGTTTGTGTACATTTTCTGTTTGATTTTTTGGTAGATCGTTGTATTTTAACATTTACATTTTACATTTAAGTCATTTAGCAGACGCTCTTATCCAGAGCGACTTACAAATTGGTGAATTCACCTTCTGAGATTGATGTGCGTGACTGTCCTTGTCTGTCAGAGTTTAGTTACTTGTCATGTTTTGTATTTTCTGTGGACCCCAGGAAGAGTAGCTGATGCTTCTGCGAAAGCTAATGGGATCCAAGTCAACAAATAATAAACAAACGAACCCACTGTCTATAGGGTGACAGAAGGCGTTAGGTCCTGCACTGCCCTCTGCAGGTTAGGTTCAGTAACACGGGTATAGTTCATGGACTCAGCAGCACCATAAAATATATGGTCACCTTTTTTATGCATAATGTTGCATAGGGTTCACAGCAGAGAGATAATCCATGAGAGAGCATGGTGAAACGCATTCTCATCACTGCCATACTTGGTCATTCTCCTGTGATTTTACAGACACACACATGAACACAAATGTGTGTGCACACACTAACCCTAACCCTCAATCGAACCTTAACCTCTAACCCTATCCCTGAACCTAACCCCTAAGCCTAAAATAGAGGGGACCGTTGGGGACCGACGGGGACTGGCGAAATGTCCCCACAAGGATAGTAAACAAATGTTTTGTCTTGTCTTGAAATGTCCTTTGTATTTTTTTCACACAGTTTTATTTTACTGTGTCAGTATGTATTTGTTGCCGATGTTCTGGTATCAAACTGGTGGCCATTGTGAACACAGTCAATAGCTGAAATAGTTTCAGAGTTAATCAATAATGGCCTTATTGTCAATTAATGCTTTTTTCATTAATTAGGCAATTTTCTCCTGAACCATGTGTCCTATCTACTAGAAACTAATGGACATTATGGACACAGATATAAACAATGTCCGACTCATTTTTTCAAGTTACTCAAGGATACGTTACCAAATTTACGATAGATTGCCAAAGATTTTCTGTTAATTACCAAAATTACTGAAGTTTCTGGTAACTTTGGTAAATTACCGGTAGCTTTGCGATTCTAGCGCTGTGGCATAAAACACACACACACACACAGTCTTGTAAAGCTAACATTCTGGGGACACTCAATTCAGTCCCATTCAAAATCCTATTTTCCCCAACTCTAAACCTAAACCTAAACCATACTCTTACCCTAACCTTAACCCAAAAACCTAACCTTAACCTAACTGTAAACCTAACCCAAGCTCCTAACCCTAACCCTAAAGCCAACCCTCGCTCCTAACCCTAACCCTAACACTAATTCTAACCTTAAGCCTAAACCCCCTAGAAATAGCATTTGACCTTGTTGGGACCTACAAAATGTCCCCAGTTGGTCAAATGTTTGTTTGTTTACTACTGTTGTGGGGACTTCTGGTTAAACACACACACACACACACACACACACACACACACACACACACACACACACACACACACACACACACACACACACACACACACACACACACACACACACACAGCTTATAAAAAAGGGTGTTCAGTGTGCATGGCTAAGGCTTCAGTCCACCCCACACACAGAAAGGTTAGCTGGTGACATTGGCAGTAGGCACTGAGGCTGCTGTTCCCTCTGTTACCTGCTCTAGGGCGCTACACCATTTAACCCCCCAACCAAATCACTCACTCACAGTGACCACATTTTGAATGCAGCCAGAGTGAACTGTGGTTTCAAACACAAAGAATGCCCTATTACTAACGACTGCATAAACTCGTGCACCCCACCCAGCAAAGCACCATGTAGGGCAAAGACAGTTTTATCTGCTTGATGCCTGAATGCTGCCTTAAGTAGACTGCCTATAAACCTAGTTTCAAATCAATTGTAATCAAGAATTTCGAATACGACTTTCTTTCCTGTTTCTGTTCTACAGGACATTGTCACCTGACGGACTTCAACATCGCTGCCATCGTCAAAGACGATCTAAGAGCCACGTCTATCGCAGGGACCAAACCATACATGGGTCAGTAACTACACAACACTTATTCCACTGAGATAATGTAAAGGTGACACAGCTCAACGCTACGGTACTGTATCCTTCTGGTTTCAGAGTAAAATATATCTCCCTTTCAATGTGGATGCTTATGCTTGTCACATTTCCCTTTCATAACGTATCATACAGTATCAGATCAATGTTGTTCCTTCTGCTCTGGGGGATCTGATGTAAATGAATAGAATTACAGACTGATTGGAATGTGGAGTTCGTTGACCCCGGGTCCTGGCCGACCGGTGTGTCTCGTCCAGCCTGATTAGGAGGCATGACGAACGGATCGGTTTAGTGGGACTGACACCGAGGAAGCAGCAGGGAACAGAAGAGGAGATGGAGGGGGTGGAGAGGATGGATGGAGGGAGGGAGGAGGAGAGGATGGATTTAGATCCAGATGTAAGACTGCCGTAAAGGATAATGTATCATTTAATAGAAAAATGTACATTCATATTCCAAGTATTCAGAAGGTGGGGACCTCCAGGAACATTCATTTATTTTATAAAAAGGACCAGAGTCCCTTTAGGTGAAGGGTTTTGAAGGGCTTGATTCTAACATTTCTTTGTGAGTTTTCAGTAGCAGTTTTGATGGGTTCCTTTTTTGGTTCCATTTAAAAGTGTTTGTTTTCAGTACTAGCTGGTACTACTGTCCAGTCTGGATGAGCAATGACAGCTGATTGTGTCCGTGCCTCCCTCCCCCCAGCCCCCGAGCTGTTCCAGACACACCAGGGAATACACCCTGGCTACTCCTTCTCTGTGGACTGGTGGTCTCTGGGCGTCACTGCCTACGAGCTTCTGCGAGGACAGGTACAGAAACAAAGCCCATCCCCAGCCTGTAAATAATGCATGCTAAAACCTACAATACATGCTGTTACTGCTCCTAGAATAGCCATTGAAGTAAGAGAAGAAGAGACAGTGACAACACCTTTCTCTCCAAGCCTGCCCTTGAGATGATCCCTTTAATATAACCATGGAAATACCCCTTAATATTATCATGAAAGTACCCATCTCAGCCAGCTTCACCATTCAGATGAAGGTGTAATTACCCGAGCTTGGTCCTGTTTGTGCTGTTTTACCAACAGATCTGGGACCAGCCTGTGACTACCCTCATGGCATATCTTTAGTTAGGAGAGGAAAAGACAGGGAGGGCAGGGGCAGGACTCCCACTAAGCCCCTGCTGAGTACCTACTGTAGTATTACAGGGTCAAGCTGTACAGCAGCCCTCTGAGCCCCCTCTCCCCAGGCCCTAAACCCCCTCTCCCCAGTCCCTAAACCCCCTCACCCCAGGCCCGGCTGGATTGGACTATCAGTGGCAGCCAGCCCTGGCATCCTTAAAGCACCACACATCAATCACTGTCACAGCCCCAGCCATAATCTATCCCAAACACAGGAAAACTGTCTCTCCCCTGAGAGAGGTAACACAGTATAATAATGATCTGGTCTAGTTTAAACCGAGATTTAGACATTTCTCTTCGGGCACTTTTAGGGACTATTGTGTGTAACTCTGTGTGAGGACCCGGTAACCCTGACGACCTCTGTGTGATAATAATGTTCTGTCCTGGCCCTCCAGAGGCCGTACGTCATGCGCTCCAGCACGCCGGCCAATGAGATCCTCCAGATGTTCCACAAGGTCAACCCCAGCTACCCCATAGCCTGGTCTGTGGAGATGAAGACCATGCTCAGAAAGGTACAGAAAGATCTGTATACTGTAGACACTTGGTCACCTTGTATTTCATCCCTAAATTCCCTGAATGAATAATAAATAGTGCATTGTTTTTATACTGTATGCTATTGACAACCGGTGACCTTTGAGCCATGATCTTGTTTACTTGAACTATAGTTGTATTTGACCCATACATTCCTTGAAAGACTAATTGTTACTATATGCTAGGATGATCGATTTTGTAAGCCATGTATGCCGTATCCTTTGTCATCATGAGGTCATAACTGGAAGCCTATAAGGCTGAGTGATCAGATTCTATGTTGGTAATTCTCCACTGCAGACAAGCTGTAGCTCAGTGCTGAAGTAGCCTACCCCCACACCACTCATCTACATTCCTGTGGTGTGTGTGGTGTGTGCGGTGTGTGTGGTGTGTGTGTGTTTCTGCTCTCCGCGTGTTCTCTTCACCTCCCCTCTCCTCGTGTTCTCTTCACCTCCCCTCTCCTCTCATTCTCTTCACCTCCCCTCTCCTCTTGTTCTCTTCACCTCCCCTCTCCTCTTGTTCTCTTCACCTCCCCTCTCCTCTTGTTCTCTTCACCTCCCCTCTCCTCTTGTTCTCTTCACCTCCCCTCTCCTCTTGTTCTCTTCACCTCCCCTCTGCTCTTGTTCTCTTCACCTCCCCTCTGCTCTTGTTCTCTTCACCTCCCCTCTCCTCTTGTTCTCTTCTCCTCCCCTCTCCTCTCGTTCTCTTCACCTCCCCTCTCCTCTTGTTCTCTTCACCTCCGCTCTCCTCTCGTTCTCTTCTCCTCCCCACTCCTCTTGTTCTCTTCACCTCCCCTCTCCCCTCGTTCTCTTCTCCTCCCCTCTCCTCTCATTCTCTTCTCCTCCCCTCTCCTCTTGTTCTCTTCACCTCCCCTCTCCTCTTGTTCTCTTCACCTCCCCTCTCCTCTTGTTCACTTCTCCTCCTCTAGTTGCTGTGTATTGACGTGCACCAGCGTGTGTCCTGCCTGGCTGAGCTGCAGGATCTAGACCTGCTGTCTGATGTCAACTGGGACGCTGTGCTCAGCAAACAGCTGCCCCCCGGCTTCATCCCCAACGTGAGTCAGACCACAACATTACGCCAACGTTGCCACGACATTGCCACAGCCCAAACAGAGAGGGGCTTCACCACGGCCCCTCTGCTGGTCTGAGAAGGCCGTTACGGGTCATTAGAGCTCATGCCCCTTGCGCACACACACACGCACACACACACACACACACACACACACACACACACACACACACACACACACACACACACACACACACACACACACACACACACACACACACACATACACACACACACAGCCTCTGCATCTCCTCAGGTGTTAGGAAGCAGGTGTGTGACAGGCAGGTGAAATGACGCATGTAAGGTAGTGGCGTCATCAGCCGTCATGCAGTAGGTCGAGCTGTTCGGTTGGCACAGTGGGCTAAGCTTGTACCTACCTCCCATCCTTGTCCCAACCTCCAGTGCCCGGTCGTTTGGTGCCAGGGAGCGGAGCTTTGACTTGTGAACCCTCGCTTCATACCTGACAGCTCATGGAGGAGTTGAACGATGAATGGACACTGATTTAAGGGGACTATCAGCTGTAGACTGATAACAGCAACACTACAGGCTGTCATTGGTTACCAAGCTAACAGGAAATTACAGTATTGGATTCCCTGTAGTGTGTGATTATAGAGTGAATTCCCTGTGGTCACCTCAGCCGGCCAGGTAGGAGAGATAGGGAAGGTTGATCGATTGAATCGACATCCTCTCTCTATAGATTAAAAGCTTCATCCTGTATTGCCTTTCTTCCTCAGCTCCTTACCAACAACTGCCCTTTAAATGTTCCTCCTGTGTTGTGGCCTTCTGTTCCTCTTCCAGAGGCGGAGGCTCAACTGCGACCCCACCTTTGAGCTGGAGGAGATGATCCTGGAGTCCAAACCGCTGCACAAGAAAAAGAAAAGACTAGCCAGGAAGACCAGAGAACAGGGCTCCAATGGGTCCCCCCAGGTAAAGCCTCACCCTAACAGCAAACCCCTGCCTCTCAATGGTTCCACTTCCTTCCAGAGCTCACCATCAGTCACAAGAACCGACTGTGTGTGCATGTGTGCCCATTTAGCTCGGCGGCAGGCGATAAGAAGCTTTTAGTTTGTCCCTTAAATATGTCCCGAGTGATGTAATGGATGGAAGAAGCACATTTCTTATCTGAATAAATGAACGATGTGGACTTTTCATGCGTGAGGGAGAAGGAATGCAATCACTCTCTCTTTTTTTTCTCTCCTTCACACTTTCTCTACGTCCACATAAATCAGCCACGTCCTCTCTGTGTTTACTCCGACCATGAGGATAACATCCTAAGGTTAATTTGATACCCCAGTAAGAGGGGGGGGGGGTTAAAACACACACACATACAGACACACAAACAAACGAAAAAGAGCTGGAAAGATTAGCATCAGTGATTTCATTAAAGGTGCTTTTTCCGTGCTGGTGGGCATTCATCAAGCGTCTTCCTCCGTTTACGGGCAGAGAGTGCTGCTCTGTACTGGACTGGCTGCTGTGACTGCTGCTGGGGGCCATGTTGTTTAGGATGCCACTTGTTCAAATCAAATGGTATTTGTCACGTGTCCGAATACAACAAGTGTAGAGTTTCCAGTGAAGTGTTTACTTACGAGCCCTTTCCCAACAATGCAGTTAAAAAGTGAGAACATTCACAAATAGATCAAATAAAATACTAACACAATAAAATAACAATAACGAGGAAATATACAGGCTACATACCAGCACCAAGTCAGTATACTGGGGTACGAGAAGTTGGGGTGATCGATTGAGGTAATATGTAATATATAATAATAATATATCCCATTTAGCAGACGCTTTTGTCCAAAGCGACTTACAAGTCGGCTGGGGCCACTACTTTTACATATGGGTGGTCCCAGCGGGAATCGAACCCACGACGCTTGGCGTTGCAAGCGCCATGCTCTACCGACTGAGCCACACAGGACCCCATGTACATGTACTGTAGGTAGGGGGTGAAAAGCAGAAAGTCCGGGTAACCATTTAATTAACTGTTCAGCAGTCTTATGACAGACAGTCCCACGACCAGTCAGCACCCCCCCCCTACTCCTGTCCCCTCCCTTCTCCTCGCCTCCCCTCGTCTTTTCTCCCCTCCCTCCTCGTGCAGCTTCTCTACTTTCTATTTCTCCTTCAGTACAGCAGACTGCTTCTGTTTGCCATCCCAGTGTGAGTGATTGAGTTACAGCCTTTAAAATGTTGTTTACCCAACACGAGGTGGTGCACATGAATGCACATGATCGGAGGGGACTTTATTGGCTAATCAGAAACCATCGACTAAACGCCTCATGTCAAAGGGCCGTTAGAAAGTATATCACTTTCTCAGTTTAGTTTCTCTCCGTTGTCAGCTACATGAAATAGATTTCCTGTGACTCTTTTCCAATAGAGGTAATACATTTGAGTGGCAAGGGTACAAATCTTGTTCGTCAGTAGAAATAGTAAGTCAGAGCTGGCCCCAAATTGAGTCATGTTTTATGGAAGCTGACAACTCTTGTGGGACCTCGCCCAAGTGGTGCTCTGTGAATCTTGCAGTGCTTTAGAAAGACATGGTGCAGCTTGTTGTTCCCTGGGTTAATGTAGAAGGTTTATTCACACAAACTGAAATTCTCTATTGTAATGAGGTATGTGTATTAACCCACTGGGCACACCACCTCATTTCAATGTGGTGAATTGAGTCGTATTTGGTCGACACGTTGATCAGTGCGATTCCAACCTATTTTCACCCACTCAAAAGACAGCCAAACGTTTGTTGAATTCCCAATGTGTTCTCACTATACTTTCAACCATGTAAAAGCACAACCAAGTTCCAATGGGAAATCAATGTCTGATTTAGCAATTGGGAAGATTTGCACAGACCTGCAACCCTGAACATGCACGCTTTCTGTGATTACACAAGGCATTTATTGTTACATTAATCTCAAAATGTTGCCATGGATGTGTTACTCATTTTTAAGAAGCAGTGTTACATTAGTTTGTAAGATGGCCTTAACATTAGGTTATGTACTGTCTTACAAAAGTCATCTTGAATTGTTTTTGGCTGACAACGCAACCAAATATCAACATTCATCAGAGATGTATCTACCGCTTAGATAGTTCCATCTGAGCCACTGGCTTAATCCTATTCTTGAACTTTTATTTTTGTTTGAAATGGAAGACTTGAATCCAACATGTAATTTGTTAACTTGCATTGCAAAATTGATATTGAATTGTGTTTGGTTGTCAACGCAACCAAATATCGACATTTGAAAGATATGTATTTTCTGCTTGGATAGTTTCATCTGTGCCACTGAGTCTGGCTTTAATTCCAGTCTTTCTACAAGTTAATAATTGATGTGTTGGATTCACGTCTACATTTCAACCAAAAATCTAAGTTGAAGTATAGGACCAAATCAAATCAAATCCAAATTGAAATGCACTTCAAATACAGTTTGATTTGATTGAATCCTGTTCTTTAACTTTTATGTTTTGTTGAGATGGAGACGCGAGTCCAACATAATTATTATAACTTGTAGATACCATTTTAAATCAACTAAAGCTTGAAACCGGAAGCCTATATGCAATGTTCCCTCTAAGCTGCATACCGCACAATCACGCAAAAAGAAATCTCCCAATGCAGAGAAGCACAAGATTGAAATTCACTCAACTTTCTAGAGTTTTCCCCATCAGTTAACTCGATCAATGTTTCTCCTTACTGTGGGAATTGTGATTGAATCAACGCAACATTAGCCACTTTCAAGGCAATATAAATAACAAACTATGCAAGATTTAGTATGCAAAACGAACGATGCAAGAGATGTTGTTTTAGGCTGAATGCATCGGAGTAGGATTCAATTGCATTACAGGCATGACTCAGGTCCGTACTCTACACAGACTGGTGAGCCATAACCAATCAGCGGTTTAGTAAGCCTATATGCAAATAGACCATTGCCATATATGGATTTGTGCCGTTCACTTTGAACTGGACTGTTTTTACAGCATGAGCGGTCATGAGTAGATGCGCTTGTTTTGAGATCAAAGCGAGAGCTACAAATACATGTGTACATTTGTTTATATCCTTTGCTAGTTAGTGAATTTTTAGCGCCGTTATATATAATTTGTAGTCTGCGATGGGGTAGTGATTGCTTCCTACAAGAGCATAAAATATGTGCATTTCTAGACAGGTAAAGAGCTTTTTTTTTTACTTAAAGGGGCTGTGTTTTCCATGTTAAAATGTTATGGGATGCATTTTCTCCATTGTATTTGATGGTAGGCCACTCTGGTTGGCCTACATTATCATCAAATAGCTACAGTAGCCTACTTGACCACTGTTAAAACTAACTTAAAGCGGTTACAGCCTCAGTGTTCACAGTAAACGCGCACCGGACGTTGCACAGAATTTTCACAAAGTTCAAGTTTGCTCTCAGCAGACCGGTTTGGATTAAAATCAAATGGTTTGGATTAAACCCTGGGTGGGAGACGGAGGGGATAGCTGTAGATAGCTCTGCTGGCTAGCAGAGGCGTCATGCCTATAGGCCCTGTGCCCCCTCAGATTTGTCCTGTAAAATGATTATATACTGTATATTTTGGGGGGTTTCCCTGTAGTACAACTAGACACCTAGCAATTATATGAAGTTGGCTTTATCTAGCCCCAGGCCTCGTTTCCCAGTTGCGATGTAACTTAAGCACTTTGACGATAGTACCAGATGCATCATTATTCATGAGGCAGCTTTTTAAGTGTTTCCCAAACATGCACGTAGAGAGAATGTTCACTAAGTGCGTTGTTACACCATGTGTCGATACTGATAGGATCGAAAGAAAATCAGAGCTGCTCTCAGACCAGTTTTCTCCATTCAAATCTTACCTTAACATTAGAATCAGTCCACAAGAGCGATATTACCACCTAGGGCTGCAAATAGGATATTGAGGCAACTTATTATGCTTACCAAATAGTAATGCAGTAAATCACAGATTGGGCACAGCATTGCGCAAATGTTGTCACACATCATGAAACATATTGTGGCAAAAATGACAGACAGTAGCCTAGGCACAAAATAAAATTCAATTGATTGAACATGAACTAGATTTAAATATGATTAAATTAGGCTACATGGTCCCATATAGGCTATGTATCATCTTGGTTTTCATTTGAAGCATCATTCTATCCTTCACTTGTTTGTAACAATTGCAAATACTTAGGCAATTTTGTATTTGTAGTAAACTTCGTTCTGAAGTTATCGGCAGTCACAGTCAGATAAAACGTATTGATCCTATGTTTAGCCACCCTCCAGCCTTCCTCACGTACCTTGTGCTTTGGCAAAGTGGGTGGGGTTATCGGCAGTCACAGTCAGATAAAACGTATTGATCCTATGTTTAGCCCCCTCCAGCCATCCTCACGTACTTTGTTCCCCCTCAAATTGCGGGGGTACATGACACCCTTGCTGCTTAGCCTATAGTTTTTTTCTTATAGTGGATATTACGTTAAGATCTGACGTTCTTTTCAAGGTAAAGATGCAACACATTTAGTCTATGTTGAAAATTGGTTGCCATGATGACATAATCAGTTTACATTGATGACTTTTTTCAAATCCAATGTATTTTCCAAGGAGATTCCATTTCACAATACGGTGACAAATTACGTTGGATGAGCATAAGAATACTGTTCAACGTCTTGGAGATAGGAACCTCAAAGCATTGGGCCTCCCAGTTCCATTTTGTGACCCATACTAAGAATGCTTCATACATGCCTTCTAGCTGGAAGTGCACTTAACTACATGTATTTTTAAACAAAACCAGTGAGCCAAGCATACTTTTCCCCCACAACTATCTAAAATGGGAAAACAGCATTGTGCGCATGCTTGTGTTTCTTTGTGCATACATGACTGTGTGGTTACGCAGGGACCTCTGGGACCACTTGTGGAGAGGAAGGAGGACACATAATTACCTTGCCTGTAGTGCAGAGAGAGAGAGAGAGAGAGAGAGAGAGAGCCATTACGTGTAACCATTTCTAAAGCAGTGCAGATCAATATTGTATGAATGGCAGGCGAGGCGCTGCCCAAATATCTCACACTGCTGTTGGCTCATTACCCCAGGCTTCCTCCTTTCTCCCTCTTCCTCCCCCTTCCTCCCCTCTCTATTTCTTCCTCCCCACATTATGTTCTCCTTCTTTGACTCCGCAACCCTCTCTCTCTCTCTTTCTCTCTTCTTCTCAGCCTCTACAATGTTCTCTATCTCTCTACATCTCTCTCCTCCCCCTCTCTCTCCCTCTGCTGTTGAACCTATAATGGACAGTAGAATTTGCTCAATTAAATCACAGGTGATGCAGTGGGAAATTGGACTTGTTTTGTCGTGAACAGCATAAATAGGCCCATCCTTCCGAATGAAATTGTATTGGTCGGGCACACATATTTTGCAGATTTTATCGTAGTTGCAGCTTTTGTTTCTATCTCCAACAGGGCAGTAATACCTAATGATGCAAAACAATACACACAAATCCTCACCAAATTAAGAAATCAGAACGAGCAATGTCAGAGTCCTGAATATAAATACATATACACTGAGTGTACAAAACATTTTCATGACAGATTGACCACGTGAATCCAGGTGAAAGCTATAGTATGATCCCGTATTGATGTCATCTGTTAAATTTATTTCAATCAGTGTAGAGGAAGGAAGGGGGGGGTTAAAGAAGGATTTTTAAGCCTTGAGTCAATTGAGACATGGATTGTGTGCCATTCAGAGTGTGAATGGGCAAGATAAGAGATTTAAGTTCCTTTGAATGGGGTATGGTATATGTGTGTATCAAATCAAATGTATTTATATAGCCCTTCTTACATCAGCTGATATCTCAAAGTGCTGTACAGAAACCCAGCCTAAAACCCCAAACAGCAAGAAATGCAGTTGTAGAAGCATGGTGGCTAGGAAAAACGTTCAAATGTTCATAAATGACCAGCATGGTCAAATAGTAATAATCACAGTAGTTGTGCAGCAAGTCGGAACCTCAGGAATAAATGGCTTTTCATAGCCAATCATTAAGAGTATCTCTACCGCTTCTGCTGTCTCTAGAGAGTTGAAAACTGCAGGTCTGGGACAGGTAGCACGTCCAGTGAACAGGTCAGGGTTCCATAGCCGCAGACAGAAAAATTAAAACTGGAGTAGCAGCACGGCCAGGTGGACTGGGGACAGCAAGGAGTCATCATGCCAGGTAGTCCTGAGGCATGGTCCTAGAGAGAGAGAAAGAAAGAGAGAATTAGAGAGAGCATACTTAAATTCACATAGGACACCGGATAAGACAGGAGAAGTACTCCAGATATAACAAACTGACCCTAGCCCCCGACACATAAACTACTGCAGCATAAATACTGGAGGCTGAGACAGGATGGGTCAGGAGACACTGTGGCCCCATCCGATGATACCCCCGGACAGGGCCAAACAGGAAGGATATAACCCCACCCACTTTGCCAAAGCACAGCCCCCACACCACTAGAGGGATATATTAAACCACCAACTTACCATCCTGAGACAAGGCCGAGTATAGCCCACAAAGATCTCCGGATGCTGGGCGGAGGCCGGCTAGTAGATGCTGGGCGGAGGCCGGCTAGTGGTGACTATTTAAAAGTCTGATGGCCTGGAGATAGAAGCTGTTTTTCAGCCTCTCAGGCTCAGCTTTGATGCACCTGTACTGTCTCTGCCTTCTAGATGGTTGCGTGGTGAACAGACCGTGGCTCAGGTGCCTGAGGTCCTTGATGATCGTCTTGGCCTTCCTGTGAAACCGGGTGCTGTAGATGTCCTGGAGGGCAGGCAGTGTGCCCCCGGTGATGGGTTGGGCTGACCACACCACCCTCTGGAGAGCCCTGTGGTTGAGAACAGTGCAGTAGCCATACCAGATGGTGACACAGCTCAACATGATGCTCTCAATGGTGCATCTGTAGAAGTTCGTGAGGGTCAGGGGCCAAGCCGAATTTCTTCAGCCTCCTGTTTGTGTGGATGGACTATTTCAGGTTGTCAGTGATGTGCACGCCAAGGTACTTGAAGCTTTTCCCCCTCTCCACTGTGTATGGAGACCTGCTCTCTCTGCTGTCTCCTATAGTCCACAATCAGCTGCTTCATTTTGTTGATGTTGAGGGAGAGGTTATTTTCCTGTCACCACTCCGCCAGGGCCCTCACCTCCTCCTCCTCCCTGTCTTGTCATTGTTGGTAATTAGGTCTACCACTATTGTATCATCAGCAAACTTGATAATTGACTTGTAGAAGTGCGGGACCACACGGTCATCGGTGAACAGGGAGTGCACGAGGGGGCTGAGCACGCACCTTTGTGGGGCCCCCGTGTTGAGGATCAGCGTTGCAGAGGTGTTGTTATCTACCTTCAACAATTGGGGTTGGCCCGTCAGGAAGTCCAGGACCCATTTCCCCAGGATAATGAGCTTGGAGGGCACTATGGTGTTGAAGGCTGAGCAGCAGTCGATGAACTGCATTTGTAAGTTTTCCTCTTGTCCCGATGGGATAGGGCAGTGTTCAGTGCGATGGCGATTGCCTCACCCGATGATCCATTGGGGCAGTATGCAAATTCCATCCTCCATTCACCCGACTCACTTCTATGACTAAGATGGAGGCGGAGTCTGAAACAGTCAGAACCAACAGTATGGCGGTCAGATAGTTATTATACACAATGATGTTACCGAATTGACGTCTTGAGGCTATATCTGTAAAATTGAAATAGACAATGACGTCAACTGTATCTTTACTATCCTGGAAAACTGCTAACAGAAGGATTGCTCTAGGTTAATTTAGTAAAATGATATGTTTAATTAAACAGCTGGGCAAAATGTACTTCTGAACTTCCACTACGCTGCTCAGCCTGGCTACCTTGTCGGCTCCACAGGGGGTTCTCGTTCTACAGGTGGAGAGATCATCCCATACCACCCTGTCTGTCTGTCTGTCTGTCTGCAATAATTCTGCAACTCTTCCAACTATTTACTTATTTCTCAACTGCCACCAGTTTGAAGCCAAAACACTAATGGCAAATATATATTAACATAGTCAAATAAATTAAAGTCCAAATCTCATATTAAACACGAATGGTGTTCACTATGTTGATGGTTTGCCATTCTATATTTTTTAAATAATCTTATTACATTTTTTCATATATTTTACATGTGGTAAGGCCACACAGAGGTCCAGAGAAAGTTAGACAACTAGGCTACTAGATGTCGTGTGATAGATTACTTCAAATTAAGACTTTATTTATTTGATTTATTTCACCTTTCCTTCTATGAATGGTGGGTGGAGGAGTCAAGCGCAGAGAGCAGGTAGTTCCGTACGTGGATCTTTTATTCCAATGACAGCGGAAAAACGAACATGCAAAACACAATGGCGCATGAAACAACCCGTCCAAATAAACAGGACTAAAACTGTCCGGAAAAATAGAGATCACACTAATCAACCAACACCATAAAACAGAGAACAAGCCCGCACAAAAACCAGCGGGCCTAGGGCCCTTAAATAGCCTACAAACAAAACTAAACTCAAAACAGGTGTAACCAATTAGACCCAACTAACAGAAACAAAAGGAAAGAGAATCGATGGCAGCTAGTAGACCGGCGCCCGAACAGAAAGAGGCACCATCTTCGGCGGGATTCGTGACACAAATCCTTGAGAGATACCAAAATTCTGCTAGTTTACTGGTAAAACTTCAAAAGTTGGCAGCAAATATACCCTCCCTTTGCAACCCCTAATCAGTATGCTGGCAATGAGGTGGGAGGGGTGGCAATATTTGAGTTGTGTTCTTGAAAACGAGTGCAAAAATGTCAATTTCTTCCAGCGCATTTCAGCCATTTTAAAGACCAATGAAAAGCAGGTTTTAGCAGTAACGCCTTGATTTTGTGAGCGGAATGACAATCTATCCAGCGGTGATGCACAGTGCCCTTACGCTCATGGAACAAGAGTGATGTTATTTTTGGGCCAGTAACCCTCGTATTAATTAAACATAAAAACATGTTTTTTTTTTCCTGTTTGATTTCATTTGTCTTGCCGGATGCGTTCGCCAAGTAGCCAAGCCTATCAATAAAGGGTTTGGCTTCTGAGACTGCTTTGAATAAATCTGAATCACCAAAACGTTATTAAAGGATGGAGTTTGGGAACAGCAAGGGACATCCCCTTTTTCTCTATCCTACGTGTATTGTAGGACTACATTATTTTAGCCAACTCCCGTTTTGAATGTGTGTAAAACCCCCTCCATGTAGGCTACATGTGTCAATATGCCCATCATGAAACAAGAGGTAAGATGATGCTGGTCCCCCTCCCATTTAAAACTTATTTTCAAGTAACAATTGCTTGTTTTCTGTATCACATGATGAAAAAGCCCTCCATAAGCTACCCTTACCCCCTAGGCCTCTGTCTCGCTGTCTCTCTCTCTCTCCTCCTGTGCTCTACTTCTCTTGTCTGCCAGGATCTGGCGCCCCACTCTGAGAGCACCTGTACTAGCTCTCCCGGCAGGCCTGTAAAGGGAGTCAACAAACTTATAGTGGCGAGGCTTCTGAGTCCCAATCTGGCCCCATCAGTCTGCCTTAACACTAACCCACCGCCCAGAGAGAGCGAAGACACGCCTGTCATAACTCTATATAGCTACCAGGACAGGTCGTCACGGACGTGTTTTTGTTCTAACATTATTAGCATATCTCAATGTGTGACACTGTCAGTGTAGGGCAAGTGGAGCTGTGAGAGAGGTCATGTATTTCCTTTTAAAGTTTGCGAAACTTCCTCCATCTACCTACTTCTTCATTTCTTCGAGTCCCAGCAACCGTTGTCTGGGTCACATAACTGCAGGATCTTTAATGTCATAAAAAAGGTGTGTGTGTGTGTGTGTGTGTGTGTGTGTGTGTGTGTGTGTTGTGTGTTCTTAAACCTCTGTTGATTCCCTAGAACGGTCAGCTCCAGCAGCGCCTGAACAATGTGGAGAGGGACTTCATCATCTTCAACAGAGAAAGGTAGGAGACTCAGTATATGACCTAAATGAGATACAGTATATAGTCCGGTCGGTGGCCTACATTAACACCAAAAATGTGGTGCCTGCTGTCGTCCTGAGTTTTGTCTAAAATCGCCCAGATTTGATGTCCAGTTTCAATGTGAGTTGCCAGAGAACTGTTCCATCCCTTCAATCAATCTCAGTTGAACAGTTAGGCATATTTTAGATGGCCTACGGCAAAAGTATTGGGCCACCGGCAACAGGACGTATTTACAGAAAAAGTTGCAATAATGAATCTTGAATGTGTCCCCTAATACTGAGTAACATATCATATTACCAGAAAGCAAGAAATTAAGCTTCTGTCCTTCTCCTGATAGGTCAAAGAAGGCTGTGGCAGACACAGAGGTAGCAGACCTCACCACGACAGAGAAGAACAAGGCTATTGAAGACGGACAGAACAACAACGTGGACCCGGCAGCCTACATATCAGGATAGCGGACTAAGGCTTGTCGCCACGCTAACCTGGCCACAGCTTGTAGATCACTACTAACCAATCGTCCACATCCCCTCACCCCTGGCCGGCGCAGGGCACTCAGATCGAACTTTAACCCTGACACATTCCCCCAACAGCCAGCTATTATGCCCAGACCCCAGACTTCAGGAGCTCACATAGACTACTACTTTACAGAGTAGCTGACCTAGACAGACAGACAGACAGACCCTGGTTCTTTTCACTTTTCCTATGATGGGAAACGTGCCTCTCAGTGGGCAGCCCTCCTCACACTCTACCCTGACCTGACCTGCCTGATGCGCTATGGTCCCCCAGAGCTCTCCTCCCTCCACCAAGTTAGCCAGGCCCAGGAAATGACTTAACTACAAACCCAGCAGGGAGCAGAGCCAGACAGGATACAGCCACTATGCCTGTTATGCTGAGGCTAGACTCAGGCCAGGCAGGAAATGAAGCATAATGTTGACAAGCAGGAGACTACTTCTTTAGTGAATACAGTGCTGACTTGCTTTTGGAAGAGAGAGGGGTTGTGAGTAGCGTCACACAAAATGAATTAGGATTAGAGTATGCGACATGAGGCCTTTTGTTTTCAAGACTCCAACCACAGATTCCTCATCGAAGACAAAGAGAACCACTGTAGGCTTGAGCGCTAACTGCTGAACGTAATATGTCTCTGTGACATTATTAGGCATCAATGTGGCTCTCAAGCAAACCAAAATGACTGGTGCTCGACATGGATATTTTGTACATAAATCTTCATTGATGAATAGATAGGTATTGTCTGTTCCGCGCACAAATATGATTTGCGTACGCTTCTCCATTAGTCGTAGCATTTATGCACAGAGGACAAAGAGGAGTAGATGTATCCTCATTCTCTTCTGGTTTTTAGAGGGGTGCCAGTAGAGGAGAGTGGGGGAACTTGACCCATTTGTTACATTCAGCGTCAAGTCTGCCAAGGGAAACATAGTATTCTTTCGAATAAAGATATCTACACATATGTCAGGATGTTGTGAATCGCTGCAAATAATCCAAATTCATGTCAAACTTTTGAAAACGTATCTTGTTATAAAAAAAGTGGTCTCTTGGCACAACTTACCCCGGGGAAAGGGGTAAGTGGATCCCCGGGACAGGTTCAGCAAGTTAAGCAGCCTACACATTTCTGTGCTGAATGAAATAATCCACTACCGTTTTAAAGACCATGTCTATCTTTATTTCAAAAACACAACCCATCACAATAACTTTTTTGTCTTTTAATCATTTTAAGATAATTTAACACAGGTTTAACACCTAACAAACACTTTGTACTTTTTTGGGGGGAAAAAAACACTTCAATTTGATCGACTTACCCGATGGCCATTGGTTCAATTTACCCCAAGGCAAACATTTTGACTATATTAATCCTACACAGCTTCAAGAATGCACGTTCATGCTTGGTTTAGAACATCATTATTGAAGCTTATGGAGACCCCAACTCATGTATAGAAAAATCTTTAAATGATCTACTTTGGTTTATTTGTTTGTTTATTTGGACATAACATGCCTACCACTTTTTTCCCATGTGGTTTCTTCCTTCACAGACTCCATGAAACGATGACATCTTCCTAAATATTTGGCCAAATGATACATTTTGTGTATGGTTTCCTAGAAACAAGGGTGGCTCAACTTACCCCATTCTCCCCCATGTGCCTTCTGACTTGTATATAGCACATACTGGGTTTCCCCGTGTAGAGAATGATCATCATACAGTCAGTTTGTTACACTGTAAATCACCGTCCTCTAGTCTAATACGTGTTTTGGAAAATAGCTTTGCCATTATTTTGACTCGATCTGAAATACAATTCAAAACTTATCCAAGGCTTTTCCTGTCCTTAGTTATCAGATCTACTACTGGGACCTTTCTAACAACCCTTATTGGTACAGATATTCAAACTAGCATTAGGTTTTCCAGAAATGTATGTAATTCAATTGCACAATGAAAGCAGAGTTGTAAAAGGAGTACTGCAATTTGTTTGTCATTTGTTGTCTGTTGTTTTGTTGTCAAGCAGCTGGTGCCTTAATTTCATAAGTTTCTTTGGGACACTGACCTTTACCACTGCTTTGTGCTTTTTATTACATCGCCAGATTAATGTGGCCTTTCGTGGATTTGGCAACAGTTGGAGGCATTGGTTAAAAAGACCGACAAAACATAGTTGTGAAAGAGAAAAGAGTTGTATTAGGCTCCTCCTGTTAGGGTGGAGCCTGTATGTAACATATCCCATGTATGTCTTTCAGTCCTATTACCTGGAGCTGTGCCTCTCTATATGGTTTCTTAAAGGTCCAGTGCAGTCAAAAACACAATTTTCCTGTGTTTTATGTATATACTTCCACACTATGAGGTTGGAATAATACTGTGAAATTGTGATAATTATGATACGTCCCTTTTAGTGTTAAGAGCGGTTTGAAAAGACCGCCTGAAATGTCATCCTTTTTTGGTGGGATGGAGTTTTGGCCTTCCATGGTGACATCACCATGTGGTAAATTAGTTAATAGACCAGTAAGAAAGATTGTTCCCGAACCTCTCTGGCAATAATAGGTCATTTTCAGTTTCCCCCTCTCCATTCAGAACACTCCAAGACAGTCCTAGCTATAATTCTTGCATGAGAAATTGAACTCCGCTAAGAAGCTATTTTTGTTTCTTTTTGACTATTTGAAATGAAAACAATCACAGTAAGATACTTAATTGTTACCCAAAAATCCTGTAGTTGTAGGCCTGTCTGGCTCTTCCTAGGGGGGAAGTCAAAAGCATATCAATCACACTACTGACTCTGAGTGGGAATCACCATCTCCTGGAACACCCTCCTGACAGTTTGATACCTTTGATACCTGCGTGCCCTCCAGAGAGAGATGATAGAAGGAGACTTTCTGTGCATAACCTGCAAAAAAATGGGGGTTAGAGAAGCGGGTTCGAATCCCGTTGCCGACGGGGGAGAATCTGGCAGGCGTGAGCTGGTAACCGGAGGGTTGCTGTCATCAATATTACAGGTGCCATATACTGCCGGCTCAACCCCCTAAGTCTGCTCATTGGATGCTGCCCTCTGCTCCAGCCTCTCCAACCTAATGTGTGTTTGTGTGTATCTGTGTGTGTATATTGAAGGGGTTGGGTTAATGCAGAAGACACATTTCCGTTAACTAATAAAGTGTATCTTAAAACAACGTGATGAGTTAGCCAGAGAAATACCTCAGAGGGTTAAATGCTAGACCTGTTTTTAATAATGTGTGGTGTTGGTTTTCTGATTAGCAGCAACAGGAGACTACAGGGAATACTATATAATTAATGATGGCAGATAGATAGACAAATCCATTACAAATTGGTTTCAAACAAGCCTTTCCTCCATCTCCATGCTTCGTGTGTGGTTGATTTTCTATGATAAACTACAATGGAACACTGCCACCTAGTGTTTGTTAGTGGTAGTGCTCCTGTGTACTTAAAGGCCCAGTGCAGTCAAAATGGGATTAATCTGTGTTTTATAACACTATGAGGTTGGAATAATACTGTGGAATTGTAAAAAATTCTGATAATGCACTTTTAGTGTAAACGCTGTTTGAATTGGTGGGATGGAGTTTTGGCCTTCCATGGTGACATCACCATGCGGTAAATGAGAAGGAGAGTTTCAAACCTTCCTACCAATAACAGCAAATGTTCGGTTTTCCCCTACCCAAACAGACCAAATACAATGTCTACAAATATCCTTTCACGTTTATTTATTTCTGTCTGTGCTAATCCAGTAATGTATTTAAAATAAAGTTGAGGATTAAAACGGAGTCATGCCTCTGTTGTGTACATTCACTGTTTGTATTTCTGTAGGAGTGTCATGCCTACGGTTGGATGAGTCTGTGTTAATGTCACTGATATGTTGGAACCAAGGTAAACACCACTGATACTGTATACATTTTTTAAGTATTGATTTTGCCCTTTGCAGAGATGGGCTTATGCCTGAACAGGCATGGGAAACCACAAGACACTCACAATAAGAATATACGAGAGAGAGCGAGAGCTGTGTGCACTCTGTCTCTCTTAAACAACCTTATGTTGTAAGTTCCTCAGTAGCCTTAGCAGGTGGCCTTATCACTATGAGCCAAAAGGGCAAACCTATGAAAACAGTCCTAAATCAGACCGACACAAAGCTCTGGGTGGGACAGCGACACAGTGGAGAATGGCACCATAGAGAATAAGCTAAGTATAGCATCCCCCAGACTATCAATTGTAGTCCCGCAGAAACAGGAAGCATAGTTTAGGCTTGATTTGTTTGTCTGATGTGTTATTTATGAGAAGGCTTTGTTGCTCCTCCTTCTTCTGCAGATTTGGCTCCAGTATTTGTTGTTACACACCAGAATGGTGAGCTCACCAAGTCATTTGGGGCGAACACACCAATTTAGCCACTGTTTCCTTGGTGAATCACACTGTATTCTTCAAAGCTGTGCATGAGCTAATAAGTCATTTGGTACTTTCAGGGCTTTATGATGCCTATGCTGAGTTAATGTCACACTTCATTACTGCTGAGCTCCTCCACCCCTTAGAAAAACAGAGGTTATGTTCAGAGCCGCTGAGGTCATAGTGGACAACAGCCAAAGTCATGCTGCCTGTAACTAATTATCATCTGTCCTATACTGACAAAAATATAGAATGTTTTTACCTCTTCCCCGATACTACCGGCTCTCTCTTTTTTTTTTATCTTGCCAGAGATCAAGTCAAGACTGGAGTCCTTGTGGAGTCCTCTCTCTTTCTCCCTCTCTGACCGCCCACCCGCTCCTGTCTTAATCAGCTGAAGACATGACCTCTTTAACACATTATCAGCAAGTTACCATGCATCATGTGCTTTTCCCATTCACTGCTCGTCTGTCTGTGGCCAACTTCTCCCCCAGATCCCCTTTTAAGACGAGCCCCCCATTACTCTTCCTCGGTGGGCTCTGAGATCAAAGTTGATCCAGCGCTTTCCCACATTCACAGGGTAACCTGTGAGTCTCCGTGAATGATATACGCTCCTCATAAAGCCAAGTTGAAGTCAAGCTGGAGGATCACATAAGATAAGAATAACAGGGGACTTTATTGGATTTCTCCTCAAAGAGCCTCTCTCCCCACACACAAGCTCATCTGTTGTAAATGGACGTACGGTATAAACTAACTGGCCAGTGACAACTATATTATCTTGGGGAGGGTTTATATACAATGCCAATAAGTCCTTGTGAACTGGCCGTGTTTGCAAAAATAATGCTGACTATCTCCCACTCCAGACTGAGATGGCGTTTTATAGAAGCAATCTTCTCAGTTTATCATAATGACAGCCTTTAAAAGTGATGTCATGATACTTTAACTGGCTATAAAATACAAAAATGATAACAGAGTGGTGACAAGTTTACTGCCAGGTTAAAGAATGGGTCAGAAAATGGGAAATTCCCTAAACAATGGAAGTATGAATCCAGAATTGTGCAGATAGAAATGTGATATACTGGAACAGCAATAATACTGTCAGTATTATTAGTACTATTATCTGTCAGGTCTACACATCCAATTTCTATGAGAGATGTTCTCAACAATGTGCTCTAGTACAGTCCTGGTCAGAGTACATAAAAAGGATCGGACCCTTTTTTTTCAATTTTTGCCTAAAATGACATACCCAAATATAACTTCCTGTCGCTCAGGCATTTATGCAAGGATATGCATATTCCTGATACCATTTGAAAAGAAACACTTTGAAGATTGTGTAAATTTGAAATGACTGTAAGGAGAATGTAACACATTAGATCTGGGCAGAAAATACAAAGATTTTTTTGTTTTTTGTTTTTATACCATCATCTTTGAAATGCAAGAGAAAGGCCATAATGTATTATTCAAGCCCATGTGCAATTTAGATTTTGGCCACTAGATGGCAGCAGTGGACGTAAAAAGTTTTTGCCTGATCCAATGAACCATTGCATTCCTGTTTAACATTTTGTATCAAGACTGCCCAAATGTGCCTAATTGGTTTATTAATAACTTTTAAAGTTCGTAACAGTGCACTCTCAGACAATAGCATGGTATTATTTATCTGTGTGCAGATAGAAATGGCCCGTTCCTGTAGGTTCCTGTAGGTTCATGCTCTACAACATCCGCAGAGTACGACCCTGCCTCACACAGGAAGCGGCGCAGGTCCTAATCCAGGCACTTGTCATCTCCCGTCTGGATTACTGCAACTCGCTGTTGGCTGGGCTCCCTGCCTGTGCCATTAAACCCCTACAACTCATCCAGAACGCCGCAGCCCGTCTGGTGTTCAACCTTCCCAAGTTCTCTCACGTCACCCCGCTCCTCCGCTCTCTCCACTGGCTTCCAGTTGAAGCTCGCATCCGCTACAAGACCATGGTGCTTGCCTACGGAGCTGTGAGGGGTACGGCACCGCAGTACCTCCAGGCTCTGATCAGGCCCTACACCCAAGCAAGGGCACTGCGTTCATCCACCTCTGGCCTGCTCGCCTCCCTACCATTGAGGAAGTACAGTTCCCGCTCAGCCCAGTCAAAACTGTTCGCTGCTCTGGCCCCCCAATGGTGGAACAAACTCCCTCACGACGCCAGGACAGCGGAGTCAATCACCACCTTCCGGAGACACCTGAAACCCCACCTCTTCAAGGAATACCTAGGATAGGATAAGTAATCCTTCTCACTACCCCCCCCCCTTAATGATTTAGATGCACTATTGTAAAGTGGCTGTTCCACTGGATGTCAGAAGGTGAATTCACCAATTTGTAAGTCGCTCTGGATAAGAGCGTCTGCTAAATGACTTAAATGTAAATGTAAATGTATCTGTAATAGCTCCTGAAAATTGGACAGTGCAGTTAGATTAACAAAAATTTAAGATTTCTGACAATATCAGAGATGTCTATGTCCTGGGAAATGGTCTTGTTACTTACAACCTCATGCTAATCGCATTAGCCCACGTTAGCTCAACCGTCCCGTGGGGGACCCACCTATCCTGAAGAAGTTGATCTCTCTATTGAAGAACATATCAAGACCATTTCAAGGACAGCTTTTTTCCAACTACCTAACATTGCAAAAATCAGAAACTTTCTGTCCAAAAATGATGCAGAAAAATTAATCCATGCTTTTGTCACTTCTAGGTTAGACTACTACAATGCTCTACTTTCCGGCTACCCGGATAAAGCACTAAATAAACTTCAGTTGGTGCTAAATACGGCTGCTAGAATCCTGACTAGAATCAAAAAATTTGATCATATTACTCCAGTGCTAGCCTCTCTACACTGGCTTCCTGTCAAAGCAAGGGCTGATTTCAAGGTTTTACTGCTAACCTACAAAGCATTACATGGGCTTGCTCCTACCTATCTCTCTGATTTGGTCCTTCCGTACATACCTACACGTACGCTACGGTCACAAGACGCAGGCCTACTAATTGTCCCTAGAATTTCTAAGCAAACAGCTGGAGGCAGGGCTTTCTCCTATAGAGCTCCATTTTTATGGAATGGTCTGCCTACCCATGTCAGAGACGCAAACTCGGTCTCAACCTTTAAGTATTTACTGAAGACTCATCTCTTCAGTGGGTCATATGATTGAGTGTAGTCTGGCCCAGGTGTGGGAAGGTGAACAGAAAGGCTCTGGAGCAACGAACCGCCCTTGCTGTCTCTGCCTGGCCGGTTCCCCTCTTTCCACTGGGATTCTCTGCCTCTAACCCTATTACAGGGGCTGAGTCAGTGGCTTACTTGGGGCTCTCTCATGCCATCCCTGGAAGGGGTGCGTCACCTGAGTGGGTTGATTCACTGATGTGGTCATCCTGTCTGGGTTGGCGCCCCCCTTTGGGTTGTGCCATGGCGGAGATCTTTGTGGGCTATACTCAGCCTTGTCTCAGGATGGTAAGTTGGTGGTTGAAGATATCCCTCTAGTGGTGTGGGGGCTGTGCTTTGGCAAAGTGGGTGGGGTTATATCCTTCCTGTTTGGCCCTGTCCGGGAGTGTCCTCGGATGGGGCCACAGTGTCTCCTGACCTCTCCTGTCTCAGCCTCCAGTATTTATGCTGCAGTAGTTTATGTGTCGGGGGGCTAGGGTCAGTTTGTTATATCTGGAGTACTTCTCCTGTCCTATTCGGTGTCCTGTGTGAATCTAAGTGTGCGTTCTCTAATTCTCTCCGTCTCTCTTTCTTTCTCTCTCTCGGAGGACCTGAGCCCTAGGACCATGCCCCAGGACTACCTGACATGATGACTCCTTGCTGTCCCCAGTCCACCTGACCGTGCTGCTACTCCAGTTTCAACTGTTCTGCCTTATTATTATACGACCATGCTGGTCATTTATGAACATTTGAACATCTTGGCCATGTTCTGTTATAACTCCACCCGGCACAGCCAGAAGAGGACTGGCCACCCCACATAGCCTGGTTCCTCTCTAGGTTTCTTCCTGGGTTTTGGCCTTTCTAGGGAGATTTTCCTAGCCACCATGCTTCTACACCTGCATTGCTTGCTGTTTGGGGTTTTAGGCTGGGTTTCTGTACAGCACTTTAAGATATCAGCTGATGTACGAAGGGCTATATAAATAAATTTGATTTGATTTGACTTGATTTAAAAGGTACATCTTTTTTTATTTCTACTATACTGTAGATTGAAAGATAAAAGAGTGACAGCCAGTCAGTTGCAACTCATGTTTATTCAGGAACAGTTCATAACACCACATCACACCTCAATGTTTTTTTTACCTGCCTTCTCTGGGTTTTGATACAACAGTAAAAAAAAAAAAAGAACATAAAAAAACAATAACAAAGATCAAGTCAAACTAACATAAATATAATCACCACTTGGATTGCTTGAAGTTAAAACACAACGACTTCCTCACAACCTCTTCCTCCGCTGATTGGGATAGCAAAAATAAAGCTCTCCTCATCCTCCTCGCCTCTTTCTGAAAACATATTACAATCAACTGCCTTGTCTAGGACAGGTAGACCAAACAGACGCATCGAAAATAATTGTGAAAGAGAGTGACCCGGGGTTGAGCCTGTCTGTCTTCCCCTTGGTGTTAGTTACCAAGCTAAGGGCTGTCGGTCAGGTATAGTGCACAGAAATGTGGAGACTCTCAGAGTGTTGAGATTTAAAACAGCGCAACATTATGTTTCAATGTTATGTTCTTGAATGCAGGTTATGATGGTCTGCTGCTTCAAAACGAGATCCCACATCGCCATGAAAATAAAAAGGAAAGACAGAGGTGAATTACTGTTATTTCAAATCAGGTTTGTTACCTTTATCATTTCATTTTCTTTATCCATTAATGTTCACAAAGCTCGGAATTACAATTTCACGACCCAGGCCATGGAAGTTGAGCTTGGTATTTCTTGCGCAAGGGTTTCCATTTACCTTTTACCACCCCCCCCCCCCCCCCCCCCCCACCCCAGATGACTTGCTAAACGGTATGTATAGGAACAGGCATTAAGCTTGAAGCGATTGCAAAGGACGGTTTCTCAATGGAATCTACAGCCAGGATGGAGCAGAGCGCAAGGGAAAATAAACATGACAACCATTTCTACCAACATGCTATTACATGTTTACAAAATATCTGTATTACCAGATGTGTTTTTTTATTTAAATCTTGTTTCCTGTTTTATTTTTTTTATTTTTTTTTATCGTTAATGACTATCACTTCTGGTTCAACAACCCAGGGAGCCAGCGACAACATCATTCACAAAGCTACGTTACATCTACCATACATACTCACAATGCCACCTATCAGTAATGGACATCACTGCATGTTATTATTACATCGCTATAGCGAACTACCGTATATCTGCAGACTAGTACTCAAAAAAAGAGTGACATTGAAAGCCGAACATGACGAAAGGGGGAAAAGAACCTAAGAATTGCTTTGAGAAAAGCAGTGCTACTTTTTCTAGGGGAACAGGCATCGGAACACTGTGGGTCATTGGTCATGGACAGTTATCATGAGGTTCATTGAACTATTTTATGGACTCAGAGTAGAACCTAAACTGTCAATGCACAGTTAAAACAATGACTAATGTTGACAGTGAGGGACAGTAATACACATTGATTACCTATATTCTGGTTATGACCATGCTCTTGTGATTCCACGGCATACAAATTCAATCTTTGTGTAAAGGTTTTGCCAAATATCCTTCAAATTAACCCATTGTTCTAGCGACTGACCTGCAATTCCCAAGGAGGAGGAAAACTGTGCTTTAGAAGCTTAAGCAGGTAGCATTGTGGCTGGTAAGGCATGAGGATTCAGTGTTTTGCTCAACTCTTAACTTGTAACTAATCATGTCTCCGTCTTCTCCCAGTGGCTGTTGTCATCTTCTGACTGGTCTCTATCCTGGTTCAACCTCTTAGCTGAGGGATGTGATGTTGGAGCGACCACCGGGGGGAACTACGATGCGGCGTCCCGCTGGCCGGATGGGGAGATCCTCTGTGGTGGGGGGACCTGACAGAGACAAAACATGATTTAGCGCTCAGATTCCCCTCCACAAAGCCAGTTTCTCCACTGGCAACTAGCGTTCGTCATGAGACAAACCGACCAGGCGACGTGACCTTGGCACTCCGTGGCGACCTCTGGAATAAATCCCTTTTCGACCACCAACGGGATTGGGATTAGCCCTGGATTAAATTGGCTTAATGGACGAGGAGAGATTTACGCCTACTGTTTTAAGTCTTACACTCTCTCCGGGCCAGGATCTAGTGTTTTACACTGTAGAACGCTATCACATCCTCTCTGCACGAAACACGACCAAGGTTAGCGACAGAGCAGTATATCAACCCCGTGGCTGGTGAGATGAAGCCCTATTCTGCAGAGTCCTGTGAGCGTGCGCGTGTTTGCGCCTGTGTGTGCGTGCACATGTGTGTGTTACGTTTGTGTGTGAGTGTGTGTACGTGGGTATATGTGTATGTGCTTTTGCATGTACTGGATATGGATGAGAGGGGTATGTATTCCCAGAGTGAGTGGCTAGTATTCGAACAGGGGATTATCTTGGATGCCAGAAGGAGAGAATAGGCCAGGTCTGGTTTATAAACACACAGCCTAGGAAAGGAAAGCAGGCTCTCTGGCTGTCTGGGAACGATGGGGATGAATGGAATAAAACCCCACTAGACTACAGCCACGGGGGAAATACTTTCCAATGCAGGTCACCCTCCCTCCTCCTGCATCAGTGCATCACACATAAACTATTCCTGTTGAACTATTGTTTATTTGGCTCCTCCCTCAACGGTTGTACTTTGAAAAGAGGTTGCAGATGTATGTAATCGCACTGTCACTCAACACTCAACTAAGCTCTGCTGTTGGTTATGTGAATGAACTTCAGATCCATAAATCATCATCAGCCTCATTCTACCCGCTCATTAGATGAGCTTCATTAAACAGACAACAACTACGAAAGTGAGACGCCAGATGTCTGGACTGAAATCTTAGAACACACTGTAGTTGAATTAAGATGCACACAGAGAGAGGGAGAGAGAGAGAGAGAGAGAGAGAGAAAGAGAGAGAACCAAGACAAAGCTGCATCAAGCTGAAATGAATGAAATCAATCAATGTAAAAAAATATACACACAAAAGATAACAAAAAGACTTGAGGAAACATATAGATACATTACTGTCTGGAAGTACCAAGATGGCTGGAGGGCAAATGTCTTGTGCTGTGTGCATTTGTTACCTCAAACAAATCATGAAGGCAGAAAATGTGATTATGCTAAAATGTCAGATTTCACCTGAAGGCTATTTAATATTCCGCAGACAAATGGCAAAGTCGCCCATGGCAACAGATCAAGCGTGAATTGCATTGTAATGTGTCAATGTGGACTGTTGTTGAGTGTGCGTGTCGGGTTCCTGGTACTTCCTATGACGGTAAGGTATCGGGAAGACAGATGGGTAAAATGAAAAGGTTGCTGAAGCTCACCGCGTTGTGCAGGGTTACCTGCTAAGCTAAAGGCCGAGTGGTGGAGGTTCCTCACGGGCTGCTTGGTGGGGGAGGTGCGGGCAGACGCTGAGGGGGTACCGCCACGGGACATGGGCGAGAAGTCAGACACGGGGCCATCATACATGCCCCTGGGCACTGCCCGCAGGACTGCCAGCTGAGAGAGAGGGGGGAGGGGGGGAGAAGGAGAGGGGGAGGGGGGAGTGGAGAGGAAGAGAAAGAGAGAGGAATAGGGTATCATTTCTGTTGGTAACTTTACAACAGTTCTCCAAGACAATGCCTGTTTATAATTTGATTCATGGGTTTGTTTGTAGAATGCATTGTGCCTGAATAAAAATGCATATTTCACCCGGTGTTTTCCGAAGGAAAGCATTTCCAGATTTACTGACAGACAGACGCACTGCAGACTGAGACACTGTGTTCTTATTTGACATGCAAGTTTCTGTCCTCTGTCCTAGGATTATGTGACTAAGGAATTCCTGGAAGCTGAGCTACAATCTTAGAAAAAATAGTTCCAAAAAGGTTCTTCGGCTGTCCCCATAGGATAACCCTTTTTTGGTTCCAGAGAGAACCATTTTTGGTTCAATGTAGAACACTCTGTGGAGAGGGTTCTACATGAAACTCAAAAGGGATAAACTTGGAACCAAAAAAGGTTCTTTAAAGGATTGGGAACAGCCAAAGAACCCTGTCTGTCACGCCCTGGTCGAAATATATTATATTTATCTTCATTTATTTGGTCAGGCCAGGGTGTGACATGGGTTATTGTGGTGTGTTTTTGTCTTGGGGTTTTGTGGGATGTCTAGCGTTAGTCTATGGCTGCCTGAGGCGGTTCTCAATCAGAGTCAGGTGATTATCGTTGTCTCTGATTGGGAACCATATTTAGGCAGCCATATTCTTTGTGTGTTTCGTGGGTGATTGTCCTTAGTGTCCTTGTTCCTGTCTCTGTGTTAGTTTACACAAGTATAGGCTGTTTTGGTTTTCGTTACGTTCATTACGTTCTTTGTTTTGTAGTATTTGTATTTGATCCGTGTTTACGTTTGTTCATTAAACATGGATCGCAATCTACACGCTGCATTTTGGTCCGACTCTCCTTCACCGCATGAAAACCGTTACAGAATCACCCACCACAACAGGACCAAGCGGCGTGGTAACAGGCAGGTGCAGCAAAGAGAGGAATGGACATGGGAGGACGAATTGTTTGGAGAAGGACCCTGGGATCAGCCTGGAGAATATCGCCGCCCCAAAGAAGAACTGGAGGCGGTGAGAGCTGAGAGGCGCTGGTATGAGGAGGCAGCGCGGCGACGCGAATGGAAGCCAGTCTGCATGGAGCTGTCAGTCTGCAAGGAGCTGCCAGTCTACAAGGAGCCGCCAGTCAGCATGGAGCAGCCCGATCCGTCAGTTGGCCAGACTCTTCCAGATCTGCCAGTCAGCCAGACTCTTCCAGATCTGCCAGTCAGCCAGACTCTTCCAGATCTGCCAGTCAGCCAGACTCTTCCAGATCTGCCAGTCAGCCAGACTCTTCCAGATCTGCCAGTCAGCCAGACTCTTCCAGATCTGCCAGTCAACCAGACTCTTCCAGATCTGCCAGTCAACCAGACACTTCCAGATCTGCCAGTCAACCAGAAAACACTAACTGCCACCACGATCAACATTGAATTAATACAAGAGGTCTCACCAAAGAAACATCTCTATATTCTGGTCAAAAAGTTGAGTATCCACCAACACCAGTAACAGGAGTACCCCTATGGACACATCGTATCCCTGCTACAACAGGCAGTCAGTCGTTACAGTATACAACCCACAGCCAACAGCCAACGCCCCTGAGATGAACCCTCAAGTCTGACGTAATACTTCTCTCTCAAACATCCCCATCCCCTCGTTCCATCCCCCCATTCTCCAGCACCTACATCAAAACGATATGTGAGATCACCCAGAGAGGTAGTTAAGACACCATTACTGCATTTTCTGGCAATTCCCATCTGCGTTACACACTCTGAACGCTATTTTTATCTTGTGCCTTCCAATTGGGGAGACAGACCTCCTATTATACCCCCGAAGCCTAGACACAGACAGACAGACATGCATCCAGCCCATAATGCATTGCTGTTATAGCTGACACCAGTGCGACTGCCCGAGAGGACAGACGTCCTTTGTGTACACAATCAAATCAAATGTTATTTGTCACATGCCGAATACAACAGGTGTATTCGTGAAATGCTTACTTACAAGCCCTTAACCAACAATGCAGTTCAAGAAATAGAGTTAAGAAAATATTTACCAAATAAACTTATGTAAAAAATCAAATAAAAGTAACACAATAAAAGAACAATAACAAGGGAATATATAAAGGGAATGACAGTACTGAGTCAGTGTGCGGAGGTACAGGGGGGGTTCAATGTAAATAGCCTGGGTGGCCATTTGATTAATTGTTCAGCAGTCTTATGGCTTGGGGGAAGAAGCTGTTAAGGAGCCTTTCGGACCTAGACTTGACGCTCCGGTTCCGCTTGCCGTGTGGCAACAAACTTTTCAGTCTCCTGAGGGGTAAAAGGTGTTGCCGTGCAGTCTTCATGACTGTCTTGGTGTGTTTTGACCATGATAGTTTGTTGGTGACGTGGACACCAAGGAACTTGAAACTCTAGACCCGCTCCAGTACAGCCCCATCGATGTGAATGGGGGCCTGTTCGGCCTTCCTTTTCCTATAGTCCACGATCAGCTCCTTTGTCTTGCTCACATTGAGGGAGAAGTTGTTGTCCTGGCACCACACTGCCAGGTCTCTGACCTCCTCCCTATCGGCTGTCTCATCATTATCGGTGATCAGGCCTACCATCATTGTGTCGTCAGCAAACTTAACGATGGTGTTGGAGTCGTGTTTGGCCACGCAGACGTGGGTGAACAGGGAGTACAGGAGGGGACTAAGCACGCACCCCTGAGGGGCCCCCATGTTGAGGACCAGCGTGGTAGATGTGTTGTTACCTACCCTTATCACCTGGGGGCGGCCCGTCAGGAAGTCCAGGATCCAGTTGCAGAGGGAGGTGTTTTGCTCCAGGGTCCTTAGCTTAGTGATGAGCTTTGTGGGCACTATGGTGTTGACCGCTGAGCTGGAGTCAATGAACAGCATTCTCACATAGATGTTCTTTTTGTCCAGGTGGGAAAGGGCAGTGTGGAGTGCGATAGAGATTGCGGTACGGGTTGGTGTGAAAACAGCTGAGATATATAAGTGCAGTCTGTCGCCATTGAACACACTGCTTTGGGATTACCATTTCAGTATGTACATTGAGATTGATGGCATGTCTGATGATGTGTGGCATAGGCTGAGCCACAGCAGCAGTATGCATTCGCGTAAAGCTAAACCGCCTTGAAAGTAAAGCCGCACTGACATCTTCCATGTTTGTGGGTTCTGGATGGCTCATCTCAGCTCTACATCACATTAGTCCTGATTAATCCCTAACCACTGAGAAAACACTTCCAGATGTCCGCAACTCGCGGACCTCACAGACCTTGCAGTCTTCAAATACTGTACTTCACACACCTCGTATCAGAGGAGGCTGCTGAGGGGAGGAACGGTTCATGATAACGTCCCGGAATGGAGTTAGTGGTACGGTATCAAGGACATGCATCTTCTTTTCATGTGTTGATGCCGTTCCTTTCACTCAATTCCAGCCATTATCATGAGCCGTTCCTCCCCTCAGCAGCCTCCTCTGCCTCACATACCTCACAGTCCTCACAGTCCTTCACCTTGGCTCAGTGTCACAGAGCAACACTCTGGCATGTAACAAACAATCCGCATAAATCCGCATATTCTAAGACAGAACTGAAGAGTTGGGAATATGTTTCTTGGAAATACTTGTATATTGTTTAATACTTTTATAAAGGGGAGACCGACTTAGGCTGTGTCTACACAGGCAGCCCGATTCTGATATTTTAATTGGTCAAAAGATCAGAATTGGGATTCCTGTGTCAACACAGCCTTGGAGTACAGTAGATTCTGACTAGACAGGAGTAAGGAGAGAGAGGCTAGCATCTTTTACCTGCTTCCTGGCCTTGATGCGCTTGTAGGCAAAGTCTGGGAAGGGGGTGCATGGGATGAAGCGACCGACCCCGGGGATGGCGTGCAGGTTCCCATCCTCCAGCACCAGCTTCCCCTGGCAAATCACCACCGAGGGGGCACCACGCAGCTCCATGCCCTCAAACACGTTGAACTCAGCAGCCTGGAAAACACACAAACAGACACAAACACAGATACGCGCACGCACGCACGCACACACACACACACACACACACACACACACACACACACACACACACACACACACACACACACACACACACACACACACACACACACACACACACACACACACACATTATACTTCAACTTGATATTGTATGTGTATGATCAGTGGTGTTGGGCCAACAAAAGAGGACAAAATCACAACAACAAAAACTTTAGGTTTATCAAGCCTGCTCCCCCCCCGTTGCACCCCAGTTAGTACAGTCCGTTATGCTGCCTTACTGTAGAGATGACCTAACTTTAGCCATTCACAACACAACCTAGTAATACGAGTGATGAGCAGCTGCAGGACGTCTCTCTCAGGAGTTGCCAAACTGAGGAATTGACAGTACAGCAGTGCAGAAGCAACTGGCTCCAACGTAAACGCAACTATTCCCAGTTTTCTGCAGTCTGACATTAGTCACTCGTCTGAAACAAATGGAGCCGGAGAGTTTACATGAGTTTACGTCAGTGTGTCTTTGTGGACTGAGATGGTCAAGTACGGCAAAATAAACCGGGACTTTGAAACGCATGACCTCATGGCTACGCACCACGTTATGAGCCAACAGGCTAATTCCGATAGAGATGGCAAATTCCACTAACGCTAATCAGACTTGGATGTTTTGCTCATTAAACTGGTCTGATGAGAGGCCATTCAATTTCAATTCAATTCAATTTAAGCCTCTTATTGGCATGGGAAACATATGTTAACATTTCCAAAGGTGAACTAGACAATAAACAAAAGTGAAATAAACAATAAAAAATGAAACATTACAATCACAAAAGTTCCAAAAGAATAAAGACATTTCAAATGTCATATTATGTGCAAATAGTACAAGTACAAAAGGGAAAATAAATAAACATAAATATGGGTTGTATTTACAATGGTGTTTGTTCTTCACTGGTTGCCCTTTTCTTGTGTCAACAGTCCACAAATCTTGCTGCTGTGATGGCACACTGTGGTATTTCACCCAGTAGATATGGGAGTTTATCAAAATGGGGTTTGTTTTCAAATTCTTTGTGGATCTGTGTAATGTGATAATAATATGGTCATATACTGAGCAAGAGGTTAGGAAGTGCAGCTCAGTTCCCACCTCACTTTGTGGGCAGTTTGTATATAGCCGGACTTCTCTTGAGAGCCAGATCTGCCTACGGCGGCCTTTCTCAATAGCAAGGGTATGCTCACTGAGTCTGTACATAGTCAAAGCTTTCCTTAAGTTTGGGTCATTCACAGTGGTCAGGTATTCTGCCACTGTGTACTCTCTGTTTAGAGCCAAATAGCATTCTAGTTCACTCTATTTTTTGTTAATTCTTTCCAATGTGTCAAGTAATAATCTTTTTGTTTTCTTATGATTTGGTTGAGTCTAATTGTGTTGCTGTCCTGGGATTCTGTGGGGTATGTTTGTGTTTGTGAACAGAGCCCCAGGACTAGCTTGCTTAGGGGACTCTTCTCCAAGTTCATCTCTTTGTAGGTGACGGCTTTGTTATGGAAGGTTTGGGAATCGCTTCCTTTTATGTGGTTGTAGAATTTAACGTCTCTTTTCTGGATTTTGATAATTAGCAGGTATCGGCCTAATTCTGCTATGCATGCATCAATTGGTGTTTTACGTTGTACACTAATGATATTTTTGCAGAATTCTGCATGCAGAGTCTCAATTTGGTGTTTGTCCCATTTTGTGAATTCTTGGCTGTTGAGCAGACCCCAGACCTCACAACCACAAAGGGCAATGGGTTGTATAACTAATTCAAGTATTTTTAACCAGATCCTAATTGGTATGTCAAATGTTATCTTCTTTTTGATAGCATAGAAGGCCGTTCTTGCCTTGTCACGAAGCTTGTTCACAGCTTTGTCAGACTCAGTTCTGACAGAATCTTTGCAAAAGAGCGAGGTGGTGCTGTAAGCCCTCATTGGTTGGGGACAGAAGCACCAGATCATCAGCAAACAGTAGATATTTGATTCTAGTAGGATGAGGCCGGGTGCTGCAGACTGTTCTAGTGCCCTCGTCAATTCGTTGATATATACAGTGGGGCAAAAAAGTATTTAGCCAGCCACCAATTATGCAAGTTCTCCCACTTAAAAAGATGAGAGAGGCCTGTAATTTTCATCATAGGTACACTTCAACTATGACAGACAAAATGAGGGAAAAGAATTTCAGAAAATCACATTGTAGGATTTTTTATGAATTTATTTGCAAATTATGGTGGAAAATAAGCATTTGGTCACCTACAAACAAGCAAGATTTCTGGCTCTCACAGACCTGTAACTTCTTCTTTAAGAGGCTCCTCTGTCCTCCAATCGTTACCTGTATTAATGGCACCTGTTTGAACTTGTTATCAGTATAAAAGACACCTGTCCACAACCTCAAACAGTCACACTCCAAACTCCACTATGGCAAAGACCAAAGAGCTGTCAAAGGACACCAGAAACAAAATTGTAGACCTGCACCAGCCTGGGAAGACTGCAATAGGTAAGCAGCCAATGAATCTGCAATAGGTAAGCAGCTTGGTTTGAAGAAATCAACTGTGGGAGCAATTATTAGGAAATGAAAGACATACAAGACCACTGATAATCTCCCTCGATCTGGGGCTCCACGCAAGATCTCACCCCGTGGGGTCAAAATGATCACAAGAACGGTGAGCAAAAATTCCAGAACCACACGGTGGGACCTAGTGAATGACCTGCAGAGAGCTGGGACCAAAGTAACAAAGCCTACCATCAGTAACACACTACGCAGCCAGGGACTCAAATCCTGCAGTGCCAGACGTGTCCCCCTGCTTAAGCCAGTACATGTCCAGGCCCGTCTGAAGTTTGCTAGAGAGCATTTGGATGATCCAGAAGAAGATTGGGAGAATGTCATATGGTCAGATGAAACCAAAATAGAACTTTTTGGTAAAAACTCAACTTGTCGTGTTTGGAGGACAAAGAATGCTGAGTTGCATCCAAAGAACACCATACCTACTGTGAAACATGGGGGTGGAAACATCATGCTTTGGGGCTGTTTTTCTGCAAAGGGGACAGGACAACTGATCCGTGTAAAGGAAAGAATGAATGGGGGCATGTATCGTGAGATTTTGAGTGAAAACCTCCTATAAGCAAGGGCATTGAAGATGAAACGTGGCTGGGTCTTTCAGCATGACAATGATCCCGAACACACCGCCTGGGCAACGAAGGAGTGGCTTCGTAAGAAGCATTTCAAGGTCCTGGAGTGGCCTAGCCAGTCTCCAGATCTCAACCCCATCGAAAATATTTGGAGGGAGTTGAAAGTCTGTGTTGCCCAGCAACAGCCACAAAACATCACTGCTCTAGAGGAGATCTGCATGGAGGAATGGGCCAAAATACCAGCAACAGTGTGTGAAAACCGTGGGAGAACTTGCACAATTGGTGGCTGACTAAATACCTTTTTTGCCCCACTGTATATTGAAGATGGTGGGGCTTAAGCTGCATCCCTGTCTCACCCCACAGCCATGTGGAAAGAAATGTGTGTGTTTTTTGCCAATTTTAACTGCACACTTCTTGTTTGTGTACATGGATTTTATAACGTTGTATGTTTTTCCCCCAACACCACCTTCCATCAGTTTGTATAGCAGACCTTCATGCCAAATTACGTCAAAAGCTTTTTTGAAATCAACAAAACATGAGAAGACTTTGCCGTTGTTTTGGTTTGTTTGTTTGTCAATTTGTTCTGAGACAGAGAGCCTATTGAGGCAGAGATGAGTGGAGTCATGGACACACAGGCCCAGTTTGGCTGGGAGGACAGAGGAAAAGAGGAGGCGGGTTGGCAGGCGGCTGGGCAGGCCGTCTCTGTAGAGATGAGACCATGGTTCTGCCTTAATTAACAACATCTGTGTGAGAAGAGAGAGAAATAACCCTCCTGCTCCTCCTCCTCTTCATTCCTCATCATCCAGTCGGCCTGTTTCTCATACTCCTCTATTTGGCATACAAAGACAAACAGCTGCCATCGCACAGCTGGGGCTAATGAATCCAAGCATCACTCTCTCTACCCGTTCTCTCTCTTTCTAGCACTTTCTCTCTTTCCTTCTCCCTGTCTCACTTCTCCTCTCCCACTGTTTTCCTACTCTCTTTCACTCTGGCTTGTTCTACCTGATCCATTTCCCTCCCTGTATTCTCCTGCCACTAAACTCTCTTCCTCCATCTATCGTTCTGTCTCTCCCTGTACATAGTGGTTTGCGATCTGTTGCCCCCCCCCCCCCCATTGTCAGTTTGTTCCTGTGCACACGGCCCTGGTGTTTTAGCGTGTTCCAGATTCAGCCCAGGACAGGACATAAGGCCTGCCAAGTATGATGTCATGGCCTGGCTCTCTGTGCAACAACATAAACAAAGCTAACCAGATCAAAACATTTCAGATAACTGAGGGTACTTGTATTTACTAAGGAGGGAAGGATACACAGATATAATGGTATAAAGCACTGAACTACTGTGTACAATAGATCACTATTATGAACATGGACAGGAGCCACTGTTCTTCTGTTATGTGTTCTTGTGTGCTGTTCTGTTGTCTGGAGGGGCTACACACAGGAAATGAGAAGGTGACATCATTCTGTAAGAACCTTTGGTCTCGTTGTATCTTTTCTACAAATGGGAAAGTCACTGAAAACATGTCCAATCTTTTTCCCAGCTCTTTCTTTCTTTCTCTCCCTTCCTCTCTCTCTCTCTCTCTCTCTGTTTTTCTTTCTTTCCATACCTCTTCATCGGACTCCGCTGCTTTTCTCTAAGGTCTGTCTCTCGTTCCCTCACTCTCTGTGCCTGCAGGGGGAAGTGCAGAAGGCTTGATTTCCATTGTGGACACATCCTCTGTTTAACCCTGTACTGCTCTGTATTCTCTGGACTCCTGTGTGATCCACGCATCACTTCCTGTCCTTGTGATTAGGGATGAGGGACAAGCTCTTTTCTCGCTGAACAACACACAGTGGTGGCTGCTCACAGCAATGGATAACATGGTTAGCTAACATAAAAACGACCTCAAAGCCAATTATTTGAAAAATTAACCCCCCCACCCTCAAAAATAGTGAACTATTGCCTTTGAGAGGTGTATGGCTAAGAAGAAGGGCAAAACATTGTTTTGTTTTCCTACAACAGTAACTCTCTCTCCTCCACATTCCTCAACCTCTGCATTGTAAGAGATCTCTCTCCGGCAGCAGTAAAGGCGGATAGTGAGGGCCAATGGTGTGTGCTTTAGTAGCCGTGGACGTCTACAGGGAGTTATTTTAGGAGGAACTGAACTGTCACTGGAAGCAGACCAGCGCTTTTCTCTCTCTTTCCCTCTCGTTCTCTCGCTGTCTCACACTCCTCTGGAAAACTATGTTACCTTCGCAGATCTCAGACCAGAACTGAATGTCCACAATGACCACCAGCCAGAGCTCAGCAGGCCTGCTATAATGTTTGTCAGAACATCTGTGGTAGTCGAAGTCAAAGACACCTCCTCCATGTCCTCTTAAACCACATGTCCTGTTTAACCACATGTCCTGTTAAACCACAGTGACCTGAATGTCCTTGATAAGTGCTGACTGCTACAACGAAAAGTGAAATGGACTTGAAGCTCATTGAACATTGTGGCTGAAATGTTGCCTATATGAGGGACTATTGGACTTTGGTGTGTTCAGTCCCTTTCATTCAGTGTACCCCCTTTATGCATTTGCCTATGTAGTCCATGTCAATAGTCATTGTACGTTTTTATGTATTTGACAGATGTTGCAAAAACACTTTCCCTATGGGGACCGTGAGACCTTTGACTCTTACCGAGTTGTGCGTCTTGGCGGTGATGGTGCGGACAGCGTCCGAGTCCCAGATGACCAGGTCGGCGTCGGAGCCCACGGCAACCCGGCCTTTACGGGGGTACAGGTTCAGGATCTTGGCGGCGTTGGTGCTCGTCACGGCAACAAACATGTTCTCGTCCATCTTGCCGGTGGTCTGAGTGAGCCAGAAGAAATGCTATCGGTGAAATGCGAGCTAAACAAAGATGCTTTTGCAGCTGACTGGTGGGCGGTGGCACTCTTGTAGTCTCACACAAGAACGCACGCGTGTGCACACACACACACACACAAACACACACAGACACACACACACACGCTCCTGTCAATGCTAGTGCCGAGACCATGTGTTTTTGCCTGAAGGGAGACGTAAGTGTGAATAATTCATCTGAGTTTCAGAGGCAAAGCTGCACCACAAATTTTGATTCATACCACAGCTGTCCATAAATACAAACCAAAGTCTGTTTGCACATGAAAGAGCAAGAACGAGAATGAGAAAAAGAATAGATCTATACTGTTCTAAGCAGGGTGAACGGCTGGGGGGACAGATCCAGAGATAGCGATAGAAAACCCGAGCACTCATAGAAACACAAAACCACACTCCCAGATTGATTAGGGAAGAGGAGAAGGGAGAAACCGCGGTGAACTGTGGACATGGTGCAGCATGAATTTTAAGGAGTGGGGTACTTAGAAAGTAGCTAAGAGGGTTAGAGGGAGGAAGGTAAAGAAAGGGTCGGTGAGAGGTAGTGAAGCTAACGGCACTCTATTCCCTGTATAGTGCACTACTCTTGATGACAGCTATATGGGCCTGATAAAGGGAATAGAGTGCCGTTTGAGACGCAGCCAAAGAAAGAGAGAGATAAGACACGTGCCATGCAGATAGCTGCCCAGCCATCCTCTCATCCTCACCACAGCCTTGTCCCAGATGAGGGACATCCTCTCCTCCACTCCGTTCACGCCCTCAGGGATCTGAGTGAAGTCATCCTTCCCTATGGCCTTCTGGGCCACGCTGAAGGTGCAGTGGGCACTGCCAGTCACGTTCAGGTCACCACTGGGAGGGAGGGAAGGAGGGAGAGAGAGAGAGAGAGAGAGAGAAAGATTATTAAAAAGAGTAAACTGAGTCAGGTACTGCTTCAGACCTGTTAGATTTGCTTTAGCTGTGATTTGTGATCCCTTCAGTTTATTCGATATAGAAAAGCTGGAAAAGTTCATAATTAGCTGGAGAAGCACAGACAAAGTAGATAAATTACTCTGAGTCAAGCGCCAAGGTCTCCTCCTATCAGTTATCCATGTCTTCCCTTTCTTACAGACCACTCAAACGTTCCTAGCAGACAAACAGTCCCACTTGTGCAACCATCAGACTATCTATCATGAGGTTGGAAGTGCCTCCAGAACCCTTTCAGCTTGTGATGGATGAAGTCATAGAGCCAGTGGCGGTTCTAGCTTGTATGGCTCCCAGGGCAACCCCCCCCCCCCCTTCAGCAACAATATGTCTGTGAACCTATATATTCACAGTATTATGAATGAATTGTGGTTTATTTGGTAGCATTTCGTAGTGTGACTGATTTTATTAATTGCATTTGTACTGTACAAAGTTAAAGATGCGCGATTTGATAAGATTCCCCCTACCTCGGGCTTCCAGTGGGGAGACCTGAGGTCAACCTACCCCCGCCCCCCTCCCCAGAGACCTTCCCAGGCAGTAGCCTGCCTAGCAAACTAGAATCAGTGCGCCCACTCTGACAAGGTTAATTGACCCGAACCCGCACATTTTTTGCCCCCGATGAGTTGCCTGGGCGGCTGCACAAGTCACCTATACCTATGTCTGCCACTGCATAGAGCACATTCAGGACAGATGCAGTGTGGACAGGTGAGGTTAGTGTGGTGTTATTCAGTCAATAGGGGGCGCTCTTTACCTGGCCAGTAACGTGTTCAGGTAGTCCGGGGTGGTGGGGTCCGGGCTGAGGGGGGGTGATGTCACAAAGGAGGCGGCCTTGGCCCAGTTCTTGCTCCAATAGTGCGTCCCGTCAGTCCCGAGGCTGGCCGTGATTGGCTCGCCGAACACAACGTTACCTGGGGAAAAGTTCGTCACCCAGGGTGAAAATGTACTCACTCGTTAACTAAATCTCCCACTTGATTGAACCAGGTTGATCCCACATTAATAAACACATTTGAACTAAAGGAATAATCAAATCTAACTAAAAGGTCTGGCGAAACAGCTGAAATATCTTGTAGTAAAGATCTGTTCTCCGAGCGAGTCTCTCTCTCTCTCTCTCTCTCTCTCTCTCTCTCTCTCTGGGCTCTGACATGACAAATCGGATGTCAGCACTGAGGAACAGGGCCAGCCAGTGACGAAAGCAAGGCCTCCTGGGAGCACATCTCCATGCCAGGCGAACCTCACATGCTTCCGACATGAGGACATGCAAACAGCATTTTTCCCTCTCTGCCTCTTCCTCAAAAAAGTGTCCATCTTTCTCTCCATTCCGCTCTCTCTCCCTGCTCCTCTGTGATGAATGGTGGAGACAGGTTTTACCTGACACTTTGCTACGGTGAACCTCAGGAAATAAGTTAGGGATTCTTCTCAAAACGGTCCTTCTTCTAGCCGGTCTGTCTACTAGACCAGACAGGACCTATGGTGTAAAATCTAGAGCATGAACCAAAACACCACAATCAGTACATAAGGGCACAGGCGCATTCCTGTCCTCCAACCGAATAGAAGACTGACAGAGGCAGCAGTGAAGTTGCACGACCTTCGAGGCCCATGCAGGTCCAATGACGTACTGAAGCT